>NW_012267242.1:11431815-11444562 GCF_000151885.1 Dipodomys ordii
AGCTGAGGGACAGCGCCCAGGCCCAGAGTTCAGGCCCTACGAATGACAAAAACAAAGAGTGAGAGAGAGAGAGGGAGAGAGGGAGGGAAGAGAGAGAGAGGGAGGGAAGGGAAAGGAAAGGAAAGGAAGAAAAAAGATTAAACTTTAAAAAGGCTAAACTGGGGGCTGGGAAGGTGGCTCAGTGGTAGAGCGTTTGCCTTGCATCCCTGAGGCCCTGGGTTTGATTCCTCAGCACCACATAAGCAAAAAGAAAAAAAAAAGCCAGAAGTGGTGCTGTGGCTCAAGTAGTAGAGCACTAGTCTTGAGCTGAAGAGCTGAGGGACAGCGCCCAGGCCCAGAGTTCAGGCCCCAGGACGGGACCCAAAAAAAGAAGAAGAAGAAAAAAAAAGGCTAAACTGGTCACTGCAGTACACACCTATAATCCCAGCACTCAGCCTCCAGAGTAGCTAAGATTACAGGTGGGAGCCACCAGCGCCTGACCACAAGATTGCTGACATTAATGCCAGTAAAAAATACCGTAATGAGAGAGGAGCCAGTACAAGGCAGTAAAACTCTTCGGAGTAATCTCACCTGTCCCACGTATGGATACGCATCTTCAGAATCAATACCCCGATTCTGCTGCACATACTGGAAGGCATTGGTCATATAGCCCCCTCCGCAGCCATCATTATCAGAAACACAATCCACCAGGTTCTGTGGACTCAGATTTAAGAGTTTGCCAGTTTTCTTCTTGAGTTGTCCCTCCAGGGCACCCACAGAACTAAAAGCCCAACAGGAACCACACTGACCCTGAAAAGCATCCACAGAAACAATCAGTGATTTTTGTTCACACATGTTATATCAGCCTGATGAAGTTTACGCATTTTGTAAATTCCTGAACAAATGTTGCCTTTGTCACAGTCTTCCTATTCTAATATTTGTTGTGTTATTATATTGCTGTTGTTGCTACTGATAACCGTTACCATTAGACGTGGTAAAACAGAGTAGAGCATAGTGCAGCTTCTGAGATGGTTCTCCTGGCCTTTCACCCACTAGCTATATGAGCTTAAGTAAGTTACTAAACCTCTGTTTCAATCCTTACCTGTAAAATGTGGGTAATTCTATATTAATGAGATTTTAATAAAGAATAATATATTTTGCATGTGAAATTTTACACATACCAGTCTCTCAAAAAGTGATAGTTATTATTAATGTTTGTTCTAGATTTTTCTTTCTTTGCTAGTCTTTGTGTGTATGTGCCAGTCCTGGAGTTTGAACTCAGGGCGTGGGGCACTGTCCCTGGGCATGTTTGCTCAAGGCTAATGCTCTTAAGCACTTCAGCCACAGCTCCACTTGTGGTTAATTGGAGATGTGAGTCTCATGGGGGTCCTGTGAACTTAAACTCATGATGTTGGTGTATTTCTCAAATTTTTTGTATGATCATTTGCTTTAGAGATAACACATGCTACTGAGTTATGAGAAAGTGGATAGTTCTATGTAACCATGTTTTATTTTAACAGCAGTAACATTAATAAATTAGTTTTTAGCAAAAAAAAAAGAAAAGTCTTGGAAGTGGCGCTGTAGCTCAAGTGAGAGAGCGCTCGCCTTGAGCTGAAGAGCTGAGGGACAGCGCCCAGGCCCAGAGTTCAGGCCCCATGACAGCAAAAAAAAAGAAAAAAAAAAGTCTCATGGATTTTCCTTCCCAGGCTGGCTTTGAACTGCAATTCTCAGATTTCAGACTCTTAAGTAACTAGGATTACTGGTATGAGCCACCAGTACCTGACTTCTGGTTTATTGGTAAGATTGAGAATTAGGTGGATTTTTTTTTTAAAATTTCAGTACTGGGGATTAAACTCAGGGCCTGTGCTTTCTAGGTTCATGTGCTATCACTTACGCCATATTCCCAGTTTAAGACTAAAAAAAAAAATGCTTTTTTTTTTTTTATGGTTGTGGGGCTTGAACTCAGGGCCTGGGTGCTGTCCCTGAGCTCTTCAGCTCAAGGCTAGTGCTCTACCAGTTTTTTGTTTTTGTTTTGTTTTTCTGGTGGTTAATTGGAGATAAGAGTCTCATGGACTTTCCTGCCTGGGCTGGCTTTGAACTGTGATCCTCAGATCTCAACCTCCTGAGTAGCTAGGATTACAAGCATGAGCCACCAGCGCCCAGCTCAAGACTGAATATTTCTTGAAGAGTTGCTTCAGCTATTTTGAATCTCTACTGTCTGACACTATATACCTGGACAGTTCTAGGCAAGGGAGAGAAAAGTATTGAGGGATGTTAAGTTAATTGTCACCTCACCGTCACAAATCTGTGCTGTTAAGTTTATGGGAAAACTAGTATTCTCATGTTAGTAAGAATGTAAGATCCTGGGGGCTGGGAAGGTGGCTCAGTGGTAGAGCGCTTGCCTTGCATGCATGAGGCCCTGGGTTCGATTCCTCAGCATCACATAAGCAAAAAGAAAAAAGCCGGAAGTGGCGCTGTGGCTCAAGTGGTAGGGCACTAGCCTTGAGCTGAAGAGCTGAGTGACAGTGCCCAGGCCCAGAGTTCAGGCCCCACGACCGGACCCAAAAAAAAAAGAATGTAAGATCTTAGGAAAGGATATTCTTAGACCTAGCAATTTGTTTTAGAGTTTATTTTACATAAGGAATTTATACAAATGCACAAAAATACATATGAAGATACTTTGTTTGTTTGTTTTTTTGGGTCTAGTTGTGGGGCCTGAACTCTGTCCCTCAGCTCTTCAGCTCAAGGCTAGCACTCTACCACTTGAGCCACAGCACCACTTCCAGCTTTTTTCTTTTTGCTTATGTGGTGCTGGGTTTTCTTTATTACAAATAGTGTTGCAATAAGTATCTTCATATGTGGGGCTGGGAAATTGGCTCAGTGGTAGAGCGCTTGCCTTGCATGCATGAGGCCCTGGGTTCGATTCCTCAGCACCACAGAAGCAAAAAGGAAAAAGCCGGAAGTGGTGCTGTGGCTCAAGTGGTAGGGCACTAGCCTTGAGCTGAAGAGCTGAGGGACACGCTCAGACCCAGAGTTCAGGCCCTACAACCGAACCAAAAAAAAAAAAAAGAAAAAGAAAAGAGGAAGGGCAGAAGCTGAGAGGGGGCGTTTCAAAAAAAAAAAAAAGAAAAAGAAAAGAGGAAGGAATAAAGGAAGGAAGGAAAAGCCATATTCTCTTAGCATGGGTATTGTGTCATAACTAATTTCCTTTTCTTCCTAGTGATCTCTTATCTCAAGAATAAAACAGCAGAAGAAGGAATTGGTCATGCCAGATTACCAACTCATTCCCCCAAAGAAACGAGAGTACCTGATTTTTGACCGGAGTAACATATCCCTTCTTTCGATAGTCGATGGAATCTGGGGTTCTGCCCTCCCATTCTGGTATGTAAAGGGTGTCATTACTATGGAAACGAGAGGCAGGGACTTTGAGTCCAGTCATCTTCTGAACTACTTCTTCACTGGTCTAAAACAAAGAAAAAGGAGGCTAGGCATTAGCAGAAAACTAAGACAAACAGGTAAGCTAAAAACTGAGGTTCAACTCACCATGTCCCCCAAGTGATTCATAGCCAATTCATACGTATGTACACCAAGAGAGGCCTCAAGATTGTGGACAGAAATATACTTCAGGTTCTTTTCCCAAATTAAACGACGAGAGAGTTCATCCACCTAAACAGAACATATTCAGTATATGCATTGACTGAGAAGTTACATAGGTAATATGTGTTTTTTAGGAGAAAAGATGTAACATAAAAATTATATGGTCTAGCTGCACAACTAACCAACACAAAAAGAAGTTATGTAAAAATGCAAACCACTGGAGAGAGCTATAGAATAATTTTAGATTAATAGTATTAATCTGAGAAGTCTTTCCAAAGGAAAAGCTGCACCTTTCTTCTTTTCTCTTTTCCTTTTCTTCCCCCACCCTCTCCCGGGTGCATTCTCTCCCCTCCTGGCATATTCTCCCTCCCTGGTTCCTCTCCCTTTTTTTCTCTCCCCTTCTCTTCTCTCCTCCCCTTCCCTCTTTCTGGTGATGCTGGGAGTGGGCCCAGTGCCTTGCACATGCTAGGCAAGCACGCTACCATTCTGTAGAGCTTTACAGATCTTCCCAGATAGCACAGAAGGATGGAGATTGAGGCATAGAAATGAAAAGCATAGGTGAAGAGTTAGGGAACAGACAGGTTTGCTTGGTTTGTAGTAGATTTTACTGTATCATGAAAAACAAAGCCTAAATGCTAAGACTGGAGATCTATGAAGTCCCAACCTTCCTGCCATGCTCCCTTCCAGGTCCCCAGGCACCTTGCCATTGTATTGCTTCATATAGGTCTTCTTCCATAATTCCCACTGGGTATCCAGTATTTCTTCAGGGTACAGAGCAAAGCTCACCATGGGTAGCAGCAGAACCTTGAGCCCCCACATCCTGAAGAAAGGAATAATTATGGAACACTTCCATTTGGCAGTGAGTTCACAGCTTGGCTTGGAATGAGGAAATAGCTGCAGCTATCTTGTCAGACTGCTGGTTCTTAATCTTTCGTGAGACTCCTTTGGTGACTAATAAACGTCTAGTCTCTCTTACCAGAGAAATGCACGTGTATGCAATAATCCTAGGGAATTCATTTTTATTTATTTTATTTTTTATTTATTTTTGGGTCCGGTAATGGGGCCTGAACTTTGGGCCTGAATGCTGTCCCTCAGCTCTTCAGCTCAAGGCTAGTGCTCTACCACTTGAGCCACCTCCGGCTTTTTTCTTTTTTGCTTATATGGTGCTGAGGAATCGAACCCAGGGCCTCAGGCACGCAAGGCAAGCACTCTACCACTGAGCCATCTTCCCAGCCCCTATCCTAGGGAATTCATGAACACAAAGTTAAGAATCCCTTCTTCGCTGTAAGGCAAAAGGAAACTTGGCTGTATAAAGATAAGAATTAAGGGTAGTTTGCATATGACAAAACAATGACAGAGGCTGGGTTTGAATGACGTGCCCGTACATTTGGTTTCAAGTAATTTGGCATAAGGTTGTTCAATCATCACACACATATACTTGCAGACAAGCAGAAATGAGAATGGAAAGGGCTGAGTAGGATGGGCTCAGCACCTATCTTCAGTGTCCCATCCGAGGTGGAAATGAACAAAATAAGCACAAGCTGGAAATGGGGGGCTGGAGAAAACCCAAAGATTTCTAGCTACATTGCTTCCTAATGATTTCTTCAAGGCATTTTTTTTTCTTCCTTGCCTAAATCCTGTTATGTTTTCAGATCTTGCTGAGAGAGGACAAGGCTAAATTTGACAGTGTCCTCTTTAACTCTGAGATATTTACTGTTCTCAGTCTCCCTAAGCATTTCTTCTTCCTTTCTCATCCCTCCTCCCTCCTTAGGCAGGAAACTGCCCTAATCTTAACCAGATGCTGTGGGAAAGCAGTTTTTCTTTTTCAACAATAAGTAACTTTTGTGTCTTCCTGATAGGGCAAAGCCTCAGAAACAAAGTTAGAAAAATGTAGGATGAAAAGGCAATATTCTATAAACATTGAGCTTCTCAGAAGTTTGTTCCTGTGTCACTAATTTCTTACATTGGCTTAAGCATAAATCCTAGTTTAAAAGCAAGCCATATGAAGTCAATATTAAATCTAGACTACATCTTTATGTAGTCTTTGCAAACCAGAAAAAAAATGTCCAGCATTAACTGCTCGAGTATTCAGGGTTTGGATATGTTTCAGAGCACAAATACTGAGCTGCCAGTGGTAGTTCTCCTTCTACTATTCCTCCTCCTCTTCCTTCTCCTTTCTCTTCCTCATACTCTTTCCTCATATTCTTCATGGTTAACCCTTGTGGCCAAAGCAAACTTAATAGAGGTCACTTTTGAGGAATGGGTTGATTCTTTTATAAAGCTTTATTTTTCTGTTATGAGGGTTTTTGTTCTCTAAAGTCCTCCAACTGACAGTTGGGTAAAGATTCTTTTAATAATACAAAACCACAAATGCATACTAACAATCATACAAGGAATCCTAAAAATTTCCAGGCATTTTTTATTTGGCCAGGAAATGAACTAAGAAGGGTATCTGTTTTTTTCCATAGAGCTTATTGTTTATTTTGATCTCCAATTCACTATACCCCTAATCCTCTTAAAAGAATGAACATAAATTTGAAGCTACAAAGATGTAGAAGTTAAAAACATTACCTGCTGCCGGGAATCTTGCTGTCTGAGCTCCTCTTGGGTCAGAAAGTATGTCTAATGTGGTTGGAAGACTAGGGATGCTGGATTTATTCCATCAGGATTGCGGAAGTCAGCTCCAGCAGTTGGCTGGAAAATTTGGATAAGGAAGGCGGGGATAGAAATGTTGAGAAAAGGGGGGTTAGAGGGGGAGATTGCAGCGGATTTACACAATGTTTCTGTGTGTGTGCAGTTGTGTGCCAAGCTGGAGAACTGCTAGGTATTTAGTTTCACATGACTCTTTGGAAGCAGACAAAAACCTCAGTACACACAGTTGGGAATTACTTTCTATGGTGGGGAAGTGGAAGGATACAGCCTTAAGTCACCCCATCCTTTAAAATCTTTTTTTTTTTGGGTCCGGTCGTGGGGCCTGAACTCTGGCCTGGGGGCTGTCCCTCAGCTCTTCAGCTCAAGGTTAGCGCTCTACCACCTGAGCCACAGCGCCACTTCCGGCTTTTTTTCTTTCTGCGTATGTGGTACTGAGGAATTGAACCCAGGGCCTCAGACATGCAAGGCAAGCGCTCTACCACTGAGCCACCTTCCCAGCCCCTAATATCTTATAATGTCAGGGGACTGCATTTTTTCCCACCTTTTTTTCTATCAGACTCACCTCCCCAACATTGAAACCTCAGTTTCCAAACTTATGTCTGACCCTCAACTCTGGGTTGATGGAATGAACAGTCCAGAAATGAGTAACCTAAAGGAAGACATGAGCTAGTCCCCCTTTTGGCATGACTCTGGGGTTTGAATTCAGGGCCTTGTGTTTATACGAGGTTCCTGCATACTTTTTTGCTTTTGCTATTTTTTATTTTTATTTGCTATTTTTTAAAAAATAGGTCTCAGGCTTATACTAAGGACACACAGAACCTTGATCATCCTATTTCTCTATTTATTTATGCTTTCTGTGTAGCTAGTCTGATAGACACAAGTCACTGTGCCCAGCTTTATATTGACATGGAGTCACTGAAACCTCCCCCCCCTCCCAGGCTGGACTTGAACCACCATCTTCCAGTCACCACCTCCTGAGTGGCTAGGATTACAGGCTTAGGCATCTCTGCCTGGCTTTGTTGGCTAACGGTTGCTATTCCTTTCAAGCAGAGGAAAAGCTTTCCTATTCCCACTTACCTGTGGTAGTGAGGCTTAAACTCAGGGTTCTGTGCTTGCTAGGAAGACGTCCTTAGCTTACTTGTATTTAGAATAGTTGCACCATTTTTGCCCAGTAGCCTGGACCATGGTCCTATTTAGACCACCCAGTTGAGTGCTGCCATGCTTGCTTATTGGTTATTGCTTATTGCCCAGGTCAGTCTCAAACCCCTTGCCTCTCAGGATTACATACATGAGCACTAGTACCCAGCCTCCAACATGGTTTTGTAGAAGGGTCTGTCCAGATTAAATTGGTTCTAAAATTAACTTCAAATGCCACCCCTGGTTATTTACATCATTTGAAATCATCTGAGGGACTCACATGTAACTTTATTGACAAAATTCTCAGATGGTGGCATGTCTGATGAGTATGTCTCAATTATTAAATTCCCAATCTAGGTCATCACATGAGCTTCTTCAAATGCTTCCCCAAAATGTAGACATGTGATAGATCATAAGATTCTAGTGCAGTCATGAAATCATCCCTGGCCCCAAGCTCTATTTTCTTCCATAAACAGATGTGAGGAAAAAAGAGAGGGACCTGGAGTAGAAAGGATAAACATGAGGTCCAGTTTCTAGCTGGATTCTATACAGACACTGAATAACAAAGGCTTTGCCTTTTGATTTTAAATGTTACTTATGAACTCCATGGGCCTAGAGAAGAAATACAGGTCCAGATTTGGAAGCTTAAATGTCCTAATTCCTAACTCTTTCATCCAGAGGAGAACATATATCCAGGTGTGCTGCTCTACTGGTTTCAAGTCCAAACTCTCTCCCTTTCCCCTATGGGCTTTGGCAACCCCCACCTCCTTTAAGTGTAGCCCGATGTCTCTGCTGTCTTCTCAGAATGTGTCAGGATCAGGAGGGCAAGTGAGGAGGAAGGGTGTTGAATCACCGGGGCACTGTGACTTCTGATTCCTGAAATGCTTTATAATTGTATGTTTTGAAGCTCAAGCTATGGATTCTTCTCTGTTGTTTCTTGTGGTGCTGGGGATCGATTTCAGACACTTGCGCATACTAGGCAACTGCTCTCCCACTGAGTTACATTTCAAGCCTGAGCTATGTATTCTTTTAGTGGTGGTTATCTATATTTTATAAGCTGGAAAGGAATAAAGCCGCAATCAAGATCACACGACACAAGAAATTTTACAAAAAGAAAAAATGCATTGTTTTAAAATCTTCGCTACATGTCATTATTTTTGCCACTGTATGGCTTAGCACAGATGCCAGCAATACAGAAAGGGCCACCAAGAAAAAAAAATCAAAAAATAAAACCCTGAAGGAAAACAGAAGCAACCCCCCAGAGTATCTTCTCTCTGCCCTCCCCTTCCCCCCAAACCCTATAATAACTGTACAATATTATAGTCCCAATCACATTTAAAAACAAGTTGATTATTAAAAAAAAAAACAAGGGTTCCATTGGAAACTCAACTTTTTGGTTTCATAAATTGTGATATAAATATATATGTATACTGTATGTGTGCACATAGAATAGAAAAATAAATCATTTCCTTTTCCACTCCACTACCTGGCACCAGACTGGAGACAAAAGAGGGGTGGGGGCAACCCAGTAAATGATATTCCCTCAGCCTGTGCTCCTCAGTCCCCTATGAATATACTTAATATATTTTTTTCCTTATTAATTCAGTCTTGCATTTAAGATACTGGCAGGAACATTTCTTCAAAGGCTGATAAACATGACTTACCTGAGGAAGGTAAAGAGTGAGAGTAGTAACCTGGATCCACATTTATATGGCTACAATTACCAAGTGACCCTGTTGGAATGGGAGTCCAGGTTCTACTTAACACATGGAATTTTACTGCTCCAAACAAAACCCAATCTTAAAATTGGAAAGGGAGCAGAGGAAAGAATTACAGGCCCCGTGTTTCTTGCTAGATAGGGTATTTTGAGGATGGAATAAAAAAGGCTACTTTGCAAAAGGACTGTATATTTGGTTTATACTCCAACAGTGAGGATTTTCACTGGGACTGCTAATCCAAGAAGTTGAGTTTCCATGCAGAAATAACCTTTACAGAACACACACTGTGTGATTCTGACAGAAAATGCAGCATTATCCTTATGGCCAAGTCTGGGACTTTGTAAAGTGTTTATCTGACCAGCCTATTTCAGTAATGTTACAGATCTTCCAAGTAAGGCGAGAGCACCAAAAGCAGGAGTAATCCAGCTTGATCACTGAATATGTTAGGTTAGAGATCAACCTTATCAATAGAAGACATTATATATTTGCCTCTAGTTGCATGTTGGCTGGGTATATATGTAAGTGCAGCAAAGACTTAATAAATACTTTGGCTGCAACACTAAATGGAAAATACTTGGAAGATTTAATTTCTTAGGACTCTTTGAAGAGCATACAAACATACAAAGATAAAATCTGGGACAAATTTTGCATAAACTCCCTAATAGGGAGAAAGAAATACAGGACCGTGCATGTACTCACATTTGCACGCGCGCGCACACACATATACACACACACACGCACACACACACACACACACACACACATTCTTGTTCTCTTTCTTACATGTTTCTTTCCAGGGGAATTGCTCACAGGTAGCAGAAAGAGCCTATACTCACTTCCTAAAGCCCCATGTATACATACCATGGGTCTCAATTATGAGGATACTCCTCCTCTATTCCACCCTATTCAGAATTTCTTAGCAAAATAAACCACAGTATCCAAGGCAAATAGTGGATGTCAGATTCTTCTAACCTGCCCCTTGACCCTTGCACAAACCATCTTTGTGCAGTTTCTGGTCAGGAGACATAAAGAAAGGCATTCTATCTTTACCTAGCCTCAAATTTTCAAAGGCTCTAGAAGCCTTAGGGTTTGATTTAATTCCTTCTATAAATGTTACCTCAGAGAGGGAAGAGAAGGCAAGGAAAGTCCAGAAGGGATAGGGGTACATATTAGGGGGTGAGGGAAGGGAAGGGAGAGGAACTTTTATTTTGTTTACAAAAGAGTTGCTTTTAAAAACTGTGATTTTTCTCCCCTACCCCTTATCCTCACCCCAATAGTTCTATTCTGAAAAGGAGGGAAACATAGTTAGGTCAGGAAATTCTTGATTGTTGTAGCTGTTGCTCTGGTCCCCCAGCATGGACAACATCTCCTAATGAGAGAAAAAGATGAAGTTTGGGTCATACACCTTTAGATTTACTAAGTTCCCACCCAACATTTCTCTGCAGTACTATCCCCAAACCCAAAAAGTCTTCCTTGCACTGAGTTCTCTCAGCCTTCCTTACTTCCAGCAACAGTGACTCCATTACATCATAGCTACTTTTTTTCTAATCATCTATATTTAATTTCACCTAAAAATTTTTTTTTTGCTGAGATTATTTTTTTCTTGGTAGTACTAGAAACCAAACTCAGAACTTCAGATCTGTGAAGCAGGCATTCTACTACCTTGAGCTGCATCTACAGCCCTAAGTTTCCGCTTTTCAAAGGGAGAAAAATCTGCTTGCCACATTCCACATTTCATTTACTCCCTTCTAGATACATAAAATTAAATGTCCTATTTTTTACCTACCAAAACCCATTTTGCTTTCTGTGTTTTATTCTAGTTCTTCCTTTGGCTTAGATTACTCCATTCAATTTTTCAAGTCCCCTCAAAACTTTTTTTTTTTTTTTGGTCAGTCATGGGGCTTAAACTCTGGGCCTGGGCACTGTCCCTCAGCTCTAGAGGCAAGCACTCTACCACCTGAGCCACAGCACCACTTCCAGTTTTCTGAGTGGTTTATTGGAGATAAGAGTCTCATGGAGTTTTCCTGCCCCACCTGGCTTTGAACCATGATCCTCAGATCTCAACCTCCTGAGTAGCCAGGATTACAGGTGTGAGCCACCGATGCCCAGCCTCTTAACTTTTTAAAATAGATCATTATAGCTATAATCAGTATATGATTACTTTTAAAATTTGCCCTATAGGGCTGGGAAGGTGGCTCAGTGGTAGAGCGCTTGCCTTGCAAGCCTGAGTCCCTGGGTTCGATTCCTCAGCACCACATAAGCAAAAGAAAAAAAAAGCCAGAAGTGGCGCTGTGGCTCAAGTGGTAGAGCGCTAGCCTTGAGCTGAAGAGCTGAGGGACAGCGCCCAGGCCCAGAGTTCAGGTCCCACGACCGGACCCAAAAACAAGGAGAAATAGGAAGTGGCGCTGTAGCTCAAGTGGTAGAGCGCTCGCCTTGAGCTGAAGAACTGAGGGACAGCGCCAGGCCTGGAGTTCAAGCCTCACGACCGACCAAAAAAAAAAAAAGAATTGACCAAAACCTATCAGCTGTTAGATAGCTATGTTTGTTATTAAGAAAATTATTAGCTGGGTGCTGGTGGCTCACACGTGTAATCCTAGCTACTCAGGAGGCTGAGATCTGAGGATCATGGTTCAAAGCCAGGACAATGAAAGTCCACCAGAAGTGGCATTGTGGCTCAAGTGGTAGAGCGCTAGCCTTGAGCTGAAGAGCTCAGGGACAGCACCCAGGCTCAGAGCTCAAGCCCCACAAGTGACATAAACTTATCTACTTAGGAGAAGAATTAAACTGATTCCATTTCTCCATTGTTAAGTCATGCAACAGTAAAATGAAAAAGATCTTTCCTCTTTTGTATGTAAGTAAATTAATGAGATATAAAAAATTCATGGTAATACAAAAATAAGATAAGGGGAGTTAGGTACAATGGTATATACCTAGAGCCCCAGTACTCTGGAGACTGAGCAAAGAAGACATTTGAGCCCAGGAGTTCAAGACCAGCCTTTATTATATAGAGACCTCATCTCAATACCACCAACAATAAAAAGATAGAGGAGGTTGGTGCCAGTGGCTTTCAGGAGGCCAAGATCTGAGGATTATCATCCAAAGCCAGCCAGGCAAGAAAATCAGTGAGACTCTTGTCTCTAATTAGCCACCAAAAAAGCTAAAAGTTGCCTCAAGTCCTAGAACACTAACCTTGAGCAAAATAGCTCAGGGATAGTGCCAGGCTCTGAGTTCAAGCCCCAGGATAAGAATAACAACAACAAAAAGAGGTAAATATTTTCCCTTCCCTCTCTCATATACTTGACTTTTTGCTATTTGCTATGAATGGTATATTTCTCCTTGTTTCTTTATTATTATTATTATTATTATTATTATACTTTTTTTTTGTCGGTCATGGGGCCTGAACTCTGGGCCTGAGCGCTGTCCCTCAGCTCTTCAGCTCAAGGCTAGCGCTCTACCACTTGAGCCACAGCGCCACTTCCTATTTCTCCTTGTTTTTGGGTCCGGTCGTGGGACCTGAACTCTGGGTCTGGGCGCTGTCCCTCAGCTCTTCAGCTCAAGGCTAGCACTCTACCACTTGAGCCACAGCGCCACTTCAGGCTTTTTTTCTTTTTGCTTATGTGGTGCTGAGGAATCGAACCCAGGGCCTCAGGCATGCAAGGCAAGC
>NW_012267242.1:11444612-11448325 GCF_000151885.1 Dipodomys ordii
AAAAAAAAATGTAATTATAAAAGTAGAGGCCCAGCCAGGCACCAGTGGCTCACGCCTGTAATCCTAGCTACTCAGGAGGCTGAGATCTGAGGATCTCGGTTCAAAGCCAGCCCAGCCCAGGCAGGAAAGTCTGTGAGACTCTTATCTCCAATAAACCACTAGAAAACCGGAAGTGGCGCTGTGGCTCAAGTTGTAGCGTGCTAGCCTTGAGCTGAAGAGCATAGGGACAGTGCCCAAGCCCCACGACCAACAACAACAACAAAAAAAAGTAGAGGCATTTCTGGGTGTTGGTGGCTCACATCTATAATCCTAGCCACGGGGGAGGCTGAGATCTGAGGATCAAGGTTCAAAGCCAGCCCAAGCAGGAAAGTCTGTAAGACTCTTATCTCCAACTAACCACCAAAAAAGCCAGAAGTGGAGCTGTGGCTAAAGTGCTAGTAGAAGAGTGCTAGCCTTGAATAAAAGAAGTACAGGGATAGCATCCAGGTCCTGAGTTCAAGCCCAAGTACTGGCCCCCAAAAAGAAGCAATTGCATTAATAACAGTAGAGTATGATATTTAGAGAAAGTAATCAAAGCAAGGACTGGAGGAGGTATGGTTTAACTGGTAGAGTACCTGCCTAGTTAAGTGCAAAGTGCAAAGCCCTCAGTTCTAACATTAGTACTGCCAAAATTAATTTTAACCAGCGCAAAAAAGACCAGAGGTGTGGTTTAAGTAGTAGAATGCCTGCTAGCAAGTATGAAGCCCTGACTTCAAACCCCAGTACAAAATATTTATTTCTTTATATATTTATATACTCACACAAGCAAACACACATATAATATATAATATGTATATACATATATGCAAACACACAATAAAAATATATAGTAACATATAAATTAAATATATTTATTTGTATTACATACTAGTTTTCTCCCTATTCTTACATCATATAGTCCTTAACAAAGAGGAAAGTTCTTAAAATTTATGCCAAAACCAATTTGAAAAAATCAAACCTACTCAAATTGTTTTGTGTGAGAAATTCTGAATAAAGGTGAATATGTGAATACGTGCGCGCACGTGCAGGTACTAGGGTTTGAACTTGGGGCCTGGGTATTGTCCCTGAATCATTTTGCTCAAGGCTAGCACTATCACTTGAGCCACAGCTATACTTCTAGTTTTTTATGGTTAGCTAGAGATAAAGAGTTTCACAGACTTTTCCTGTCTGGCCTGGTTTTGAAACATGGTCCTTAGATCTCAGCCTCCTAAATAGCTAGGATTATAGGAATGAGCCACCAGAACCTCATAATTTATAGTGTTTTAATTATCTAATTGCTCTTAACAAAGATAAAAAGTAGAAGGTAGAGGACAGAGGTGAAGGAGAGGATATGATAGAAAATAAATTCACATATGGGGGGAAAAAAAAGCTCAAGCAAGCAAAAAATTGATGATCAGACAGATTGAAAGCTTTACCTGGGCAGAGAAGCCTGGGCGGGTGCTAGGGGTCCAAGCTGGGGCTGCTCCCTGGGTAGGATTGGAGTGGCGAGAAATCTGGGCCAACATCTGTCCTGCAGAAGATGATGGCTGGACAATGGTTACAGGAGGGGCCAGACTACTATTCCTAGGAGTGAACAAACAGGTGAAAGATCAAAAAGATATCACGGAGGCTAGGTAACAGTTGGGGGAAAAAAAAAAAAAAGACTGATAGCTATACACTGACTAGGACACAGATGGAACCTAGAACATAGCAACAGGGCAGGTGCAAAGAAACAGGAGGAAGAAAACAGCAGCTTCTTTGCCTTAACTGAGGCCCTACAAACTACTACTTTGTTATAAATAATCAGAGAAAGGGAAGAATAAAACTTGGATTCAGCAACTGAATCCTTCAGGGCCCTATAAAGCAGCACACACATACCAGGCTCACCTGAAATTCTCTGCCGACCGGGGGTTAGGAGGGAATGTGCTTCCCTGGGAGAATAGCTGTTGGGTGGCAGGGACAGTGCTGGAAGAGATGCCTTTACTCTGATCTGTGGACCAAAAGGAGTTGGGGGAGGGCTAGTCAAGGGGCTGTAGTATATAGTTTAGTAAATTCCTACTTATTAAGTATTATAATTAAGTGGAAACAGGTTGGAAGATTACTGATCAGGAAGATTACTGATCAGGCCCATTAACAGGTGATCTAAATAAGAACTGGAAGGAAATGAAGGAAGAAGCTTACCTGTATTGATGTTGGAAAAGATTTCTGAAAATCTTGGATCTCTATCTTGGGTAAACAGACCATCTGACTTTTCAAGGGGCTTGCTGTGTTCTGGCCCCGTAGCTGTCACAGACTGGACAGAAACCTACAGAATCAAATTACAAAAATAATCTTTAAACATTTAATATGATAATTCACCAAATCAAATATTCACATATAATACACAGGAGATTGTGTGTGTATAAATATACATTTTTGGGTATTGGAGGGGTGCTAGTACTAGGATATGAACTTAGGGCTTTGCACCTGCCAAGCAGATGATCTATCACTTAAAACTATACTCCTAGCTCTTCTGTGCTTTAAATATTCAGTTGGGGTCTTGTGTTTTTTACTGTGGTCAGCCTCAGACAGCAAGCCTACCTATGGCTTCCCATCCCATTCCTATCCCTTATAGATGGGATGAAGTACACATCACCAGGCCTGGCCTGGGTTGGCCTGGAACCATGATCCTCCTGATCAGTTAGGATTACAGGCATGAGCCACCATGCCTAACCTAGGGGACAGTTTTTAAGGAAATGCTTAATTGTCTTCTTCACAGAATAAGATACACACTCACCTGGGAATGATTGTAACTGGCCAGTCCATCTCTTCCTGATACTATGTCTAGTTCTGTTTGCTGTTGCTGCTGCCTACATGTTAAAAAGATCGATGAGAAGAGAGGTAGGAAACAAAGATTTTAACAAAGAATCTGAAGGAAATGGCTTAAAACAAAATAAATTGCCTAACCCCCCCCCCCCAAAAAAATCATAGGAACACAAATCATCCCCGCCTAGTTATTCCTCTAGGTATTATTTATTTCTTACCTGGGTGCCAGTTGCCCCGAGCCCATCTCTAGGGGTAAATTAGCTGTGGGACCTAGCTGCGGCCTCTGAATTGTGTTGGATAGTGCAGGCCGTGGTTCCTGGCTAGAGTTTCTATGAAAATAAAGTAGATAAGAAAGGTGAGGGGGGATGAATCTATACATGAAATGTCACAAGATTTAAGATTCATTTGTAGGTGGAGCAATATTAGTATTCCACACAATAGTACTGATCCATACTATAATATGGATGATCCTTAAAAATTGTACCCAATAAAAGGCAGAAACAAAAAACCACATATTCTGCAATTCCATTTATATGCAATGACTAAAATAGGCAAATATATAGACAGTAAATTAGAGAGATTGCATAGAGCTTCAAAAAAAGAAAGAAAATGACTATCTATGGGTACACGATTACTGAGTAGGGATGTAATTGTTCTGAATTTAGATAGTTGCAATATGTAACTCCACGATATACTAAAAACACAATAAGCTTTAAAATGGATGACCTAAGCCGGGCGCTGGTGGCTCACGCCTGTAATCCTAGCTACTCAGGAGGCTGAGATCTGAGGATCTCGGTTCAAAGCCAGCCCGGGCAGGAGAGACCGTGAGACTCCTATCTCCAATAAACCACCAGAAAACTGGAAGAGGCGCTGTAGCTCAAGTGGTAGAG
>NW_012267242.1:11459065-11460176 GCF_000151885.1 Dipodomys ordii
GCATGCAAGGCAAGCACTCTACCACTGAGCCACCTTCCCAGCCCATATCCTTGTTTTTGGAGAGTAAAAGAAAATAAACATCAACTGGAGATGTGTTTCAAGTGGTACAATGCTTGTCCAGTAAATGCAAGGCCTTGAGTTCAAATCCCAGTACAAGGAAGGTAAGAATGAAGAAAGGGAGCAAGGGAGAAAAGGAGGGAGGGAGGGAAAGAATGCTAGACGGAGGGAGGGGGAGATGGAAGGATAGAGAGAGGAAAAAGAGTGAGAGAGAGAAGAGGAGGAGAAAGAAAAGGAAAGGAGGGAATGGAAGGAATATACTCTCTAAAGGAAATTTATTCTAATTGATAAGGGATATAAATATGGAAAATTCACACTTGCCTGCAATCTGCCAATGGCCACTAAGCAAAACTTGCTCCCCTGGCCAGCCTCTGGGTCATCATCTGGGAGGGAAACACCTTCAAAAAAGTGAAATGAAAAGGACTTATAGAGATCTTAAACTCCAGTGCCTTCAAAGGTCAGTTGAGTAAGCACTGCAAAGTATAAAGTACAGTATACAGTAATAAATGAGAGTACCAGTACTATGGACTATGTAAACAAATTCTATATAAACAATTCCATAGAATTTACTACATATAAGTGTGTGTATATGTGTGCGTGCGGGCACACATGTGCGCAGTGTATTTTACAAATTTTATTTGTAGTAAGCTAGAGAGTATAAGTCTCACCCAAAGTAATCTAAAACACTGTGCTGGTCAAATCAAACAAAAATGGAAAGCAGTCACTCTGTGACCCTATCATAAGCTGAGAACAGTAACTTCTGAAGTAACAAACCAAAAAAAAATAAATAAATAAAAATCTACATATACCAAAGCAGTGCCAGTGACTCATGCCTATAATCATAACGACTCTGAAGGCTGAGATTCGAGAATCAAGCTTCAGAGCCAACCTGGGCAGGCAACACAAACACACTCTTATCTTTAATTAACCAACAAAAAGCTGAAGTACAAACACGGCTCAAATATTATCAAATAGTGCCAATTGTGTAAGAAAAAGCCAAGCAAGAGCTCAAGGCCTAGAGTTCAAGCCCAGTACTATTAGCCAAAAGACAAAA
>NW_012267242.1:11461674-11462883 GCF_000151885.1 Dipodomys ordii
TGAGGAATCGAACCCAGGGCCTCATGCATGCAAGGCAAGCGCTCTACCACTGAGCCACCTTCCCAGCCCATGTTTTTTTTTTTTTTTTCTATGACTAGTTTCATGCTACAACAGCAGAGCTGAGTTGTTACAATAAAGACCATAGGGCCCACAGGCTTTGTGGTCTAGCTGAAAATCCTACCAGACCAGAACAAGAAAAAGTATATACAACAAAACCCTTTCTAGAGAGGTTTAACACATAAAATTGAAATTAAATCCCTTCCATCTCAAGAGCAAGTTTCTGAACTATTAGAACAGTTGATCAACTATCAAATCTTATCACAAGACTGAGAAAAAGAGATCCCAACAATGGAAAAAGATGGAAAGATACATACTTTACATTGGTATTTGTACAGATGATATACTCAATCTCATCTGAGTAAGGATTCTGGAAAGTAAAGGAGCTAGTTCTCATCCAGAGCCATTCTCTATTCTTAGAACGAAACCGGAACATGACAGATAGCACCTGTCCTTTCAACTTTACCACCTGAAAAAGTTAAGGTGAAATAATTAAGAAAATTAAATTTTGAAATTCCCATTTCTACAACATGTCTTTCTGAATGTTAAAACAACAAAAGGGGGCAGAAAACTAAGCATAAATAAGGAGGAAGTTTATTTGTCACAGTTTTTCCCCTAGAGTCCAAGCTACCTGACATCTAAGTCAAAGAGAAAGAACAATTATTTCCAGGAGAGAAGACTTGGCCCACTTTCCTTGAGAATTCCATCAAAGATGTTGCTGTATAAACTTTACAATTCTATACCAGAAATTTAAGTTTAATGACATTGATTTTAGTTTATGTAAGGACACTAGTAAGACTTAAGGACACTGTCAACTTGTGTATATAAAGGAGGGCTGTTATCTAAAGCAAATACTTTCAGAAGGTAGGGCTTGAAAAACTACAAGTAAAAGTCACAATTAACTTTTACCTATCTATAAAATAATTCTGAAATACATGTTCCTGAAACAATCTATAGATCAGTGAAGCCTACAATTATTTTAAATACTTTTAAAACAATTTCTTGGATATAGCTAGTTGGATATAGACAATAAACAGCAAAAGTTAAGCAAATATACCTTGGACATTACCTAATAATTACAAAGAATATTCTTACTCCTTAAAAATACAGCTTAACAAAATAAAATAAGGAAGGTGGGCGCTGGTGGCTCAC
>NW_012267242.1:11473926-11479244 GCF_000151885.1 Dipodomys ordii
AGCCACCCCGGGGCAGAAAAGTCCTGAGACTCTTATCTCCAATAAACTACTCGAAAAGGAAGTGGCACTATGGCTCGAGCTCTTCAGCTGAAGAGTGCAGGGACAGCCCCCAAGCCCAGAGTTCAAGCCCCCCACGACCGACAAAAAAAAAAAAAAAAGGAAAGGGAAATCTATAGTTATTTATATCCTTTAGAAAACAGAGAAGTCAATGTTTTACATGGAAATGGAACAAGAATTCATTTCCCTATAATTATTTACGGAGTTATCTTCTATTTATCCAGAAGAACTTCTCCCCCATCCCCCCCCCTCGCCCCATCCCCTTCTCAAACAATAGCTGTGAAGAGTCCTGTGCACTTGTCATCCCAGATACATGGAAATCTGAAATTGGAGGACTTTCCTTTGAGGCCAACTCAAACATATTCTCAAGACTTTTCTTCAACCAATAGCTGAATGTGGTGGCATCCCAATTATTATGGAAAGTACAAAGCAGAAGGATCAAGGTCTGGGGAACCAAGTATTAAACAGAAGGATTGAAATCTTGCAGATTTGACTCAAGTGTTGTGGATCTGTCTGTGCAGGCTTCCTCTGAACCTTAATCTTTAGATGTAACCCTTCTGAGTAGCTAGGATTATAGGCATAAGAGCCACTGGTACCAGCTCTGTTTGACTTCAACTTTTGTTTGACTTCAACTTTAAATACTACTTTGCTTACAGCTTGATTTCATGTCTTTGGAAAGAAACTCTGTTTTAAAGTTGTTCCTGTCAAGCAGGGTCTAATCCTCGCTACTCAGGAGGCTGAGATCTGGGGATTATAGTTCAAAGCCAACCCAGGCCCGGAAGTCCAAGACACTCTTATTTCCAATTAAACACCAGAAAACAGGAAGTGGTACTGTGGCTCAAGTAACAGAGTGCTCACCTTGAGCTCAAGAGCTCAGGGCCAGCGCCCAGGCCCAGAGTTCATGCCCCACAACAGACAGAAAAGAAAAAAAAGTTGTTATTATCAGTGCAGGGCACCAGTGGCTCACACCTAAATTCTAGCTACCCGGAGGCTAAGATCTGAGGATCCCAGTTCAAAACCAGCCAAGACAGAAAAAAGTCCCAGAGACTTATCTCCAAATAATCAGCAAAAAAAAAAAAAAAAAAATACCAGAGGCAAAGGTGTGATTCAACTGGTAAAGCATCAGCCTGGGGGAAAAACTATGCAAAAAAACAAGGGCTTGAGTTCAAGCCCCAGTAATGCACATGCACACACGCCCGCACACACACACACAACACAATGCACACACACGCACACATGCACAAAAAGGGGTGGGCTGGGAATGTGGCTTAGTGGTAGAGAGCTTGCCTAGCATGCATGAAGCCCTGTGTTCGATTCCTTACTACCACATAAACAGAAAAAGCACTGGGTGCTGATGGCTCACACCTGTAATCCTAGCTACTCAAGAGGCTGAGATCTGAGGATTGCAGTTCAAAGCCAGCCCTGGCAGGAAAGTTCATGAGACTCTTATCTCCAATTAACAACCAAAAAAACCCAAAAGTGGCTCTATGGCTCAAGTGGTAGAGTGAGCCTTGAGCACAGAGAGATTCAGGGACAATGCCCAGGCCCTGAGTTCAAGCTCCAGGACTGGCAAAAAAATAAAAATAAAAAAGTGTTATAATCAAGCCACTTTCCCTTTATCTCTCAATGTGTACTACATTTCCCAAATTACTTTCCCAAATTACTTGAATTAAATACCAATGTTTCTTTGCAACAACTGCTTAGAACATATTATGTGTATGTATTATGTGCACATTTGCATGATTTTAAACATTTAAAAATTATATTGTTGACTCAAATAGCACAGTGTCTCACTAGCAAGCACAGGTCTTGAGTACAAACTCTAGTAAGAGTACCAGCCTGGAACAAAAAAGCAGGGACAGTGCCAGGCCCTGAGTACAAGCTCCAGGACTGGCACAATCAATCAATCAATAAACTGAAAAGGCCAACAAACAACTACATTCTCTAACATAGTCAACACGTCTTTTTTTTTTTTTTCCCCCTGTGGTAGTCCTTGAGCTTGAACTCAGATCCTGGAACCTATCCCTGAACTTTTTATGCTAAAGGCTAGTGCTCTACCACTTGAGACACAGCTACATTTCCAGCTTTTTACTGGTTAATTGGAGATAAGTCTCAGGGACTTTCTTGCCTGAGCTGGCTTTGAACTGCAACTCTCAAATCTCAGCCTCCGAGTAAAGAGAATTACAGGTGTGAGCCATTGGCACCCAGCAATACTAAATAACTTTTTTTTTTGGGGGGGGGTGGTATTTGTTGGTCATGGGGCTTGAACTCTGGGCCTTGGCACTGTCTCTTAGATCTTCAGCTCAAGGCTAGCGCTCTACCACTTGAGCCACAGCACCTCTTCTGGTTTCTTGGTGGTTAATTGGAGATGAGTCTCATGGACTTTCATGCCCAGCTGGCTTTGAACTGTGATCCTCAGATCTCAGCCTCCTCAGTAGCTAGGATTACAGGCGTGAGCCACAGGTGCCCAGCTCTAAATCACTTTTTTTTTTTGGGGGGGGGAGGGGTCCGGTCGTGGGGCCTGAACTCTGGGCCTGGGTGCTGTCCTTCAGCTCAAGGCTAGCACTCTACCACTTGAGCCCCAGCGTCACTTCCGGCTTTTTTTTCTTTTTGTTTATGTGGTACTGAGGAATCGAACCCAGGGCCTCATGCATGCAAGGCAAGCTCTCTACCACTGAACCACCTTCCCAGCCCCTCTAAATCACTTTTAAATATGAGTAATCCGTCCCCTCAACTGAAGAACAGATTGGAAGAAGCCTGATTTATTTATCCAACCTTCTTATAGCTTATACCAAAAGATACATCATATAACAAGTATATAATGAACATTCTATTAATTAAATGTGAAACTTTTCTGAACTCTCTTAGTAATTAAGTAAATGAGAGGAGAAATTCAACTTTCCTACCTGCTGGAGGCCAGGCCTTAATGTAACCTGTGCAGTGGACCACCACAAAGTGAGGTTCTCCATCCTTCACAGAGCCAAGTCCATTCCTACAAGTGTTACAGAAGACAGTAGGGACATTCTATAATGTAAATCTTAAAAGGTAATCTTTAGGCTTTGGGCATTTAGTAAACAGGACAGTCAATGCTTGAACCTTCCCTGCTCAGAAGTGACCACCATTTTTTACCCACTGCCAAAGTAAAGCAACACATACTGAAGTGAAGGGCACCAGTAGTTCACACCTATAATCATCACTATTTAGGAGGTTGAGATCAGAAGATTGAGGTTCAGAACCATCCTATCCTAGGCAGATATATCCTGATTCTTTTTGTTGTTGTTGTTGTTGGTTGTGGGGCTTGAACTCTGGGCTTGGGCGCTGTCCCTCAGCTCTTCAGCTCAAGGCCAGCTCTCTACTGCTTGAGCCACAGCACTATTTCCGGTTTTCTAGTGGTTTATTGGAGATAAGAGTCTCATGGACTTTTCTGCCAGGGCTGGCTTTGAACTGCAATCCTCAGATCTCAGCCTCCTGAGTAGCTAGGATTACAGACGTGAGCCACTGGCGCCCGGCTCCAAGATTCTTATATCTCCAATTAACCAGCAAAAATCCAGGGGCTGGGAAGGTGGCTCTGTGGTAGAGCGCTTGCCTTGCATGCATGAGGCCCTGGGTTCAATTCCTCAGCACCACATAAGCAAAAAAAAGAAAAAAGCCGGAAGTGGCGCTGTGGCTCAAGTAGTAGAGCCTTGAGCTGAAATGCTGAGGGACAGCGCCCAGGCCAAGTTCAGGCCCCATGACTGGACTCCCCGCCAATTCCCCCCCCCCCAAAAAAAAGAAAATACTGCCAGAAAATAAGTAACTGCTGGGAAGGTGGCTCAGTGGTAGAGTGCTTGCCTTGCACGCCTGAGGCTCTGGGTTCGATTCCTCAGCACCACATAAGCAAAAAAAACAAAAAAAAAGGAAAATAAGTAACTGTGAGCTGGGTACTGATGGCTCGCTCCTATAATCCTACCTGAGATCTGAGGATCGTGGTTTGAAGCCAGCCTGGGCAGCAAAGTCCATGAAACTAGAAAAACCCAGAAGTTGCACTGTGGCTCAGGTAGTATAGCTCTGTTTAGCCTTGAGCACAAAGAGGCTCAGGGACAGCACCCAGCTCAGATCAAGCCCCAGGACTGGCCAAAAAAAAAAAAAAAATTTTTAACTGGGAGGAAAGAGAGGATGGGGGGAAGGGAAGGAAATACATGGTAAATTAGGTTGTGTTTTTCTTTTTTTTGGTCAGTTGTGGGGCTTGAACTACTGGGCCTGGGCACTGCCCCTGAGCTCTTCAGCTCAAGGCTAGCACTCTACCACTTGAGCCCTGAGCACCACTTCCGGTTTTCTGGTGGCTACTTGGAGATGAGTCTCATGGACTTTCTGGCCGGAGCTGGCTTTGAACCGCGATCCTCAGATCTCAGCCTCTAGAGTAGCTAGAATTACAGGCATGAGCCACCAGCACCTGGCTGCTTTTTGTATTTCTAAGTGATGCTTTCTACCAACCCTTAGGTCTGCAATGTTTAGGACCTTACCTGCATCTGTTCCTCACAAAGCTCAGTCTGTTCATGGTGACTGGATCCACAGTGCTATTACCACATCTGTTAAAACAGAGATTAAAACTAGTAAGGCTGGCAGTACTGGGAGCCACGTCTGTAATCCTAGCTACTCAGGAGGCTGAGATCTAAGGATTAAGGTTCAAAGCCAACTTGGGCAGAAAAGTTATCATGAGACTCTTATCTCCTATAAACTATTCAGAAAAGCCAGAAGTGGTGCTGCGGCTCACGTGGTAGAGCATTAGCCTTGAGCACAAAGAGACTATAGGCCCTAAATTCAAGCAAAAAAAAAAACAAAACCCAACACAAACTAGTATGGCTGTACAATGAGTGAACCTTTCATACTACAACAGCAGATCTGGATACAGCTAGACACAGAAAACTGCTCATCGATAAAGTATGATAAAAGTCAGATTTAGAATTTCTAAAAGTTATAATTGACTAGAATTTGAAGTTGAAAATGTTACATATGCTCTTCAAATGCAAAGATTATCTGTATCACAAGTTGATAGACTATAAAGGACCAGATACTTTCAGCTTTATGGGCCAGACTTTGCAACTAGTCAACCCTGACATTGCACCATAAAAGTAGCAAAAAAGAATGACTATGTTCCAATAAAACTTAATTCACAGGGCTGGGAAGGTAGCTCAGTGGTAGAGTGCTTGCCTTGCATGCATGAGGCCCTGAGTTCGATTCCTCAGCACCACATAAGCAAAAAGAAAAAAGCCGGAAGTGGC
>NW_012267242.1:11479294-11481043 GCF_000151885.1 Dipodomys ordii
TTTTTTGGTAGGCTGTGGGACTTGAACTCTGGGGCTGGGCGCTGTCCCTCAACATTTCAGCTCAAGGCAAACATTCTACCACTTGAGCCACAGCACCACTTCAGTTTTCTGGTGGTTTACTAGAGATAAGAGTCTCATGGACTTTCCTGCGTGGACTGGCTTTGAACTGCGATCCTCAGATCTCAGCTTCCTGAGTAGCTAGGATTATAGGCGTGAGCCACCAGCGCTCAGCGCAATAAGTACTTAAATAAACTGAATGTGATAAACAGGTAAAAATATGTATTCAGACATAAACCAGGAAAAATAAAGTTATACCTGCTGGAAGCTGTCTCTTAGAAGCTGCTGGTCTTCAGGATGACAGAATTCTACAATATTCTTTCCTAAGAGTTCCTAGAACAGAGAAAGAAGAGTAAAGAAAAACATTTTTGTGGTCATCTCACTTTCCTGGTCTATTAGCTGGGGATTTGGATTTTATTTCTTCTATCTTTATACTAAGATTACAAATACAAGTATGAAGGGAAACAAAACAAAAAAACTAAAGCAATTGTCTGTTAAACAGCTGGCTTCTTGCATATTTTTTTCAGAATCCTATTTAACAGTATTAACTACAGGTCTTAGGTATAATTTATAATTCACTCATTCTAAGGATGCAAGTTGTATTCTAGTAAGTTTATACAGCAGGACAAATATTCCAATTCATATATACAATTCGTATTTAGAATTATGCACATTGTACCAAAAAATTTCCTTGGGTTACTGGCAGTCAATCTGTTCCCACCTGTCAATTCCACTATTGACCTTTTCTCTGCCTTTTTAGTTTTGCTTTTTCTAGAAATTTAAAACAAATAGAATCATATAATTTGTATCTTTTTAGGTCTGTAGTATTTTACTTGTAATATTTAAATTCTATGTTGTTGCATATATCAATACCTTATTCCTTTTTTTGCTCAGAAGATTCTGTTCGTATGTTCATTCATAAAATGTTAATATACAGTTACATTACTTCTATTTTTAGCTATTATGAATTAAGAACATTTGTGTACAAGTCTTTATGAAAATATGATTACATGCCACTTAAAAGATATTTGTGAGTGGAACTGCCAAGTTGTGGGGTAAGTGTGTATTTCAAATTTTAGGAAACTGGGGCTGGGAAGGTGGCTCAGTAGTAGAGCGCTTGCCTTGCATGCCTAAGGCCCTGGGTTTGATTCCTCAGCACCACATAAGCAAAAAGCAAAAAGCCGGAAGTGGCACTGTGGCTCAAGAGGTAGAGTGCTAGCCTTGAGCTGAGGAGCTGAGGGACAGCGCCCAGGCCCAGAATTCAGGTCCCACGACCGGATCCCCCCCGCAAGAAAAAAAAAACAACCAAATTTTAGGAAACTGAAGCAACTATGCCATTTTCCATGTCTACTAAAAAAATGAGGGTTCAAGGTTCTCCACAGTCTTGACAACACTTTCTGATTGCAGCTATTCAAGTTGGTATATAATAAAATCTTATTATAAGTTTTGTAATAATTAATGGTATTGAACATCTTTTTATATGCCATTTACATTTTTCTTTGGTGAGATGTCAAATCTTTGTAAAATTATTATAAAGCTGATGTACAGAGATGTTACAATTACATAAATCAGATAAAGAGTACATTTCTTTTTTTTCTTTTTTTTTTTGGGGGGGGGTCCAGTCATGGGACCCGAACTCTGGGCCTGGGCGCTGTCCCTCAGCTCTTCAGCTAAAGGCTAGCGCTCTACCAC
>NW_012267242.1:11481727-11482091 GCF_000151885.1 Dipodomys ordii
TCTGCTGATTTCTTTCTGCTTTACATTTGCTACATTTCATTACTAGTTTTCCTCTTTTTCCTTCTATAACCATGTCCAAATGTCAGCACATCCTTCTAAACCCTACTTTCCTTCTTTTTTCTTTAAAATATAAAGACACCATGTATGTAAATTCTTATATGGGACAAGCTCTTTTCTAAATATCTTTTCATATACTAATTCCTAACTTTCTTTTTTTTTTTTGGTCCATTGTGGGGCTTGAACTCTGGGCCTGGTTGCTGTCCCTGAGGTCTTCAGCTCAAGACAAGCACTGTACCACTTGAGCCACAGCGCCACTTCCAATTTTCTGGTGGTTTATTAGAGATGAGTGACTTTTGTAACTGAA
>NW_012267242.1:11482663-11508357 GCF_000151885.1 Dipodomys ordii
GGCCTGAACTCTGGGCCTCAGCTCTTCAGCTCAAGGCTAACGTTCTACCACTTGAGCCACAGCGCCACTTCCGGCTTTTTTCGTTTTGCTTATGTGGTGCTGAGGAATCGAACCCAGGGCCTCGAGCATGCAAGGCAAGCAAGGCAAGCACTCTACCACTGAGCTACCTTCCCAGCCCAAAAATGCATTTTCTTAAGCCAAATGTGGTGACGCCCAAATGTAATCCCAGAATTCAAGAGGCTGAGGCAAAGCTGGGCTTACACCTGTAATCCTAACTACTCAGGAGGCTGAGTTCTGAGTACTACAGTCTGAAGCTAGCTGGGACAGCAAATCCATGAGACTCTTATTTCCAATTCACTACCAAAAAGAGCCCAAAGGAGGGGTATGGCTCAAGTGGTAGCCTTAAGTGAAAAAGCTAAGGAAGAACACAAAGATCCTGAGTTCAAGTCCCAGTACATATACATGGGTACACATGCATATATACAAAGCTGAGAAAGAAAGATTCCAAGTTTGAGGCCAGCCTGGGCTACATAGTGAATTTAAGGCCAGCCTGAGTATTATAGGAATACACTATCCCCCAAAAAACAAAAATAGCATTCAACCCATCAAAAACCCCTAAATGCCCAATCCTTTCTGCCTCTCTCCCTTCTTCCCCTCCCCTCTGCTCCCCCAATTCACAATCCAATCCTCTCATTCACCTCATTCGACAAATAAATGATCTTCTTGAGCCCATACACATCCTCATGGAAGACTGTTGACCTTCCTTTTTCACTGTTCCAGTCTTCAGATCCAGGATACGCCCTAAAGAAAGATGGGAAGAACAATCTGGAGTACATTCTCATGAATAGGGAACAAAAGGAGAAATACTGGAGGCCAAGGTAAGTGAGCATCCTACCAATGCCCTCCAACTTCCTCGCATATAGCAGAATAGGCCACGCCAGGAGATGATTTTTTGAAACAAACTATTTCTACTCTCATCTATGAATTTCACTGTAAATTCAAACACAACACTGAAAAAACCTTGTATAAAGGAAGCTAAAGAGGCAAGAATACATTCTTAGCTCTGATTCATTTTGTTTTTGTTGTTTTGGGGTTTTGCTGGTACTAGGGCTTGAACTCCAGGGCCTCATACTCCACTCATCTGATTTTCCACTCACAACTGGTGGTCTACTACTTGAACCATAACCCTGATTTTTTGGCTAGTTACTTGGAGATGGAGTCTCAAGCTGGCTTTCAACCATTATCTTCTAGGTCTCAGCCTCCTAAAGTATCTAGTATTATAGTAGGGAGCCACCAGTTCCAAGCTCCTGATTGTTTTTACATAAAGACAAATACACAGTTAATACTACATTAATTTTATATGCTACAGAATATACATCTGTCTGAAATCAAAATTATTTCTCTCTTTTATTTATAGAAAGCAAGGGTACCTTTTGAGGAAAAGGAAGAACTGTAAAAAATGAAATGCATACAAGCACAAAAGAAATCAGGAATGATCAGTCCATGAAACTCAATTTATCCCAATAAACCACCAAAAAGACAGACGAACTATGTCTCAAGTAATAGAGTGCCAACTTTATGCAAAAGCTAAGTGACAATGTCCTGACCTGAATTCAAAAAAAAAAAAAGGAAAAAGAAAAAAAAAATAGTGAGCCGGACACCAGTGGCTCACGCCTATAATCCTAGCTACTCAGGAAGCAGATATCTGAGGATCACATTTCAAAGCTGGTCCAGGCAGAAAAATCTGTGAGACTCTGATCTCCAATTAACCACCAGAAAACACGAAGTGGCACAATGGTTCAAGGGGTAGAGTTCTCCCCTTGAGCTGAAGAGCTGAGGGCAGTGCCCAGGCCCAGAGTTCAAACCCCACAAACAGGGGCTGGGAAGGTGGCTCAGTGGTAGAGTACTTGCCTCACATGCTCGAGGCCCTGGGTTCGATTCCTCAGCACCACATAAGAAAAAAGCCGGAAGTGGCACTGTGGCTCAAGTGGTAGAGCGCTAGCCTTGAGCTGAAGAGCTGAGGGACAGCGCCCAGGCCCAGAGTTCAGGCCCCATGACCGGACCCCCCCAAAAAAAACCCCACAAACAAGTGTGTATGTGTGTGCGCGTGCGTGTGCGTGTGTGTGTGTGTGTGTGTGTTGCTGCCCAAAACAAAGGATAAACTTGGATGGATTTTAGATGTTAATTCCTCTGACAGAAATAAAAGCCTCAGCACTTGAACATTGCTATGCTAAATCATAATTGTAAATCTCACAATGAATTTCAATTTAATGATTTTATTATAACATTAAGATAAACGTAAGTTTTATATGAGCATAATCACTAATGAAACCTTTTTATAAGAATGAGCCATAGAAGCCGGGCACCAGCGGCTCACGCCTGTAATCCTAGCTACTCATGAGGCTGAGATCTGAGAATCACAGTTCAAAGCCAGCTGGGCAGGAAAGTCTATGAGACTTTTAGCTCCAATCAACCACCAGAAACTGGAAGTGATGCTTGGCTCAAGTGGTAGAGTGCTCGCCTTGAGCTGAAGAACTTGGGGACAGTGCCCAGAGTTCAAGTCCCATAACTAACAAAAAAAAAGAATGAGTCATAGAGTAGCTAATCTGAAGGAGGAAGAACAGAATAAGTGGGAAATGGAACAACATATAACAAAGGGGCCCATCAGCTGCACTGGACATAGAAGAAAAAGAACTAAGCAGCCCAAAGCTAGCGATGGGAAGGGAGGAATAAGAAGGAAAGAGGGAACAGCCTACACTAAGCAAAAGGAAAGAAATGTAATCATCACCTGATATGGAAGAAATAATTTGTATTGTCAAAGCTCATAGAATTCACAAACTTTATGGACCATGATAATGACCATTTGCCTTGTGAAGGTTAAAATGTGTTTGTGACTTTAATAAGTATCACTATTCCACAATACTGTGAAATATGTGAAATTTATGTAATCACCTAATCTCAATTAAAGAAAAAAAGTGAGAGAAGGGATGGGTTAAGAGAGATGGGTGACAACGTTGTCAGACACTTTGTACTCATATACTGTTTTATAGAATGGGAACTTCCTTGTACAACTACTTAAAGATATAATAATAAAAAATGTAAAAAAAAAAAGTATTGATTATATTCTAAAGCTTTGACAGATCTAACAAACCAATTTAAGAATTTAAATCCTGGGCT
Organism: Dipodomys ordii; assembly: GCF_000151885.1. NCBI lineage: Eukaryota > Metazoa > Chordata > Mammalia > Rodentia > Heteromyidae > Dipodomys > Dipodomys ordii. Next base: position 11,485,841 of record NW_012267242.1, read on the forward strand.
AGGAAGGTAGCCTAGTGGTAGAGTGCTTGCCTAGCATGCATGAAGCCCTGGGTTTGATTCCTCAGTACCACATACACAGAAAACGCTGGAAGTGGTGTTGTGGCTCAAGTGGTAGAGTGCTAGCCTTATGCAAATGAAGCTCAGGGACAGTGCCCAGGCCCTGAGTTCAAGCCCCATGACTGGCAAAAAAAGAAAAAAAAGAATTTAAATCCTCTAATACATTAAAAAAAAAAAAAGAACTTCCCATTTATTTGTCATCCACATAGCTCTCACCTGTCAGGGCATTTTCTGAAGTGGAAAGCTGCTCGCGGAGTTTATCTACATCATCTGGATGCACCTGATCATACAGTGTGCTGCCAAACCATTCAGATTGTGGCTGGTTCAAAACAGGAGTCACTGAATCAGAGACATACACTACCTGACCTGTCTCACATGAGACAATAAACAGAAAGCCATCTGCTGCCTCCAAGATCAGATGTTTCAGTTCCTGGTCAAGGAAAAGAAATGAAAGTCAATAATGAACTCTGAAAAATAATTATTTCTATTAAACAAGATCTGCTTCAGGACATATATATTTCATTTTAAACAACTCCTGGCTCATATCTGATCAATCCACAGCCAGCATTTTCTACCTTAAATATAATGATTTTCATTATGTCCACAATTTTTCTGTCACTATCCACCTCTTCCTCCTATCCATCTCAAGACTCAAAGGAGGAATAAAAAAGATTTCCCACCAACAATAACTGACTTCTTAAACTCATCCTCTTTTTAGGATCTTCTTGACAAATATCCTCATTCTCTCTCTCTCTCTCTCTCTCTCTCCAGTCCTAGATCTTGAACTCTGGGCCTGGATACTGTCCCTAAGCTCCTTTTGCTCAAGGCTAGCACTCTACCACTTGAGCCATAGCACCACTTCCAGCTTTTTCCATAATTAATTGGAGATAAGGGTCTCATGGATTTTCCTGGACTTTCCTGCCTCAACTGGCTTTGAACCATGATCCTCAGATCTCAGATCCTCAGATCCCTCAGTAGCTAGGATTACAGGCATGAGCCACTGGCACCTGACCCTATTTTCTCTCTTTACTTTCAAGCCAGTAAAAAAAATGTTTTTTCAATCTTCCCTCAATTTATTCTGAGTATTCAGTGCTAATTGTATACTGAGAGTAATGCTATAAATATAATGGGTCTGTTCTCTTGCTTTTCACTTATGTCTCAACTTCCACTATAGTAGATTACTCTTATATATGCTGGTATCAGGGCTTGAATTCAAAGTCTCAAAATGTCCTTCTAGTTGCCAATTCAAGTCCCTTCTCCTAGATCTGTATCTTTTTTTTTTTTTTGGTCCGTTGTGGGGCCTGAACTCTGGGCCTGGGTGCTGTCCCTCAGCTCTTCAGCTCAAGGCTAGTGCTCTACTACTTGAGTCACAGCACCACTTCCAGCTTTTTCTGCTTATGTGGTACTAAGGAATGGAACCCAGGGCCTCATGCATGCAAGGCAAGCACTCTACTACTGAACCACCTTCCCAGCCCTCTTTACCTTTTTTTTTTTTTTAATTCAATCTCTACAGAATCTGATCTTGTCTATTCTATCCTTAAATTTTTATTTTCTTATTTTCTTTTGGGTCTGCTCGTGGGGCCTGAACTCTGGGCCTGGGCGCTGTCCTGAGCTCAGCTCTTCAGCTCAAGGCTAGCCCTCTACCACTTGAGCCACAGCGCCACTTCCAGCTTTTTACTTATGTGGTGCTGAGGAATCGAACCCAGGGCCTCGAGCATGCAAGGCAAGTGCTCTACCACTGAGCCACCTTCCCAGCCCTTTTAAAACATACTTTTTGTTTGTTTGTTTTGGTTGGTCGTGGGGCTTGAACTCCGGGCTTGGGCACTGTCCCTCAGCTCTTCAGCGAATGCTGTATCGCTTGCGCCACAGTGCCACTTCCTCTTATTTTCTTTATTACTGTTTTTTGCTTCAAACTCTGCTCCAAACTGCTTTTTCTTTGTTCATTTCTTTCATATAGGTATTTCCTAGGTTCAATTCTTTATTCATACCATCCTTCTTCCCAGGAAGTGATACCTATGCCTCCCACCATAAAATGATAATGAAATCTACATTCCTAATGACTCTTTCAGCAAATATGATTTCTAGGTATCTGTTAAACATTTCCATGTAAGTATTATACTAACAGCTGAGTAGCAACATTTCAAAACCACAATCATTATATCAATTTGAAAAAAATACAATATTCTATGCACTTCCAGCGTTCCTTTTCTTGATTAACCACATCCTCCAAAGCTAGGAACCTTAGAATTTTCAACTACTCTCCCTCATACCACAGTGATAACTATAATCAATTCTATTTCCCAATACCATGTGACTATCTAAGTTATAATAAAACTAATGAAATGGTCTGTTTCTGCATTCTCTAATCCATCCTTAAAGTGAAACTAATCTTTTTTCTGGTTGTTTATTGCCTAAAAATTAATTATTTTGGGGGATCAACTGAGGGGCTTGAACTCATAGCCTGGGTGCTGTCCTTGAGCTCTGTTGCTCAAAGCTTTACCACTTGAGCTACAGTACCACTTCCTAAAATTTATTCTAATTAAAATTTAGATTATTTTTTATCTTTTCTACCACTAAAGAGTTTACCTTCTTTATATGTCTCACAGCACAAAGCACCTGGCTTGCCCACAAAAGATGTATATAACTAGTTTGTTAAACCAACATTTGCATATGTACTGAGAGAAAATTAACTATTACATTTAAGAATCTTTCCCAAAAGGCAGAGAAAAATTCCCAGAGAAAATTCAGTAATAACCAAGTTGTGTGGAAAGCAATGCCTTCTTATCATCTTAAAGCAAATAGCCCAAAACTCAAGAGATCAATTCTATGGAACTCTTCCAAGGACAAAGACTGAGCTAATCACAAAACAGACCACACACTGTGACCTAGGACTGTTTTAACTATGTATAACTTTTCTCACCTTCTGTCCTCAATTCTCTCTATCAAACCTGAGGCCAATATCTATACCTCTGAAAACAGCTGAAGATGTACTGAAATGCTGTCTTCCAATAGCTGTCATATAATAAATCTCATTTTTCTGCCCTTAAAAAAATAACCAATGGGGCTGGGAAGGTGGCTCAGTGGTAGAGTGCTTGCCTTGCATGCCTGAGACCCTGGGTTTGATTCCTCAGCACAACATAAGCAAAAAGAAAAAAGCCGGAAGTGGTGCTATGGCTCAAGTGGTAGAGTGCTAGCCTTGAGCTGAAGAGCTGAGGGACAGCACCCAGGCCCAGAGTTCAGGCCCCACGACCGGTCCCCACAAAAAAAATAATAAATAAAAAAAATAACCAAGCCAGGTACCAGTGGTTCACACCTGTAATCCTAGCTACTCAGGAGGCTAAGATCTGAGGATCGAGGTTCAAAGCCAGCCAGGGCAGGAAACTCCATGAGACTCTTATCTCCAATAAACCACTCAGAAAACCAGAAGTGGGACTGTGGCTCAAGTGGTAGAACACTTGCCTTGAGATGAAGAGCTGAGGGACAACATACAGGCCCAGAGTTCAAGCCCCATGACAGAGCTGCTGCTAATGACAGCAGAAAATAGAGCTGGATGTGCTGCTGGGCATAAAATACCTACGTACTAAGTACAAAGACCAGAATTTAAACTCCAGTATTACCAACAAAAATCCCTAGAAACAGATTTCCTCCATCCTTTGTAAAGCCAAGGAAGAAAAGTGATCCATGTACAGAGTTATCTACTCTCTTGGATGTCACTGTTTTCTACCTTTACAGGCTGTATTTATGAATTAAGTTGTAAAATCCTATTAATTTGCTAAATAGATTCCATAACTCTTTTCTTACTACCCAATGCTTATTCAGTTAAGGACTGAAATTCATTTTTCCAGGATCTGCATTTTCCCTGAGTAAATTCTTATTAAAAAAATCAAAGAAATCAAAAGTTTCACTCGATTCACCCAGAATCTATTCTCTCACAGTTTTAAGTCTGATACCTGATCAGTGAGGAAAGATGGCTTGTAGGATCCATCAGTGGATGTATTTCCAGTTCCCCTCAAGGACTTCATGTGAGAAACTGCCATGCGCAAGATGGTTAACTTGTCTGGTTTTCGAGCCAAGGCACTACAAGTGGGTACCATGTCTGACAGTTCTGTGATGTAAGCTGTCATCTTATTCCGTCGCCGCCGTTCAATCTCGCTGTGATTTTCCCTACATGGAAAGAGAGAGAAGATCCATCCAGGTGGTCACATAAGATCATTTGGTCTCTGGGACAGTGAAATGGATTCCAAGCGTGCTGCTGAAGAATGCAGTATTTAGTTTAATGATGCTTAAGTCTCGGAAGTTAAAAGTAAAGTTTGCCAACCTCATGCAGAGCAGGCATGGAATAGAAACTAACAAGGTAGAAAGACAAAGAGCAAGCAGACACCTCAATTCCCTCACTCCCTGGCAACTTCACTTCCTATGTAAATTATCATTCCCTCAGAACAAAAAAGAAAGGTAGTATTTTTAAGTGTTGAGTTCATTTACTTAAGTTTCTTTGTTTTTGCTTTTTGTTGGTTGTGGGGCCTGAACTTTGGACCTAGACGCTGTCCCTTAGCTTTTCAGCTCAAGGCTAATGCTCTACCACTAGAGCCACAGCACCACTTCTGGCTTTTTCTGCTTAATGTGGTACTGAGGAATGGAACCCAGGGCTTCATGCATGCAAGGCAAGCACTCTACCACTGAGCCAACTTCCCAGCCAAATTCATTTAAGGAGAAAAAGAATCTTAGCTTGAATGACTCCATGTTTACCAATTAAGTTGTTTGAAGACCAGAAAATTAAATGACCAATTTTTGCCAATTCAAGTATGTTGCTCAATAGCTGATGTAAGAAATTATAGGAGCCAGGTGCTGGTGGCTCACACCTGTAATCCTAGCTACTCAGGAGACTGAGATATGAGGATCACAGTTCAAAGCCAGCGCAGGCAGCCAAGAAAGTCCATGAGACTCTTACCTCCAATAAACCACCAGAAAGACAGAGGTGGCACTGTGGCTCATGTGGTAGAGCACTAGCCTTGAGCTAAAGAGCTGAGGGACAGTGCCCAGGCTCAGAGTTTAAGCCCCAAGCCAAAAAAAAAAAAGATAGGTTCCTGTGGGCTATAAATGTTGCTTTGGAAAGGGGGGGAGAGAAGAAAAAAAAGTTGCTTTGTTATAATTGTCTCTTAATGACATTGAAAACAGAAATGTAAGAGTCTTAAGTTTTATATATCTTCCAGGTGCTGGTGGCTTATACCTGTAATCCTAGATCTCAGGAGGCTGAGATCTGAGGATCACAGTTCAAAGTCTGCCCAGGTAGAGCACTAGCCTTGAGCAAAAGTGCTCAGAGGCAGCGCTCAGGCCTTAAGTTCAAGCCCCAGGACTGGCAAAAAAAAAATTAAAAATTAAAAAAAATTATTTATCCTAATTCACCAAATCCTATCTGCTTTAACTGGGTGTGGTGCCAGTGCACTGAACTTCTTAAAAGACTGTAGCCAGGCACTGCCAGTGTCTCACTCCTATAATCCTAGCTGCTCAGGAGGATGAAATCTGAGGATCATGGTTCAAAGCCAGCTTGGGCAGGTAAGTCTGTGACTCTTATTTCCAATAAACCACCAGAAAATCAGAGGTGGTGCTGTGGCTCAAGTGGTAGCGCTAGCCTTGAGCTAAAGAGCTGAGGGACAGTGCCCAGGCCCAGAGTTCAAACCCCAGGACTGGAAAAATAAAAAAGAGAGACTGTGAAATAACGTATGGGTTGCCAGTCTAAAACAAAGAGAACTGGAGTTAAGGGTAGAATAGGGAGAAAGAGGGTGCTTTAAAAGCCTGGAGAGATACAATTTAGATCTTACCAGGTTCAGTAGAGTACTTCTCTAACAATAACTTGCTCAAAATTGAGACAGAAGGATACCATTTTTGGAGGGGGGGGGCGGGGAGAGGTGGGTCGGTCATGGGGGCTGAACTCTGGGTCTGGGCATTGGTCCTCAGCTCTTCAGCTCAAGGCTAGCACCCTACCACTTGAGCCACAGCGCCACTTCCAGCTTTTTTCTGCTTTATGTTGTGCTAAAGAATCGAACCCACGGCCTCATACATGGGAGGCAAGCGCTCTACCACTGAGCCACCTTCCCAGCCCCTACCACTTTTTTATTGTTGTTGTTTTTGTTTATTGTGATCCTATGGCTTGAATTTAGGACATAGGTGCTTTCCCTGACCTTTTTTGCTCAAGGCTAGCATTCTACCATTTGAGTTACAGCTCCACTTCTGGTTTTGGTGGTCAACTAGAGAAAGGTCACATGGACTTTCTTGCTGAAGCTGACTTTGAAATGTGATCCTCAGGTCTCAGTCTCCTGAATTGATAGGTGTGCGCCACACGTGCCTAGCTTTATATTACTATTTTAAGTGGAATAATTCAGTTTTCAAACACGAATTCTGAAAAACCTAGGCTGCTCAGTATCCTCCATTAGGATTCCTCAAGGAGAGAAACAAACAACATGCTGCATTTCTGCTTCTACTTAAACACCTTTGCTTTATCACCTTGCTTCTATTACCACCTAATGATGCTTTCTGAACAAAAGTTGTTTAAGGAAAAAAAACTCCTAATCTATAAGCTAATCCAAATTTACTTTTAATGAGTAATGATCAGATTGAGGCCAAGTAGTTAAGTGACTTTCCCCAAGGTTCCTCTCATGCACAATGTAATGCTTTCTTCACAGCATCATGTAGAAAAGCCTTTCTTAAGTATAAAAGCAATAGCAGCGGCATAGGTTGAAATGTATCAAACTGAGTTTGTTGCTCAGCTTGATGGGAAATATGATAAATTAGAGAGGCAAGTAATAAAAAATAGGTGCTTATACCAACAATATGTTTCCTACTGAGGCATCATAAACCAGACAGATCAGACAAGTTTAAAGCCAAGCTGGCTTTAAACTGCAATTCTGTTTGGGGAGATGGAACTACTTCCATGGTATAGTGAATGGGCCTGGGCTCTGTCCCTGGCTTCTTTTTTTTTTTTTTTTTTTGCTCAAAGCTAGCATTCTACCAGCTTTTTTGGTGGTTAAATAAAAAGTCTTACAGACTTTCCTACCCAGGCAAGCTCCAATCCACAATCCTCAGATCTCAGCCTCCTGAGTGGCTAGGATTACAGGTACCTGGCTCCAAAGAAATTCTTAAGTCTTATTTTCAAATGGCAAAGTCTCATCATGGAGGTCCATATTTACTTTGCTGAAACCATGGAAAATTCTACTCAAATTTCATGTACTCATCTTCCTAGTATCTGGCAGATTTTTGACAGTGAAGTACAGAAACTTGTTTTTTGGGGGGGGTGTTTCGTGCCAGTCCAGTCCTGGGCTTGACCACAGTGGTATCTGGACATCATCCATCCCTGATCTTTTGTGCTCAAGTCTACCACTTGAGCTACAGCTCCACTTGGGGTTTTTTTCTGGTTAACTGGAGATAAGGATATCACTCACTCTCCTGCCCAAGCTGGCTTTAAACTGCAATTCTGAGCTCTCAGCCTCCTGAGTAGCTAGGATTATAGGCATGGCCCACATGTAACCAGCTGAAACCTGATCTTTTGATTATCCTTGCCAATACAGTTAAATATGTTCCTGGGAAATCACAAATGAGGACTAAGTCACCAAAGCAACATTAATTCTATTGTGGCATAGTAGTCTATACTATGAATCTACACAGGAAAATAAAAGTGAGTATTCTAGAGATGTATGGTGTAAATACTGAGACCTAAATTCTGAGAAAAATGGCAAATATAGATATATTTATATTAGTTTTCTAATAGAATATATTTTCCTGTTAAAGCACTAACACAGCTATATTATTTCTAAATCCTTTTGTTTCTGTGAAACTTGCCGAGAAAGAAAAAAAAGAAAGGTAAAATAGCAAATTCTTAAATTCCTAAGTAAAGTTCCCTCAACTCACCCACTTTCTGATGGGAGGAAGCCAAAGTTCCTGTTACACCCAAACTTCTAAAAACTCTTGTCCTCTCTTGCCATAGATAAGGAAGAATACAAAGAGAAAGGGGGAAAGATAGAGTAAGAAAAAGGATACAAAAGCAGCAGCATCTGCTTCATCATGCTAAGCAACACTGTTCTCCTACCTGGCAAGTCTCTCCTTATCCGCAGAGCTCTGTTCATCATCCGACCTAAAAACAGAATTAATGAACTAAGCTAAAATTTAAATAAAAAAGGAAGAAAATGGAAATAGAAAAAGGGGAGAAGGAAAAGGGAAGGGGAGAAGAGATAGGGGAGAAAAGAAAAAAATGAAATGCAGAGAGTAGCAAGAAAAATAGAAATATAGGTTGGGATCTTGCCTGTAATTTATAAAGCTATCTGTTAGGATAAAGAAAATTAATTTACAAGACAAAGGTCAAGATAAAAGCAAGGCCAATTATAAATTAATGGGATCTCAATACAAAGCATTTTGTCAATCAATCTCTGTAGGGACCAAGCATATAAAGTTTGAACAAGAAACATCAAAGGAATTAAAAACTACCATTCTTAGATACTGCTCTCAATCTGGAAAGAAAATAATATGCACATGTACTATCGTATAATTTAAAAAATTTAAAGAGTAAAAGTAGTGTTAAATGATCATAATTATAATCCACACACGCACACACAAATTAACAGACCAGCTTTTAGTAGAGGAATTATAGTAAGTAAAACTAAGAGCTGCCAGGTACAAGTGGCTCACACCTGTAATCCTAGATACTCAAAGAGATTGTATGAGATGTGAAGATGACAGTTTCAAGCCAGCCTGGGCAGGAAAGTCTATGAGACTCTTTTCTCCAAAACATGACTCAGAAAAAGCAAGAAGTAGTGGTCTGGCTCAAGTGGTAAGAGTGTTAACCTTGAGCAAAAGAAGCTCAGGGTCATCACACAGGCCCTGAGTTGAAGCCCCAATTCTGACAAAAGAACCTAAGAGCTAAGTTTAAATGATTAATTTTGATTCCAGAGTATAACCAAGGCACAGGTAAATCAACTCTTCCTCCTCCAGAGGAAGATAATCATCATTACATTTTTTTTAAAGAAACTGAGATACTGTAAAGAGTGAATGTGTCAATTTAAAAACAATATAGTGGCCAGGCACCAGTGGCTCACGCTTGTAATCCTAGCTACTCAGGAGGCTGAGATCTGAGGATCATGGTTCAAAGCCAGCCCGGGCAGGAAAGGCCTTGAGACTCTTCTCTCCCATAAACCACTCAGAAAACCAGAAGTGGCACTGTGGATCAAGTGGTAGAGTGCTAGCCTTAAGATGAAGAGCTGAGGGACAGCGCCCAGCCCAGAGTTCAAGCACCATGACTGACCAAAAAAAAAAAAAGGTGTTAGAGAGTCAGTATATCAGTACTCAAATAAAATGTCTAAGTAAATATAACATATTACAGTATGGAGAGTTTAATTATCAAAAATGACAATGACATGGGGCTGGGAAGGTGGCTCAGTGGTAGAGCGCTTGCCTTGCATGCTTGAGGCCCTGGGTTCGATTCCTCAGCACCACATAAGCAAAAAGAAAAAAGCCGGAAGTGGCGCTGTGGCTCAAGTGGTAGAGCGCTAGCCTTGAGCTGAAGAGCTGAGGGACAGCGCCCATGCCCAGAGTTCAGGCCCCACGACCGGACCCAAAAAAAAAAAAATGACAATGACAAAAGTGGGCAAAGTGATCCACATCTTCAATACCAGTACTTGGGAGACTAAGACAGAAGGATCATGAGTTTGAGGCTAGCTGTTGCTCACTACAAAAGTTTTTTTTGTTTTGTTTTGTTTTTTTGTCGGTCGTGGGGCTTGAACTCTGGGCCTGGGCACTGTCCCTCAGCTCTTCAGCTCAAGGCTAACGCTCTACCACTTGAGCCACGGTGCCACTTCCGGTTTTCTGGTGGTTTATTGGAGATAGGAGTCTCAAGGTCTCTCCTGCCCGGGCTGGCTTTGAACCGCGATCCTCAGATCTCAGCCTCCTGAGTAGCTAAGATTACAGGCGTGAGCCACCAGCGCCCAGCTACAAAAGTTTTTTAATTTGAGAAAATTCATACATTTTTAGCTTTTGATGGCCGTCTATTAAACTCTCAAAAGTATGTGAGGTGAACTATGTTACTAAGTCATAAAGGACTGAACTCCATGTTTGAAAGAAAATTAAATATATAAAATTCCTTAAAAAAATTTTTTTTGGTATTGACTTTTAAATTTTTGCTTTTCCATCAACTTTATTCTCAAAGCAACAAGTGAGAGTTAACAAACCAACTGCTGTAGGAATCATATTTCTTATTCCATGTACCAAAATCTCGTATCTGAGTTCTAGGTTGCAAAAGAGGATTTATTGTTTGCACCTGTCTGTAAGGCTTTGTTACAAATTAAACAAAGACACACACATACACACAGTGCTCAAAAAAGTTCATTTTACTACAAGTCCACAACACCTTCTATACTCCAACATTTTTTTTTTGTCGGTGGTGGGGCTTGAACTCTGCGCCTGGGCACTGTCCCTCAGCTCTTCAGCTCAAGGCAAGAGCTCTACCACTTGAGCCACAGCGCAAATTCTGGTTTTTAGTCTCACAGACTTTCCTGCCCAGGCCTGCTCTGAACCGCAATCCTTAGATCTCAGCCTGCTGAGTAGCTAGGATTATAGGAGTGAGCCACTATCACCTGGCTTACTCCAACATTTCTAAATAAGATGTACAATGTATAAATATGCACATTAAGCAGGACAAATGAAAACTAAAATAGCTAATGTCACATTTTCACAGTGTTTTGGAATTTCAGTCAAGATACAGTGGACCCATACCACCCATTCTAATTGATACTGGTCCTGGGGCCGAACTTGGGGCCTGAATACTATCCCTCAGCTTTTTTGCTCAAGGCTAGGAATACTACCACTTGAGCTACAGCTCTACTTCCAGGTTTCTGGTGGTTAACTGGAGATAAGAGTCTCACAGAATTTCCTGCAAAGACTAGCTTTGAAATCACACATCTCAGCCTCCTGAGTAGCTAGGTTTATAGGCACTGGCACCCTGGCTAATGCCTTAACTTTTTAATACAGTTTGAAAAACTATCTCCCAAATTTCTATGGTCAACTCATTTTAGAGATTGTTCACATCTTAAGACTTTATAATTACCTACCTTAAGTTGTTTAAACAAATAATTTTGGTAGACCTCTTTTTTTTGGGGGGAGGGGCAGGCCTAGGGCTTAAACTCAGGGCTTGGGCACTGTCCCTGAGCACCTTTTGCTCAAGGCTAACACTACCACTTGAGCCACAGTGCCACTTCCAGCTTTTTCTGTTTATGTGGTACTGAGGAATCAAATCCAGGGCTTCATGCATGCTAGGTAAGCCAATAAGCCACATTCCTAGCCCTGACAAACTTCTTTTATTCCTCCTTTTGTTTTATATCCACCACTCTAGCCCATACACTCGATTTCATAGCTCTCTTACTATTTCAACAGCTTTTTTCTACCTCCCTGACTAAAGACCTCTCCGTCATCAATCCTATAAATTGCCATCATGGAAATATCAGTATCAAACATTTAATATCTATAACATACTCTAATTCAAAGCCTGTGGTGGCATCTTACTGTTTCAGTATTTAAAGCTACTCTACCCAGTATTTCTTGGTTTTGTAGATCAATGGTTCTCAAGGGGCTGGGAAGATGGCTCAGTGGTAGAGCGCTTGCCTTGCATGCATGAGGCCCTGGGTTCGATTCCTCAGCACCACATAAGCAAAAAGAAAAAAGCCGGAAGTGGTGCTGTGGCTCAAGTGGTAGAGCGCTAGCCTTGAGCTGAAGAGCTGAGGGACAGCACCCAGGCCCAGAGTTCAGGCCCCACGACCGGACCCAAAAAAAATAATAATAATAATCAATGGTTCTCAAAATGCCAAGCACCAGCAATGAATAAAGTATTACAGTATACTGGGCTGTAGCAATGTCTCAAGCCCCCATACTCCAAGGTTGACACAAAAAAAATAAAAATAAAAATAAGGTGTTAGAGAGTCAGTATATCAGTACTCAATCATATTTTAGATTGGTAGATAAGTCTCAAATAAAATGTCTAAAGTAAGCCGGGCACCAGTGGCTCACGCCTATAATCCTAGCTACTCAGGAGGCTGAGATCCAAGGATCGAGGTTCAAAGCCAACCCCAGCAGGAAAGTCTATGAGACTCTTATCTCCAATAAGCCACTAGAAAACCGGAAGTGGCGCTGTGGCTCAAGCGGTAGAGTGCTTGCCTTGAGCTGAAGAGCACAAGGACAGTGCCTAAGCCTAGAGTTCAAGCCCCATGACTAAAAAAAGAAAAAAAAAAACAAGGTTGACACCTAGAAAACTGATGCTCAAAGTCAGCCAAAATGTATGAGATTCTATCTTCAACTAGCTAAAATGCCAACTGGAGGCCTGGTTCAAGTGATAGAATGCCAGCCATAAGTGAAAAAGACAGGAGAGAGTTCAAAGCCCAAATGCCAATATCAGCATAAAAATTAAAAAAGTATTATGTTTTTAAGTAAGATTATTTTCTGAGGTTGTTATAAATTTTTTTTCTGGCAGTACAATGATTTGAATTTAGGACCTTATACTTGGCTAGGCAGACACTCTCTCACTAGTACCATGCCCACAAATCCACAAACTTAATTTGTAAAAAAATAAATAAATTACTGGCTGAGCACCAATGGCCCACACCTGTAATACTAGCTACTCAGGAGCTGAGATCTGAGAACTGTGGTTCAAAGAGGCAGGCAACAAATTCTATGACCCTCTTATCTCCAATTAACCACCAAATAATCACTAGTGGAGGTATGGCTCAAGAGGTAGAGTGCCAACCTTAAACAAAAGAGAAAAGGGACAGCACCCAGGCCCTGAATTCAAGCCCCAGTACCAGAAAAAACAAAGTGGGGGGAGGATAAGTAAATAAGTATATTTCATCATCTTGACAGTAATTTTTTGTTTGTTTTTTTGGGTCCGGTCCTGGGACCTGAACTCTGGGCCTGGGCGCTGTCCCTCAGCTCTTCAGCTCTAGGCTAGCACTCTACCACTTGAGCCACAGCACCACCTCCGGCTTTTTTCTTTTTGCTTATGTGGTGCTGAGGAATCGAACCCAGGGCCTCTGGCATGCAAGGCTCTACCACTGAGCCACCTTCCCAGCTCCTTGACAGTAATTTTTAAAAAATTATATTTACTTTACTCAAAACTCCAGTTTCCATGACTTTGTCATATCTTAGTGAATAAAATCATTTGCTATAAAGATTCCTCCAGGGGGGAGGAGGGAGGCTGGGAAGGGAGGTGAAGGGTAAACAAAGGAGGAGGCTGCAATGCTTGGTAAGAAATGTATGCATTATCCTGCCCATGTAATTATAACCCCTCTGTACAGTATGTTCATAAATAAAATAAAATGAAATAAAATTAAAAAAATAAAGATTCCTCCAATATCTGTACCAATTTGATAGCAAATACAATCAAGAAATCCACAATCTATGTTTCCAAAGATACCTAGTAAACACACTCCTATAGGTGTAACATACATAGAAGACCACTATAAAAGCTGGGAATGTGGCTTAGTGTTAGTAGGCTTTCTTAGCATGCACGAAGCCCTAGGTTCAATTCCTGAGTACCACATACAGAGCCAGAAGTAGCCAGGCACAGGTGGCTCACACCTGTAATCTTAGCTACTCAGGAGGATCACAGTTCAAAGCCAATCTGGGCAGGAAAACCCATGATACTCTTATCTCCAATTAACCACCACAAAACCAGAAGTGGCACTGTGGCTCAAGTGGTAGAGCACTAGACTTGAGCTGAAGAGCTCAGGGACAGTGCCCACGCAGAGTTCAACCAAGAGTAACAACAATAACAACAAAAAGGAACAATAATTTAAAGTAATGTCACAAACACATATGAGAGCTATAATACTATTTAATCACCTTTCAGAAGAGGAAAAAGACTAGATAAATTCCACTCTAACTTAGATAAAATTAAAATTTAGTATGATTATACTGTCTGGTCCTCTAACAAGGACTAAAATGCTCTTCTGTATTACCTGGCAAACCGCTCCTTATCATTACACATCTGATCATCATCACACCTGAAGAAGAAAAAAAATGACTGATTTAATTCAAAGCATCACATTTGTTCTACCTATTACACCCTGATGTAAAAACTAAAAATGAGTAAAAATATTCAAAAAGAAAAGAGCTCATAGAAAAGCATAATAAAGCAATAAAAAACAGTAACAGCACAGCATCACACAGAACTTAAACAATCTCTTGACTAATATTTGTCAGGTTTCTGATTTCTTTATTACCTTATCAGACATAAAAAAAAACAAACAAACAAACATGAGGACAGAGCTAACTACCCTGCTAGTAACACTATAAAATTAGGGATATAGCCGGACACTGGTGGCTAGCTACTCAGGAGACTGAGATCTGAGGATCTCGGTTCAAAGCCAGCCCAAACAGGAAAGTCCATGACACTTTTATCTCCAATTAACGACCAGAAAACTGGAAGTGGCACTGTGGCTCAAGTGGTAGAGTGCTAGCCTTGAGCTGAAGAGTTGAGGGACAGCGCCCAGGCCCAGAGTTCAAGCCCCACGACCGACCAAAAAAAAAATAAATTTGGGATATAAGCCCTGGCTTACACCTGTAATCCTAGCTACTCACAGGCTGAGATCTGAGGATCATACTTTGAAGCCAGCCCAGGCTGAAAAGTCCATGTGACTCTAATTTCCAATAAACTATTCAGGAAAAAAAAAAAAAAAAGAAAGCCAGCAGTGGCAATGTGGTTCAAGTGGTAGAGCCCTAGACTTGAACTAAAGAAGCTCGGGGACAGTATCCAGGCCCTGAGTTCAAGCCTCAGGACCAGCAAAAGAAGAAAGAAGGAAAGAAGGAAGTATGGAAGGAAGGGAAGAGGGAGGAAGGGAAAAGAAGAGAGAGAAGAGAAGAGAGAAAGGAAGAAAGGAAAAGGAAAGGAAGAAAGAATATATTTATTTTCCTTTTTAAAAACTGCAATTTAAAAAAAATACTACCTGGGCTGGGAAGGTGGCTCAGTGGTAGAGTGTTTGCCTTGAATGCATGATGCCCTTGGTTTGATTCCTCAGCACCACATAAGCAGAAAAAGCTGGAAGTGGCGCTCTTGAGCTTAAGGCTGAAGAGCTGAGGGAGAATGCCCAGGCCCAGAGTTCAGGCACCACGACAGACACAGACACACACAAAAAAATACTACCTGGCACTGGTGACTCATACCTGTAATTCTAGCTATTGATAAGGCTGAGATCTGAGGATCCCCATTCAAAGCCAGCCTGGACAGTAAGTAGTCTGTGAAACATCTATTTCTTATTAACCAGCCAAAAGCTGGACTTGGAAGTGTGGCTTGAATGAAAAAGCCAAGTGAGATCATGAGGCCTGAGTTCAACCCCTAGTACCAGCACACATGCATGCACATACAAACACAAAATGACATTTAAAAAAAAATACTAGGGTTTGAACTCAGTCTTGTCTTGCTAGATAGGCACTCTACCCAGTTTAATAGTGAATTCACATTGTGGTAGAAAGATAATCTAACCACATTCCATCCTGCAAACTATATTCATTGGACATCACTTTCCCCTACCTTTGACCCCTGCCAACCACCATTCTACTTTCTGTGGCTATGAATTTAATTATTCACATAATGCCTCATATAAACTTACCATGTAATACTTATCTCTTTTTTTTCTAGTCCTGAGTCTTGAACTCAGGACCTGGGCACTATCCCTGAGTTTATTTGCTCAAGGCTAGTGCTCTACCACTTTGAACCAGAGCCCCACTTCCAACTTTCTCATT
This sequence comes from Dipodomys ordii, assembly GCF_000151885.1. Lineage (NCBI taxonomy): Eukaryota > Metazoa > Chordata > Mammalia > Rodentia > Heteromyidae > Dipodomys > Dipodomys ordii. The sequence goes on from NW_012267242.1 coordinate 11,501,666, forward strand.
AATTAAGAGATAAGATTCTCATGGACTTCCCTGCCAGGGCTGGCCTCAAATCTCAATCTCCTGAGTAGCTAAGCATGAGCTACAAGTGCCCAGCAATATCTGCCTTTTTGTGACTGACTTATCTTACTTAGTATAAAATCCTCAAAGTTCCTATATTTATACCATGTGGCAGAATTTCTACCTGTCTATTCTACCCAAACCAGTCATCCCATTCCGGCTACTTAACAACATTACAGTCTCAGATGGAATGTGTGCTCCCCAGGGCTTCTCTGATCCTCAATCTAAAGCTGTCTCTATACTGACCCTCATTAAGTAGCAGTCTGTTTCTCTTGTCATTTATCATTATCCTATAAAAGCATGAGACTCCAGTACTACTCAAAACTTAAATAAAATTTTAATTAATAAAGCAATGAAGCCAGGCACCAGTGGTTCACACCTGTAATCCTAGCTACTCAGGAGGAAGCTGAGGTCTGAGGATTATGGTTCATGAAGCTGAGGTCTGAGGATTATGGTTCAAAGTCAATCTGGGCAGGCAAGTCCATAACTCTTTTCTCCAATAAACCACCAGAAAACCAGAAGTGGCACAGTGGCCCAAGTAGTAGAGTGCTAACTTTGAGCTGAGAGATAGCACCCAGGACCAGAGTTCAAGCCCCACATCCAACCAAAAATAAATAAATAAATAAATAAAATTATTAAATGAAACTTCGGTAGCCATATAACCAATTTTTTTTTTTTTGTCAGTCATGGGGCTTGAACTCTGGGCTTGGGTGCTGTCCCTGCGCTCTTCAGCTTAAGGCGAGTGCTCTACCGCTTGAGCCACAGCACCACTTCTGGTTTTCCAGTGGTTTATTGGAGATAATTCTCATGGACTTTCCTGCAGGGGCTGGCCTGGAACTGCGATCCTCAGATCTCAGCGTCCTGAGTAGCTAGGATTACCAGGCTTGAGCCACCGGCACCCCATTCCAAATAATATTTTTTAAAAGGGCTCCTTTATTTACTTATCAAGCATCTATTTAGCAATATTCAAACTACATGGGTAATATTTTCAAATTCAGAAAGAAAAATGAAGGAAGACTGCAGTCAAAGTTATTTCCTTTCTTTGAGTTTTATTTCTTTTTCACATAAAAACGAGCAAAACATTGGGTATTCAGTAAGAATATCCCAACTTTCTGGAAGAACCCTTTATTTTATTTTATTTATTTATTTTTATTTTATTGTCAGTTGTGGGGCCTGAACTCTGGGCCTGGGCACTGTCCCTCAGCTCTTCAGCTCAAGACTAGCACTCTACCATTTGAGCCATAGTGCCACTTCCGGATATTTCTGCTTATGTGGTGCTGAAGAATCAAACCCAGGACCTCTAGCATGCAAGGCAAGCACTCTACCACTGAGCTACCTTCCCAGCCCTGGAAGAACCCTTTAAAAATGTATTTTAAAATCCAGTTTTAATGCTCCAGAAGATTCTTTTTTTTTTTTTTTCCTGCTGGTCATGGTGCTTCAACTCTGGGCCTAGGCGCTGTCCCCAAGCTCTTCAGCTCAAAGCAAGCACTCTTCCACTTCAGCCACAGCGCCACTTCCAGTTTTCTGGTGGTTAATTAGAGATAATAGTCTCATGGACTTTGCTGCCCAGACTGGCTTTGAACTGTGATCCTCAGATCTCAGCCTCTTGAGTAGCTAGGATTACAGGTGTGAGCCACCACCACCCGGCAGACTTGCCTTCTTTTTTTTTTTTTGGTCGGTTGTGGGGCTTGAACTCTGGGCCTGGGTGCTGTCCCTCAGCTCTTCAGCTCAAGGCGAGCGCTCTACCGCTTGAGCTACAGAGCCACTTCCGGTTTTCTGGTGGTTTATTGGAGATAGGAGTCTCACGGTCTCTCCTGCCCGGGCTGGCTTTGAAAGATCCTCAGATCTCAGCCTCCTGAGTAGCTAGGATTACAGGCGTGAGCCACCAGAGCCCGGCAGACTTGCCTTCTTAAGGACAAGACTACAAACACAACCATTATAGCTGAATTGAACCTAACTGACCAAATCTGCCTTATGAACAAGTCTGGGCAAGATCAGCAGAATAACCATGCAATCAATCCACAGAACTGTGAGAAATAATAAACTAGTGTTCTTCTTAAACCATGCATCAACACATTATTGATATCCAGAGAATCTTATAAACTCTCTGTCCTCTCTTCACTGAGATCTTATCTATGAAATCATTCATAGAATGCCTGAAAACTGGGATATAATATGAAAATATACAGGTTTAGGATGAAGTACTCTTCTTAGGCCTAAAAACAAAAATATTACAAGTCAGAACTACAAAGATCAATAGCTAATTTTCAATATTAAAAGTCTGAAAAATTTTCAAACTCTTACCTCAAAAATTTACTGTTCCCTTCTCCATCATCATCAAAATCCAGCCTGGGGAAAACCAATAAATAACTGTAAGCCTACTGAAAATGCAGGATACTAAGAAACTGAAATTTATTTGTTTTGTTTTGTTTTTGCCGGTTGTGGGGCCTGAACTCTGGGCCTGGGTGCTGTCCCTCAGCTCTTCAGCTCAAGGCTAGCACTCTACCACTTGAGCCACAGCGCCACTTCCGGCTTTTTTCTTTTTGCTTATGTGGTGCTGAGGAATCAAACCCAGGGCCTCAGGCATGCAAGGCAAGCACTCTACCACTGAGCCACCTTCCCAGCCCCAAGTTTGAAATCTTTTAAAGCAGTTAACATGACATGAGAATGGCCTAGAAGCTTGTTAGTTTAAACACACAACCATTAGTACACTCAAGATGCCATTTTAGATGAGGGGGGAAAAAATCTTTGCTCTCAATGTGGTTTCTGCTTAAGACAAATACAGAGAAAATACAGATGAGAATGGGAAAATGTCATGTGAGGGACATAATATGCTATGCATGTTCAATGAAAGGAGAGATAACTTTCATTTCAGGGGATTAGTAAAGATTACAGGTAACAGAGGAGGCCAATCTCCTATTACATCTGTACTCACCTTAATCCAGTAATCACTTTTAGCATCTCTACCAGTGGGATAATTTGGTAGGATAAGTCTCTACATGGGTTACCGATGAAGTATGTGATATCAATCCTAAAAATATTTGTTCCTCTTCCTCTTTCAGGATGTCCTTGATCATTTATCAAAATTCTAATCCACCTTATAATTCTATTAATAAGAGTCCTAAAGAAATAATATGAGCCTGGCGCTGGTGGCTCACGCCTATGATCCTAGCTACTCAGGAGGCTGAGATCTGAGGATCTCCGTTCAAAGCCAGCCTGGGTAGGAAAGTCCATGAGTCTCTGATCGCGAATTAGCCATCAAAAAGCCATAAGTGGAGATATAGCTCAGGTGGTAGAATGCCAGCCTTGAGCAAAATGCTCAGGGATGGCACCTAGGCCCTGAGTTCAAGCCCCAGAACAAGCACTAAATAAATAAACAAATAAATAGACTCTTATCTCCAATAAACCACTAGAAAACCAGAAGTGGCTCTGTGGCTCAAGTGGTAGAGTGCTCACCTTGAGCTGAAGAGTACAGGGACAGAGCCCTCTGAATTCAAGCCCCATGACCAACCCCCCTCCAAAAAAAGAAGTTCACTGTAGCAATACACATAAAAACAAAACCTTCAAAACAACTTAAGTGTTCTGAAAAGGAGTTACGTTCATACTTCTGTGCAAATATTTAAAACTTACATAGAATATAAAACAATACCAAAAAAAGACTATTTGATGTAGTAAGATGCAAAGATTTGTTAACTATTCAAAAAGATTATGGTTTAAAACTATAGAAAATAAATATACTAGAAAGGTTGATTGTAATGCTGGGCAAAGTGATTCACACCTGAAATCCTAACTGATGAGAAAGCTGAGATCTGAAGATCAAGGTTCAAAGCCAGATGGGCAGGAAAGTCCATGAAACTCTTATCTCCTATTAACCACCAAAATGCAAGAAATGGAGGTGTGGCTAAATAGCTAAGAGCCAGCACACAGGCCTTGAGTTAAAGCCCCAGTACTAGCACACAGCCACACAAAACTTGATGGTCATTTTGTTGTTTCTTTTTTCTTTTTTTTTTTTTTTGTCGATCATGGGGCCTGAACTCTGGGCCTGGGCATTGTCCCTCAGCTCTTCAGCTCAAGGCTAGCGCTCTATCATTTGAGCCACAGGCGCCACTTCTGGCTTTTTCTGCTTGTGGTGCTGCGGAATCTAACCTGGGCCTCATGATGCAAGGCAAGCACTCTACCACTGAACCACTTTCCCAGGCCCTGTTATGTACATTTTTTACATTTTTTCTGACACTGGAATTTACATATAGTTGGGATGTGTTTAATCAAGGTATATTCATGTTGTAAATATTTTAAAAAGTATTGATATAATATATATACATTGTAACTTCTTTTATTATATATTCTAATAGCCTTACAATGTTCCATTTTAAAATATATAACTTTCTTAAACAAACCCTAATTTCTGAAATTTATATTACTTCCAACTTTTTCCTAATATGAATTACCAGCATACCGTGTTTTACAGTGAACTCTAATGCTAAACGCTTAATATTCACAGCCTAGATTTGCATACAATTAACTTTAGAACCTTTGAAAGTTACTCATTCATTTTATATCTCAGTAGCTAATTAAAAATGTATAAAGCACTCTGTCATATAAGAAATTATTTTGTGCCAGGCGCTGGTGACTCACGCCTGTAATCCTAGCTACTCAGGAGGCTGAGATCTGAAGATGGCGATTCAAAGCCAGCCTGGGCGGGAAACTCTGTGAGACTCTTATCTCCAATAAACCACTAGAAAACAGTAAGTGGCGTTGTGGCTCAAGTGGTAGAGCACTCGCCTTGAGCTGAAGAGCTGAGGGATAGCGCACAAGCCAGAGTTCAAGCCCCACGACCGACAAAAAAAAAAATTATTTTGGGCTGGGAAGGTGACTTAGTGGTAGAGTGCTTGCATACCATGCATGAAGTCCTGGGTTTGATTCCTCATTACCACACAAATAGAAAAAGCCAGAAGTTGTGCTGTGGCTCAAGTGGTAGAGTGCTAGCCTTGAGCAAAAGAAGCTCAGGGACAGTGCCCAGGCACTGAGTTCAAACCCCAGGACAGGCAAAAGAAAAAAAAAAATATTTCTTGTTTTGCAATAGGGTCTTCTAAATAGCCCAGGGTGGTCTAGAAGGCTTATCTTCCTCCTTTCGCCTCCACAATGCTGAAATTACAGGCATGCACTACCACACCCAACAGTTACATAATTTTTTTAAAAAGTTTTTCCCTTTTAATTTGACTTCTTTTATTTATTTTTTATGTGGTACTAAGGAATTGAACCCAGGGCTTCATGTATGCTAGACCAGCACTCTACCACTAAGCCACATTCCCAGCCCCAAGTTTCATAATTTTTTAAAATAAAGCCTCACTTGGGAGGTGGAAGCAGGAGGACTGTGGGTTTCAGGCCAGCCTAGGCACACAAAGAGACCCTGTCTCAAATAAAAAGAAAGATAAATCCAGGTGCTGGCTCACACCTATAATCCTCGCTTCTCAGGAGGCTCAAATCTAAGGATTATGGTTCAAAGTCAGCCTGGACAGGAAGGTTCATTCTACTTTTATCTATAATTAACCACCAAAAAAAGACAGAAGTAGAGTTGTGGCTCAAGTGGTAGAGTCTAGCCTTGAGTAAAAAAGCTCTGGGTCAGTGCCCAGGCTCTGAGTTCAAACTCCCAGATCAGCACAAAATTTAAATTAAAAAAAAGAAAGAAAGAAAAAAACAACAAGAAAGACAAGACAAAAACAACAACAAAAAAGAAAACCTTATCTGGGCGTCAGTGGCTTACACCTGTAATCCTAGCTACTCAGGAGGCTGAGATCTGAGGATCACAGTTTGAAGCCAGCCAGAGCAGGAAAGTCTGTGAGATTTATCTCCAATTAAATCACAGAAAAAGCCGGATGTGGCATTGTAGTTCAAGTGGTAGAGTGCTAGCCTTGAGCAAAAGAAACTCAGGGATAGTGCCCAGGCCATAAATTTAAGCCCCATGACTGGCAAAAGAAAAAAAGAGCCGGGCACTGGTGGCTCACGCCTGTAATCCTAGCTACTCAGGAGGCTGAGATCTGAGGATCGCAGTTCAAAACCAGCCTGGGCAGGAGAGACCATGAGACTCCTATCTCCAATAAACCACCAGAAAACCGGAAGTGATGCTGTAGACTCAAGTGGTAGAGTGCTTGCCTTGAGCTGAAGAGCTGAGGGACAACGCCCAGGCCCAGAGTTCAAGCCCCACGACCGACCAAAAAAAAAAAAAAAAAAAGAGAAGTAGTCATGGAGACTGAGCAACTAACTAAATCAGACAGTTTATAAGAAGAGCATTCAAGACACTATATTCAAACTCACCCTTGTCGCCTTTTAATAGCCCTCTGGACAATGGTTCCTCCACCTTGAATCCCAGGCCCAGGGTTTCCAGAGGCAATAGTGGATCCCAATGATGGTACATCTGATGCCATTTCTTTCAGAAAAGGAAAAAAAAAATTATCACCAATATCAAGTTGGTTAAAAAAAAGGTTCAATATATAAATAAAAATCTTGATTTATTAGAAGACTCAAATATTCACATACAGTACTCTTCTTGAATTCTTACATTAGCAAAAGATTTTCTCATACCTCATTTTTCCAACTTCATATGAACACTATATTCTGTAGCTTTTTTTTTTTTT
>NW_012267242.1:11509832-11515867 GCF_000151885.1 Dipodomys ordii
GGCCCCACGACCGGACCCAAAAAAAAAAAATGTATGTATATATATATACATCATGGTTATCTTTACACACACTTGAAATCACACACATTTTTTTCTAGGATACAGTGCATCATTCCTGCATGTGCTACAATATCAGGTCCATGTATGGAGAGAAGTTATTATTCCACCTCCCTGCTCCGTATTATCCACATTAGCCTTAGAGGACGAATCAAATAGTAAATCAGTAAGAACAGATACTACACTTGATCTTAGCCAAAGGCTGAGAAGTGATCATATATACTTTATTTATATGACTTCACATTACATAAATGTTTCATGCATAAATGTATTTTTAATTATAACATTTACATTGGGATGTGCTCTCACAGGAATTATTAAAAACAAAAAAAAAGAGGGAGGGTGGGAATGTGGCTTAGTGGTAGAGTGCCTAGCATACATGAAATTCTGGGTTCCATCAGTACCACATACAGAGAAAAAGCCAGAAGTAACGCTGTGACTCAAGTGGTACAGTGCTAGCCTTGAGCAAAAAGCAGCTCAGGGACAGTGCCCAGGCCCTAAGTTCAAGCCCCAGAACTGGCAAAATAAATAATTCTCTCTCTCTACTCTCCCCCTTCTCTCTCCTTTTTTCCTCCCCCCCCCCAGAAAGGAAAGAAACAAAGAGGAGAGCCCTTGAAGACTCAGGGCAAAGGAAATGCCATCAGTGCTACCTGTGAGCAATACAAGAAGCATGAGTGTGACTGACTCCAGGCGTACAGGCAAAGGCCAAGGCAAGTGGACACAAGCCACAAAACCACTTCAGTTCCTTATCTGCCTTTTTCTATTTCTACTGTGTGATCTCTGTGTGCCTCTTCTTGTAGGTAGCAGCAGAAAGCTCACTACCTCTTAACAGAGCCGCCCTGATTTTTCACACTCTGTCAAGCTGACACTATTGCTAGCAGTCATGGCTCTGGCAGCAGTTCCGGCCTGCTTCCACTGTGTTCTCTGTTCTAACACTGCAGGCCCTCATTGTACCATATTTTATTCAACCAGTCCTCAACTGAATGACATTTAGGTTGTTCTGTAAGTTTTTACTATTATAAATAATGCTCTAAGAATATTTGCATATGTCAGGCGCCGGTGGCTCACACCTGTAATCCTAGCTACATTGCTTGCTACCACTGAGTCACATTCCCAGCCAGCAATTAAATTTTTGATGGAGCTGGAACTGTGGTTCTGTGGTAGAGCATCTGCCTAGCAAGTGTGAGGCCAAACTCTAACTCCAGTAGGGAGAGCTGCTGAAATACACTCCCACTAACAGGATATAACAGAACTTGTTAAGCCAGGCGTTGGTGGCTCAAGCCTGTAATCCTAGCTACTCAGGAGGCTGAGATATGAGGATCACAGTTCAAAGCCAGCCCAGGCAAGAAACTCCGTGAGACTCTTATCTCCAATAAACCACTCAGAAAGCCAGAAGTGGTGCTGTGGCTCAAGTGGTAGATCGCTTGCCTTGAGCTGAAGAGCTGAGGGACAGTGCCCAGACCCAGAGTTCAAGCCCCACAATCGTCCATATTCCATATTTGTAAAGCAAATATGGAAGAAGGAACAGAAGTTGTAATTTGACTCTGAATACATATTGTGCATACACATGTGCATGCCCTTCTTCTGTCACCAGAGAAGATATCTGTCCAGTAAACAAGGACTATGTCCTGCCTGGTACTGGTTGATTATATCCCTCATAATATAATGTCCTTTAATGAAGAAACCAGTGCTCCTCAGAGAAATGACTGGTTCTATGGCTAGGGAATATGCAAAAATGAATCTAGAGCATCATATCCATGCTAACAAAGAGTAAGGAAGTTCTTTTTTTCTTTTTTTACTTTTTTTTTTAATGATGCTGGTTTGAAGTCAGGACCTTGCACATGCTAGGCAAATACTCTTCCATTTGATCATGCCTCAGTGTGTTTTTACTTATTTTTCCAAGAGGTTTCTCAATTTTTGCCCAGGGCTAGCTTCAGACCATGATCCTCCCATCTATGCCTCCTGCATAACTGAGATTACAGACAAGAAACACCATGCCCAACCTTCTTATTGCGATGGAGTCTTTCTAACTTTGCTCAGTCTGGCCTTGAACTATGATCCTTCCAATCTCTGTCTCCGAAGTACCAGGGATGACAAGCATAAACCATTGCACTTGACTATTTCTATTATTCTTACTACATCTTACACAGAAAAAAATATTATTTGTTTTTATTTGTATTTCTTTTTTAGATTCTTTAAAGTCAACTGATATTAGAGTTGACTTCATATTTTTAACATTTTTATATTGAAAAATATGTGTTATGGTTTGGATATCATTCAATTGTTTTAATGTCCTCTAAGAGTCCACTTGTTAAAATCTTGATCTGTAAGTGCTGTAGAATTTGGAAGGTCAAGGCTAGTGGAAGGGCCTACCTCACTGAGAGCATACCCATTGAGGACCTTTTCCATTAATTTCCTTTATCCTGTCTCTCTCTCACTTCCACCTTCCTGACTTGAAAGTGAGCACTAGCTACTGAATGGACCATTATACACTACCATTAAGTGAGCAGATGCAGGTGCCATGCCTTTGCACCTTCCAATCTGTGAACTGAGTCTTTTTGTTTATGCATTAGTTGACTCAGGTACTCCATTATAGTAACATAGTTAATACAATGTGTTTTTTTCTAGTGAATTTGTAAAATATATCAGTAGCAAAAGAAATTAGATCCGGGCTGGGAAGGTGGCTCAGTGGTAGAGCGCTTGCCTTGCATGCTTGAGGCCCTGGGTTCAATTCCTCAGCACCACATAAGCAAAAAGAAAAAAGCCGGAAGTGGTGCTGTGGTTCAAGTGGTAGAGCGCTAGCCTTGAGCTGAAGACCTGAGGGACAGCACCCAGGCCCAGAGTTCAGGCCCACGACCGGACCCAAAAAAAAAAAGAAATTAGATCCTTTGTATTCTACAAATATCTCCTTGCTATAACTATACACATTTTTCCTTCTCATATTTTAAACTTACTGAACTCCTAAATAGTTCCTAGGTTTATGACTTCCTTGGGAAAGCTCCCTTATCTCTTCATTATTTATAAAAAAATTTTCTGTGTGTGTGCATGTGCGTGAGCCAGTCCTGGGGCTTGAACCACAGCTCCACTTCTTGCTTTTTGGTGGTTAATTGGAAATAAGAATCTGACGGACTTTACAGTCGAACAGAGATCCTCAGATCTCAGCCTGTTGAGTAGCTAGGATTACAGGCATGACCCACCAGTACCAGACTCATTCATAGATCTTTAATGTGGAATATTTGTTTTGGTCAGTTATTGGGTTTGAAATCTAGGCATGGGCACTGCCCCTCAGCTCTTCAGCTCAAGGCAAGCATTCTACCACTTGAGCCACAGTGCCACTTCCACTTTTTTTGTGGTTAATTGGAGATAAGAACCTCAGGACTTTCCTGCCTAGGCTGGCTTTGAATTGTGATCCTCAGATCTCAGCCTCCTGAGGATTAAAGGCTAGCTAGGATTACAGGCATGAGCCACTATTACCACAGTGTAAACATATTTTATAATGATCACACAATGACAAAATCAGCTGGCACATTTCTCAAAAAATTATCCCATCACTAAGAAACCTGTAACTATAGATAATTATACCAATTGCTTGCTGAATAGTATATCTGTTCTTCCCTTACCTGAAAGTATCATCTTAATTATAGCTTAAATATCTAAGGATATTTTATCTCTCTATGCTTACTCTACATTAATACATTTTTCTATTCCTATGTGAGTCCTAAACACTTTGATTACATCTTTATATTGTAATCATCTCCACATCAACTTATTTTTTTAATAAAATATTATGGAGCCAAGGCTGCCCTGAAAACTTCCAATCCTCCTGTCTTTGCCTCCTGAAGAGTTAGAACATTAGGCATGTGCCACCACACCCAGATTCAAAATTTTATTAAATGCCGGGCTGGGAATGAGGCTTAGCGGTAGAGAGCTTGCCTAGCATGCATGAAGTTCTGGGTTGAATTCCTCAGTACCACAAAAAGAAAAGGGCAGAAATGGCGTTGTGGTTCAAATGGTAGAGTGCTAGCCTTGAGCAAAAGAAGATCTCAGGGACAGTGCTGAGGCCCTGAGTTCAATCCCCAGGACGGACCCAAAAAAAAAAAAAAGCCGAGCGCCAGTGGCTCATACCTGTAATCCTAGCTACTTAGAAGGCTGAGATCAGAGGATCGATATTCAAAGCCAGACCAGGCAGGAAAGTCTGTGAAACTCTAATCTCCAATAAACTACAAGAAAACCAAAAGTGGCACTGTGGCTCACATAGTAGAGTGCTAGCCTTGAACTGAAGAGCTGAGAGACAGTGCCCAGGCCCACAACCAACCAACCAACATACATACATACATACATAATAAATGTCATACAGTGACTCTTGCTTCCTGAACAATTCAAACACTATATAAAACAAATATAAGTATACTCTCTGAGCAAAGTTCCAGTGGGTTCAGGCATGTAATCCTAGTAACTCAAGAGACTAAGATCTGGAAGATCTTAGTTTGAGGCCAGTCTGGGAAGAAAAAGTTTATATTAGACTCCATCTCCAAAATAAACAGCAAAAGGCAGGGTTGTAGGAATAAAAACACACAGCCACAGCCATCTAAATTTTGACAAAGCAGCTAAAAAAAAAAAAAAAAGCAAAGCACATGAAACCTAACCTCTTTAACAAAAGTGCTGGCAAAACTGATCATCCACTTTTTCTCTCTGTGTACAAAAATCATTCCAAATAGATCAAGGAACTCAAAAACTGAAACTTTAAATCTAACAGAGTAAAACAGGGAAAGCCAGGTGCCCATGGCTCATGCCTATAATCCTAGCTACTCAAGAGGCTGAGATCTGAGGATCATGGTTCAAAGCTAGCCTGGGCAGGAAAGTCCTTGAAACTTTTTTTTTTTTTTTTTTTTTTTTTAGTGGTCAGTTGTGGGGTCTGAACTCTGGGCCTGGGCACTGTCCCTCAGCTCTTCAGCTCAAGGCCAGTGCTCTACCACTTGAGCTACAGTGTCACTTCCAGTTTTCTTGTGGTTAGCTGGAGATAAGAGTTTCACTGACTTTCCTGCCTGGGCTGGCTTTGAACCACGACCCATACATCTCAGCCTCCTGAGTAGCTAGGATTACAGGCATGAACCACTAGCGCCCAGCTACACTAGCCTTGCGATGAAGAACTCAGGGACAGCGCCCAGTCTCAGAGTTCAGGCCCCACGACCAACAACAACAGCAACAAAAAGAACAAATAATCCAAGTAATAAATGGGTAAATGAAGTGAAAACAAAGTGGTGATATGGCTGTTGCTTTGAACTGAAGAGCTCAGGGACAGCACCCAGGCCCAGAGTTCAAGCCTCACAACTGACAAAAAAAAAAAAAGTCAAACCAATCAGATTCTATCTCATCCCAGTCAGAATGCACATCATCAAGAAAACAAATGCTGGTAGGGATGTGGGGGAAAAATAAACTGCTGATTGGAATATCAACTAGTACAACCACTATGGAAATTCTTCCATAAACTAAAAAATAAGCTGAGTGCCAGAGGGTCACACATGTGATCCTAGTGACTCAGGAAGCTGAGATCTGAGGATCATTGTTTAAAGCCAGACTGGGCAAGAATGTCCATGAGACTCTTACCTCCAATTAACCACTAAAAAAGCCAGAAGTAAAGCTAAGACTGAACTGGTAGAGTGCTAGCCTTGAGCACAAAGAGTCTCAGGGACAGTGCCCAAGCCAAGTTCAAGCCCCAGAGCAGTCACAAGAAATAGAAGCCAGGTGCTGGTGGCTCACACCTGTAATCCTAGCTACTCAGGAGGCTGAGATCTGAGAATCTTGGTTCAAAGCCAGCCCAGGGAGGAAAGTCTGTGAGACCCATCTCCAATTAACCTCCAGAAAACCAAAAGTGGCACTGTGGCTCAAGAGGTAGAGCATTACCCTTGAGCTGAAGAACTCAGGGACAGCACCCAGGCCCAAAGTTTAAGCCCCATGATGGACCAAAAGAAAGAAAG
>NW_012267242.1:11517232-11521511 GCF_000151885.1 Dipodomys ordii
AAAAAAAAAAAAAATTTTACACTAAAAACTAATCTGAACATGCATGAAGTCATGGGTTTGATTCCTCAGTACCACACAAACAGAAAAAGCCAGAAGTGATACTGTGGCTCAAGTGATAGAATGCTAGCCTTGAGCAAAGAAAGCTCAGGGACAGTGCCCAGGCCCTGAGTTTAATCCCAGGACTGGCCAAAAAAAAAAGTATTCAGACTAAGGTTTCTTTCCAAATGAACTTTCAATGAATTGTACTTCAACTGTTACAGTATTAAAATGTATTTCATTGGGGCTGGGAAGGTGGCTCAGTGGTAGAGTGCTTGCCTTGAGCTGAAGAACACAGGGACAGCGCCCAGGGCCAGGTACCAGTGGCTCACAAATGTAATCCTAGCTACTTAAGAGTCTGTTGTCTGGGGCTGGGAAGGTGGCTCAGTGGTAGAGCACTTGCCTTGAATGCATGAGGCCCTAGGTTCGATTCCTCAGCACCACATAAGCAAAAAGAAAAAAAGCCGAAGTGGCGCTGTGGCTCAAGTGGTAGAGCGCTAGCCTTGAGCTGAAGAGCTGAGGAACAGTGCCCAAGCCCCAGAGTTCAGGCCCCATGACCGGACGCAAAAAATGAAATATAATAAAATAATAAAATAAAATGTATTTCATTACTTTTTAAAAGGGCTTTATAAAAGGATATTTTTTTAAAAGGGGGGGGGGCTAGAGGCATGGTTCATCCATGAGCAAAAAGACTAAGCAACAAACTAGGTCTTCCTTAAATTGCAGGGAGATGAGGCCTCAGGTGTTTGTACAAGAACAGTTTCTCAGATTTTAAAATACAATAAAATCAAGCATAACAACAACACAAAAGTCCAAAAGAGATTCTATATTAAACATAATAATAATAACAATAACGAAGTAAAAACCTGAGACCCTAAGTTTAAGCCCCAATACCAGTGCAAAAAAAACAAAACAACCTTGAGGCTGGGGATGGTAGATCACATGTATAATCTCAGCTACTCAGGAGGCAGAGATCTGAAGGATCACAGTTTGAGGTCACCCCAGGCAATAATGGTAACATATTCCCTTCCTCAAGGAGTAGCAAACACATTTTTAAATCACAGCTTCTCAGAAGGTCTTAAGTAAGAGGACCATGGCCCAAGGCCAGCCTTGGGCAAAAGTAGATTCCATACAGAAAAAAAGCTGACAGATCCTGGTGTATCACACCTGTAAATCCTAGCTACTTAAAAGGTTGAGACTTCAATGATCAAAGGGCAGAAAAATCTTTGAGATTCTATCTCCAACTAGCCAGTTAAACTAGGGGTATAGCTCAAGTGGTATAATACAAGCTGTGAGCAAGAAAGCTGAGAATGAGAGGCCTTGACTTCAAGTCCCCATACCAGCACTAAATAATAAACACATATATAAGCCGGGTGCTGGTGGGTGACTCCTGTAATCCTAACTACTCAGGAGGCTGAGATCTGAGGATTGCGGTTCAAAGCCAGCACGGGCAAGAAAGTCCGTGAGCCTCTTATCTCCAATTAACCACCAGAAAACTGGAAGTGTTGCTGAAGAGCTGAGGGACAGTGCCCAGGCCCAGAGTTCAAGCCCCACGACCAACAATAAATAACTAAATAAACACATATATATTCATAAACAAACAAACCACAACATGACTGGGAACCCAGCTCAAGTAGAAAAGTACCTACCTAGCAAGCAAAAGGTGCTTAGTTCAAGCCCCAACATCATAAAAAAGAAGGTCAGGCGCCATGGCTCACACCTGTAATTCTAGCTACTCAGGAGGCTGAGATCTGAGGGTCTCAGTTCAAAGCCAGCCTGGGCAGGAAACTCCATGAGACTCTTACCTCCAATTAAGCACTAGAAAATGGAAAGTGGCTCTGTGGCTCAAGTGGTAGAGCACTTGCCTTGAGCTAAAGAGCGCAGGGACAGCGCCTAAGCCCAGAGTTCAAGCCCCATGACCGACAAAAATAAAAATAAAGTAAAAAAATCTTGACAACTTGTCACACTGTCTGAACTTCTCATTTTTTTTTTTGAGGGGTCTGGTCCTGGGGCCTAAACTCTGGGCCTGGGCACTGTCCCTCAGCTCTTCAGCTCAAGGCTAGTGATCTACCACTTGAGCCACAGCACCACTTCCGGCTTTTTCTTTTTTGCTTATGGGGTGCTGAGGAATCGAACCCAGGGCCTCATGCGTGCAAGGCAAGCACTCTACCACTGAGCCACCTTCCCAGGCCGTGAATTTCTATTTTCTCATGTCTAAAGGTATTGGGTTAGAATTTTGTTAATTATGTTCTTAAAACTGTGGGCTGGTAAGGTGGCTCAGTGGTAGAGTGCGTGCCTTGCATGCATGAGGCGCTGCGTTCGATTCCTCAGCACCACATAAAGCAGAAAAAGCCAGAAGCGGTGCTGTGGCTCTAATGGTAGAGCACTAGCTTTGAGCTGAAGAGCTGAGGGACATCCAGGCCCAGAGTTCAGCTCCACAACCGGGAAAAACAAAAACAAAACAAAAAACTGTAATTTATATAATTGACAATTACATTTAAGAAGTTTTTTTCTGAATATCAGCTTTAATCTAAATGTCAGAAATCTAGTGTTCCTTCCTTTGCCTTCTACATTTTCCACCTACATTATTGTCATAACACAGGAAGAGTTTTCTGCTAATAAGAAAAAAGAATTAAAGGAAAAGGCTGGGAATGTAGCTTAGTGGTAGAGTACTTCCCTACCATGCATGAAGCCCTGGGTTTGATTCCTCAGTACCATATAAACAGAAAAAGCCAGAAGTGGCAATGTGACTCAAGTAGTAGAGTACTAGCCTTGAGCAAAAGAAGTTCAGGGAATGAGGGAATAACAAGTTCAACAAGAAATGTACTCACAACCTTACTTATGTAATTGTAACCCCTCTGTACATCATCTTGACAATAAAATTAAAAATGAAGAAAAAAAAAAAAGCAGCAGCAGCTCAGGGGCTGGGAATGTGGCTCAGTGGAAGAATGCTTGCCTCACATGCATGAAGCCCTAGGTTCAACTCCTCAGTAACACATAAACAGAAAAACACAAGTGGCACTGTGGCTCAAGTGGTAGTGTTAGCCTTTAGCACAACAAGGCTCAGAGACAGTGCCCAGGTCCTGAGTTCAAGCCACCAGGACCGGAAAAAAGAAAAGAAAGAGAAAGAAAGAAAGAAAAAGAAAGCAAGAAATCTATAAATTGGAGAAGCAAACAAGCAGCCAAAGTGCAGAAAACAAAATCAAATGTTTCATTAGTAAAGATTCTGCCCCTTATTTTAAAAAATGATAGTTTCTGCTTAGAGATTAAAGGTAAGGCTGGGAGTGTGGCTTAGTGGTAGATTGCTTACCTAGTGTGCATGAAGCCCTGGGTTCCGAAATTCCTAGTACCATATTAACAGAAAAGGCTGGAAGTGGCACTGTGGCTTAAGTGGCAGAGGGCTAGCCTTGAGCAAAAGAAGCTCAAAAGATAGTGTCCAGACCTTGAGTTCAAGCCCCCAGGCTGGCACAGTAAATAAATAAAATAAAATAAAAATAAGAGATTTGAATAATGAAATGTATTTAAGAGAATGTCATTCTCATGAATGTAATTTAAAAACAAAATAAAGCAACCCCACCCACACAGCTGGAAAAAAGCTTCTGACAACCAATTAAAACTTGTTTACCCAGGCCACTTCTTAATAAGAGAGCAATTTCACTAGGGTTATATAAGGATTTTGCAATATGTGATCAGTTTAAATTTATTTACTCTCTAGTTCTCAGATCAGTTATTTTACTACAAGGTCAGGTTTTTCCTAACAGCATTTCTCTAGTTGGGTAGCTTTATTCCATCATTCAGTGCTTCCTCCAAGGAATTTTTAGTCATTAATTATATCTCTATTTCCCTTAAGAGAGATAACAATTATAAAATTGTTTTAAGCAATTAAAAAAACCTTACATTGACTTGTGACAAATTAACCACTTCTTAAAATACCACTATTCCCAGAAACATAATGGAAAGACAATAAATTTCACAGTGATTCAGCTATACTACCAAAACCTGTATATTACAATACTGCCTTGGGCTGGGAATATGGCTTAGTGGTAGAATGCTTGCCTAGCAAGCATGAAGCCCTTGGTTCAATTCCTCAGTACCACATACATAGAAAAAGCCAGAAGTGGCACTGTGGCTCAACCAAAAACAAAAACAAAAAACACAATATTGCCTTTCACAAATAAGAAAATCAAGTATGAATTCCCCCACCAAAAAAAAAATGTAGGAACAGCAGGGAGTCTTCCTCTCC
>NW_012267242.1:11522591-11524733 GCF_000151885.1 Dipodomys ordii
CCCCCGCCGCCGACGCGCAGCCCGCGGTCTCCCCGGTTGTCAGTCCCTCCAGCCCCTCCCCCTTTAAAGGCTCTCCGGCCCGCCGTCTCCTCACCCGGGTTAGCAGCAGTCGCCGCCATGGCCTAGATGCCACCTCCACCTCGCCACCTCCTCCCCCCAGTGGGAGGAGCCGCCGCCACCGAGCCGTGGTGGGGGGAGGGGGAGGGATGAGCCACTCCCCAGAAGCGGCGCCCCACCGCAGCCACCGCTACCGCGGAACCCAAGATGGCGGACGCGCCACCCCCACCCCCCACCCCGAACACACTCCAGCCCGGCCCAAGGGCTGGGAAGCCACGCCCGTTGTGTGGGCGGAGTCAAGTCATCCCCCGCCTCCATGGAAAGATTGACCAATGGAAACACCAAGTCAGCCAGGGGGCCAGGCAGTTGTACTGTGCCAGCGAGTCCAAGGAAGGCAGAGCGAGGAAGAAGTCCAGCTGTCTCCCTAATCCCGCCTTCTTTGCGTCAGAGGTCAGTGATCGAGTGACGTCAGTGAAAAGCAATGAAAATGGGTGTTCCAATAAAGTTTCACTTAGAGAGTAAGGCCCAGTTCCTCTTGCAAAGGGTTTGTAAATACTCATTTAGACGTTCTAATACTTAAACTTTACGTAGTGATTTATAATCTTTTCTATAGTTTTTCCTCTCTCAAAGGACCTTTGTTCAGTAAGTTACTTTTGAATGCCTACTGTGGACTTGGTAAATACTGGGGAACTTCCTGCCTGTGAACTGTATAAAGCCTGCGACGACACCATTTGGTACTTGACCAGACAGACACTTAATGACCTGCAATGCTCTTTGCCTGCCTACGGGCAGTAGGCCTATACTGACAATTTTGTATAGCCCATAGCTATGTATATCTAAATGAACCTTGGCAGAAAAAGGATTCCCCACCCCTGAAAGGGAAATACCTACAACTAACACCAAGGGAAAACTATGAAGATAAGAGTGAAGAGTGGAATGCCCTCCTTTAGTAAATAAATAATGACAAAGTGATAGGTTTTTAGTAAAGAAGTGATAAAATGATGACATATTCCTAATAATCAGAAGTACTGAGTATTTACTGCTGGACACTTATGTTTACTCATTTAATGGTCACAACAACATTGTGAGGTAGATTCTACTTTGTAGCCATTTAGCAGATAAAGAAATGCAAGGAAAAAGATTAAGTAAGGGATATCAAGCAAACAAGTTTAGTAGTGGTGTGGGAAATAAGTTGAATGAGTCTGATGGAGAAAACCTGTTCCACCTATTCCTGAGTTTTAGCTACATATTTATATTTTTACAAAAGATGATACTACCAGGGCTGGAAAGGTGGCTCAGTGGTAGAATGCTTGCATTGCATGCATGAGGCCCTGGGTTCGATTCCTTAGCACCACATAAGCAGAAAAAGGCAGAAGTGGCACCGTGGCTCAAGTGGTAAAGCGCTCGCCTTGAGCTGAAAAGCTGCTTGAGCCCATACCACACGACCCACAAACACACACACACACACACACACACAGATAATACTACCTTTTCACAAATTATTTAATATAAATTTAATTAGAAAAAATAAAAATTCTTTTTTTTTTTTTTGTCGGTCATGGGGCTTGAACTCTGGGCCTGGGCACTAGCGCCACTTCTGGTTTTCTGGTGGTTTATTGGAGATAGGAGTCTCAGGTCTCTCCTACCCAGGCTGGCTTTGAACCACGATCCTCAGATCTCAGCCTCCTGAGTAACTAGGATTACAGGCGTGAGCCACCAGCGCCCAGCAGAAACAATAAAAATTCTATGAATATTCTATTAAGCATCTCTGCATTTTTTTTTTTGGTCAGTCGTGGGTTCTGTTTTTGTGAGTGGTTTACTGGAGATAAGAGTCTCACAGACTTTCCTGCCTGGGCTGGCTTTGAACCGCAATCCTCAGATCTCAGCCTCCTGAGTAGCTAGGATTACAGGCGTGAGCCACCGGTGCCCAGTTTCTCAGCATTCTTAGAGGCTGTATATGTACTACAAAGACATTGATCTATTTATCTTATATATTATCTTATATTAATTAAAATCTGAGGCATTTCAGCATAATTTTCATATTGTTTATAAATATTTGTTAAATTTTACTTCTCCCCCCCCCCC
>NW_012267242.1:11526018-11530114 GCF_000151885.1 Dipodomys ordii
AAAAAAAAAAAAAGAAATGTACTCATTACCTTGCTCATGTAAGTATAACCCCTCTGTACAGTATTTTTGTAAGGTCCATTCCTGGATGGGGAACAGACCTCGCCCAGTACCTGCGTTACCTAGGCAACTGGGACACCTGGAAGAGGTCACATCCGCATCCGATGAGGTCACATCTTAACCTGATGTGGCCACACCTTTCTCCCACCTGATCCCACTTCCCTTTACCTGGACACACCCTTCCCCACCCCCTACCCTATATAAGGCCTAAACCGCGGCCAGACTGCCCCTTTTTTTCCTTTGCCAGCCGCTTGGAGTGCCAACCTTGTCTGGTCCCAGCAGGTCTACTGAATAAACCTACCCCTTACCTGAATACCACGTGGGTGCTGGTGCTGTTCTTACTCGGCCACCTCTTTTAAAAACCTAACAATTTTCACAATAAAAACTTATTTTTTAAAAAAAGATCAAGTACAAGTCATTTTGTACAGAGATGTTTGTACATATAGTCAACAGCATAAATGCTTAGTTTGGAAAAAGTATGACAACTGTTGGCTTTTTTTTTTTTTGTCAGTCATGAGCCTGAACTCTGGGCCTGGGCACTGTCCCTCAGTTTTTCAGCTGAAGGCTAGTACTATACCACTTGAGCAGTTTTTCAGCTGAAGGCTAGTACTATACCACTTGAGCCACAGGGCCACTTCCAGCTTTTTCTGCTTATGTGGTGCTGAGGAATCGAACCCAGGGCCTCAATGAATGCAATGCAAGCACTCTACCACTGAGCCACCTTCCCAGCCCCGGCAAAATTTATATCAAAGACAAGCACTGGTGGCTCACACAAGTAATTCTAGCTACTCAGGAGGCTGAGATCTGAGCAACATGGTTCAAAGCCAGCCCAGGCAGGAAAGTCCATGGGACTCTTCTCCAATTAACCACTACAAAACCAGAAGTGCTGCAAGAGCTCAAGTAGTAGAGCGCTAGCCTTGAGCTGAAGAGCTCAGGGACAGCGCCCAGGCCCAGAGTTCAAGCCCCGTGACTAACAACAACAACAACAAATTATCAAAAATTACACAGACTTACATACACATAAAAAGGCATTATCAGCCCTGTACCTGATAACAGCTTTTGCCTTCAGAAAGGACAACATCAATAGATAGGCACAAGATGATAGCAGTTGATGGTGGATCACAAAGGCATGAGTTTTTGTTGTTGTTGTTGTTGATTTTTTTGGGGTCCAGTAGTGGGGCCTGAACTCGGCCTGGGCGCTGTCCCTCAGCTCTTCAGCTCAAGGCTAAGCACTCTACCACTTGAGCCACAGCGCCACATCCGGCTTTTTTCTTTTTACTTATGTGGTGCTGAGGAATCGAACCCAGGGCCTCAGGCAAGCAAAACAAGCAAGCACTCTACCACTGATCCACCTTCCCAGCCCCGAGTTTTTTGTTTTTGTTTTATTTTTGTTATTGTTGTTTTTGTCGGTCATGGGGCTTGAACTCTGGGCTTGGGTGCTGTCCCTCAGCTCTTCAGCTCGAGCTACAGCACCACTTCCAGTTTTCTGGTGGTTTATTGGAGACAAGAGTCTCATGGTCTTTCCTGCCCAGGCTGGCTTTGAACCACAATCCTCAGATCTCACCTTCCTGAGTAGCTAGGATTATAGGCATGAGCCCCCAGCGCCCGGCTCTGGCATGAGTTTTTATGTTGTTGTTGTTGTTTTGCTGGTTATTTTTGGAGATGGAGTCTGATGACTTTATTGCCCACACTGGCCTTAAACCTCAATCTTCCAGATCTCAGCCACCTGAGTAGCTAGGAGTGTAGGTGATAGCTATTGTTTTGTTTTGCTTTGAAACAGAATTTTACCATGTAACTTGCAGTCCTTCTGCCTCTTCCAAGTATTCACATTATATTTACTAACCACTGGGTTACTAAAGCCATATCTCTTTTTTTTTTTTTGTCATGGGGCTTGAACTCTGGGCCTGGGTGCCGTCCCTTACCTCTCCAGCTCAAGGCTAGTGCTCTACTACTTGAGGCCACTTCTGGTTTTCTGGTGGTTTATTGGCGATAAGAGTCTCGTGGCCTTTCCTGCCTGGGCTGGCTTTGAACCGTGATCTTCAGATCTCGGCCTCCTGAGTAGCTAAGGTTACAGGCCTGGCTGTATCTTTTTGTGTGTGTGCCCATCTTGGAGCTTGAACTCAGGGCCTGGACACTGTCCCTGAGCTTTTTTGCCCAAAGCTAGCACTCTACCAATTGAGCCACAGCTCTACTTCCAGGGTTTGTTTGTTTTTTTTAATTTGTTTGTTTGCTGTATATGGTTAATTGAAGAGAAGAGTTTCCTAGGCTAGCTTTGAATCATGATCTACAGATCTCAGTCTCCTAAGTAGCTAGGATTACAGGCATGAGTCATCAGCACTCAGCTTGTGTGTGTGTGTGTGTGTGTATATATAAATATATAATTTTTTAACTGGTCTTGGGACTTGAACTCAGAGCCCGGACTGGTCCTGAGCCTCTTTGTGCTCAAGGCCAACACTTTACCATTTTGGGGGGGGGGGGTTCAATTGTGGGGCCTGAACTCTGGGCCTGGGCGCTGTCCCTCAGCTCTTCAGCTCAAGGCTAGTGCTCTACCACTTGAGCCACAGCGCCACTTCCGGCTTTTTTCTTTTTGCTTATATTGTGCTGAGGAATCGAACTGAGGGCCTCATGCACGCAAGGCAAGTGTTCACCACTGAGCCACCTTCCCAGACCGACATTTTACCATTTTGAGCCACAACAGTACTTCTGGCTTTTTCTGAGTAGTTTATTGGTGATAAGAGTCTCATGGACTTTTCTTTCTGAGCTTGCTTCAAGCCATTATTCTTAGATCTCAGCCACCTGAGTATCTAGGATTACAGGCATGAGCCACCAGCACCTGGCTATCACAATATTTCTAATAATGGTAGAAGTAAAAAAAAATTTTATGATACAAGTAATACTAATAGGAATTAATTTTATTATTTGAAGCAGGCTTCTCAAGCGGCTTATCTGGCAAATTTTCAAGAGTGAGCTACTAGGCTTAGCTACTGGGCTGGGAAAGGCAAGAGTGCTTGCCTTGCATGCATGAAGCTCTGGGTTTGATTCCTCAGTACCACATAAATAGACAAAGCCAGAAGTGGCAAGAGTGAGCATTAGCAAAATGAGCTCCCTTCCCTTAGCTTAGCATGTTCCTTCCCCTCTCCACAGCTTAGCATGCCCCCTTCCTAAAAGCAACACTAGGCCCATGTAGCAAAGGCAGTAAATAATCAGCCTCTAACCTCCTCTACTTTGGGATGGCACTTCTCTGGGTCAGCTACCACCATATAAGGAAACTGGAGCCCCTTAGAGTGACCTTCAGGTCTGGTCTGTTGCAAGACCCTTTATCTACTATTTGTACAGCAGCTATAAATCCTTGTCTTCCATGATGAAGCCTCTGGCCCACATGTCCACACCAGGGTTTCTGCCTCCTAGCCCCTTTTAGCCCTCCCTAAATCTCCTAGTTTATATAGGTCACCTCAGACAATAGCCAGTGCTGCTTCTCACTTCTCCCATGGGAGAAGGGGTCTTGCCAGCCTCTTTCCCGGCAATAAACCTTTGTTTGTTCTTTATACCTGGATGTCTGCATAGTTCTCTGTCAAAGTTTAATTTTACCCTATCAGTAAGCCACTGCAGGTTACTTTTTTTTTTTTTTGGTCAATTGTGAGGCATGAACTCTGGGCCTGGCACTGTCCCTGAGCTTTTAAGTTCAAGGCTAGTACTCTACCACTTGAGCCACAGCACCACTTCCAGTTTTCTGAGCGGTTTATTGGAGATAAGAATCTCACGGACTTTCCTGCCCTGTCTGGCTTTAAACCACTATGTTCAAATCTCAGCCTCCTGAGTAGCTAAGATTACAGGCCTGAGCCACCAGGGCCCGGCTACTTCAATTTCTTAATGCCATGTGTTATAATTTGGATACTCATATGTTTAAGAAAGATTCCTCTAGGGCTGGGAAGGTGGCTCAAAGGTAGAGTGCTTGCCTTGCATGCCTGAGGCCCTGGGTTCGATTCCTCAGCACCACATAAGCAAAAAGAAAAAAGCCAGAAGTGGCGCTGTGGCTCAA
>NW_012267242.1:11530874-11534186 GCF_000151885.1 Dipodomys ordii
AAGCAGGGGTCATACTGTGGGGAAGGGACATACAAAGCAACAAAGAAATTATCTTATAAATGCATTAGAAACAATCGCATGAAAGAAAAAAAAACATTTGAATACATATCTTAGGGTTCATTTCCTTAACATCACCTTATCTGACCTTTTCTGCTTGACTCAGACATATACTAGATATTGCAAATAAAGGAAACCATGGGACCTATGTTTCTTTCGGCTTGGCTTACTTCACTTAATATAATTTTTTCCAAGCCCTTCTCAATTATTTTCTCACAGTGAGGGAGAGCTAATACACCTTAAGTTCAGGAGGTTTGGATTTCTTGTCTATTTTTTGTTGTTGTTAATCCATACACATTATTGTCTTCTGTTTTGTTGAAGCACTGAATCAAACAACATTTGACACAAACAATGTCTAGCCAAAAATAACTAGCCATTAAGAACTACAGCATCAGTGGGACTGGGAATGTGGCTCAGTGGTAGAGTACTTGCCTAGCATGCATGAAGCCCTGGGTTTAATTCCTCAGTCCCACATAAATAGAAAAAGCCAAAAGTGGTGCTGGGGCTCAAGGGGTAGAGCACTTACCTTGAGCACAGAGAGGCATAAGGACAGTACGCAGGCCCTGAGTTCAAGCCCCAGAACAAACAAACAAAAACTGAAGCATCATATTCATTTAAAGGGCACTCCCAACAAATTTTGTCATTCTAGTTCACCTCATGGTTTTTCAGCAGAGCCAGCATAATGTTTTTCCTTCCAATAACTTTTGGAAAGTAATATGAGACTTCTTCCTTTTTTAATTATTCATTTTCTTAATGCAAATCCAGATTTATTTTCATCCATAACAATGAGAAAACTGGGAACACAGAAAGGAAAACAGCTTTCAGAAGCTGAAATGATAGCAGCTTGGTAGCATAGGGAATGATAGAAGTTGACATAAAAAGCATTGGGACAGGGGCTGGGAAGGTGGCTCAGTGGTAGGACACTTGCCTTGCATGCCTGAGGCCCTGGGTTCGATTCCTCAGCACCACATAAGCAAAAAGAAAAAAGCTGGAAGTGGTGCTGTGGATCAAGTGGTAGAGTGCTAGCCTTGAGCTGAAGAGCTGAGGGACAGCGCCCAGGCCCAGAGTTCAGGCTCCACGACCGGACCCAAAAAAAAAGCATTGGGACCAGGCTGGGCATGTGGCTTAGTGGTAGATTGCTTGCCTAGCATGCATGAAGCCATGGGTTCAGTTTCTTAGTGCCACATAAGCAGAAAAAGCAGGAAGTGGGAAGTGGTCTGGGAAGGTGACTCAGTGGTAGAATGCTTGCCTTGCATGCATGAGGCCCTGGGTTCCATTCCTCAGCACCATAAAAGTAAAAAAAAACAAAAAAAAGCCAGAAGTGGCACTTGGCTCAAGTGGTAGAGTGCTAGCCTTGAGCAAAAGAAGCTCAGGGACAGTGCCCAGGCCCTGAGTTCATGCCCTGGGACTGGCAAAAAGAAAAAAAAAAGTAAAAAAGGATTGAGACCTACTATCATAGGAAAACTCACTGTACTGCCCTCAGAAGTTCAGTCACTTTACCTCTTTATATATACTTTTCTTCCCTTGCATCTTTAGTAAGCACTTCTCATAATTATTCTAGAAAATTCTTATTCCATTTCTGTTTAATCAGGAATTCCTTTACAAAACAGTTATTGAAATCTTAGACCTTGGCCATGTTCTGTCTCCAGAACAGTATTTATAACTTTTTTTTTTTTGGTCGGTCGTGGGGCTTGAACTCTGGGCTTGGGCATTCTCTGTGCATTCTTTGGCTCAAGGTTAGGACTCCACCACAGCGCCACTTCCAGTTTTCTAGTGGTTTATTGGAGATAAGAGTCTCTCAGACTTTCCTGCCCGGGCTGGCTTTGAACCTCGATCCTCAGATCTCAGCCTCCAGAGTAGCTAGGATTATAGGTATGAGCCACCAGCGCCCGGCTAGATCATCCTCTTATGTCTTCCTGAATCATTGAAGAACTGCTTTGTTTGGGACCTCTTCACTCCAGCCTGATCTTCAAGGAATGAGACAAAAGTTAGCCTTTCTATTTCTTTAATGAAATAACAGGCCCCAGACAAACATCACTGATATGCATTTTATAAGGTGCTGCTTCATTAATAATACCATTTCAGAACTGGGCCCCACAATCCTTCTTCCATATTGTCTTTAGGAAATTCAGCCATGATATGTGCTCCACTTCTTTCTATTAGCAGCACCACAAAGTCTCAACACAAAATGAAGAGTGGAGTAAGCATGCATAAGGCATTAGCTTTAATCCCCCAAATCAAAAGTCAAAGAAGGTATATTCATCTTCTATTTACTTGCCATCAAATATCAGTCTTTGGGGCTGGGAAATTGGCTCAGTGGTAGAGCGCTTGCCTTGCATGCCTGAGGCCCTGGGTTCAATTCCTCAGCACCACATAAGCAAAAAGAAAAAAGCCGGAAGTGGTGCTGTGGCTCAAGTGGTAGAGCGCTAGCCTTGAGCTGAAGAGCTGAGGGACAGAGTTCAGGCCCCACCACCGGACCCAAACAAACAAACAAACAAAAACAAATATCAGTCTTTGTTGATTAGAAAGAATTCCTTCCTTATCCTGGAAGATCTTTTATCTTTTCTATTATTTCAGAAGGTTCAGCCTTGGCAGTGATGTATTTCCTCTTTTTATGATAGTCTGGAGACATGGCTTAGCAATAGAGCACCTGCCTAGCAAGCGCCATTCCCTGTTGAAACCTTAGTCCTACCAGCAAAAAAAAAAAGGCTTAGTTTTTGTTTTGTTTTTTGGGGTCCGGTCGTGGGGCCTGAACTCTGGGCCTGGGCACTGTCCATCAGCTCTTCAGCTCAAGGCTAACGCTCTACCACTTAAGCCACAATGCCACTTCCGGCTTTTTTCATTTTGCTTATGTGGTGCTGAGGAATCAAACCCAGGGCCTCAGGCTTGCAAGGCAAGCGCTCTAACACTGAGCCACCTTCCCAGCCCCACCAAAAAAAAAGTTTAAAAAAAAATCTGTATTTGGTTCTAGTTTTACAATGGATCACACCAAAAAAAATGATTAAAAAAATTTTTTTAACATTGGTGGGAATGTGCCTTAGTGGTAGAGTGTTTGCCTCATATGCATGAAGCCCTGGATTCAATTCCTTAGTAACACATAAACAGAAAAAGCTGTGGCTCAAGTGGTAGAGTGCTAGCCTTGAGCAAAAGAAGCTCAGGACACACATCCACAAATCAGCCAATGACAAATGCTGGAGGGGATGTGGAGAAAGAGGAACCCTATTACACTGCTGGTGGGAATGTACACTTATACAA
>NW_012267242.1:11535246-11551438 GCF_000151885.1 Dipodomys ordii
GAGGGGCTAACAATGTTCAAGAGGAAGTGTACTCATTACCTCACTCATGTATCTGTAACCCTCTATATAGTATCTTTACAATAAAAAAAAAAGAAGCTCAGGACAGTGCCCAGGCCATGAGTCCAAGCCCAGGACTGGCAAAAATAACAAATCTTATTCTCATTTCCTGGAATTCATTTCAACAAATATTATTTTTTATGTTCAGAGTCACAGAGGCATTGTGCCTTTGGATTCCTCCCCTAAGAGTATTCTCCTTTGTTCTCACTGTATGTGAATGCCTAGAGTCCTGTGTAATTTATCATATATCATTATATTTTCGATCTAGCTTTTACATATGAGAGAAAATATGCACCATTTGCCTCTTTGAGCTTGGCTTACCTCACTTAACATGATTTGTTCTCTGTAAATACATAATGCTATTCTTTCTAATGGACATGCCAAATTCTATTATGTATATGTACCACATTTTTTGATCCAATCATCTGTTGTAGGCATCTGGGCTGTTTCTATAACTTGACTATTGTGAATAGTGCAGCAATGAACATGGATGTGTAAGTGTCTTTATGGTATCCTGACTTAGGATGTTCTAGGTAGATCTATGCAAAACCATGATTTTTTTTTAATTGTGAAAATACCATACAGAGGGGTTACAATTACATCAAGATAATGAGTACATTTCTTATCAAGCACTGTTGCCTCCTCCTTTGTTTCCCCTTCATATCCCTTCTCATCCCTCCAACCCCCCAAAACCATGATTTTTAATGTTAAGAACAAAGTAACAGAATTTTGTAAGAAAACCACACTATGGTGCAAATTCTTTGCCAAGAATTTATTTCCCAACACACATTTTCTTTCTTCACTAGAGGGGGAAAAAAGAATGCATTGTTGAATATATTCTAAACCTCATCCAAATGTTGCAAAAGAATGGAGCAATACTTCTCAGAACTGAATGAAACAAATGCAATTGAATACAATTTCTGTTCTCTTCCAATTTGAAACTTATGGTTTTCTCTTAAGCGGCTAACAGCCTGGCACTGGCTCCCATTAACAAAAAACTGGATGTGTAGCTGTGGTTCAAAGAACTGGCTTTGAGCAAAAAATTCAAGGACAGCTCCTAGGCCGAGTTCAAGCCCCAGAACCTCACCACAAAAAAAAAAAGCATCTGGCACCAGTGGCTCACATCTGTAACTCTAGCTATTCAGGAGGTTGAGATCTGAGAATTGAAGTTCAGAGCCAGCCTAGGCAGATGAAGTCTCTGAGAGTTCATCTCTAATTAACCAATAAAATGCTAAATCAGAAGAGTGGCTCAGTGGTAAAGTGCCATCCTAGCAAACAAGCTGAGTAAGAGCACAAGGCCCTGAATTCAAGTCCTTGTACTAGTGTGTATGTCTCTGTATATACAGTCACACACACACACACACACAAGCTTGAGAAAATATTAGTAAATTGTGCATTGGAAGTATTCCCTAACTTGTACAATAAGGTAATTGGAAGCATTTTTACTTTTCTCATTCAAATATCTCAAGTAAATTCTTTTTTTGGGGGGGGGGTTCCAGTCGTTGGGCCTGAACTCTGAGCCTGGGCACTGTCCCTCAACTCTTCAGCTCAAGGCTAGCGTTCTACCACTTGAGCCACAGCGCCACTTCCGGCTTTTTTCTTTTTGTTTATGTGGTGCTGAGGAATCGAACCCAGGGCCTCATGCATGCAAGGCAAGTGCTCTACCACTGAGCCACCTTCCCAGCCCCTCAAGTAAATTCTTTTGGGGAAAAAGGAGAAGTTTCTCTCCTTCCTTCCTTCCTTCTTTCCTTCCTTCCTTCCTTCCTTCTTTCCTTCCTTCCTTCCTTCCTTCCTTCCTTCCTTCCTTCCTTCCTTCCTTCCTTCCTAGGAGCTGTCCCTGAGCTTCTTTTGCTCAAAAGAGCCACAGTGTCATTCTGGCTATTTTGAGTAGTTTATTAGAGATAAGAGTCTTGTGAAGGGCTGGGAAGGTGGCTCAGTGGTAGAGTGCCTGCCTTGCATGCCTGAGGCCCTGGGTTCGATTCCTCAGCACCACATAAGCAGAAAAAAAAGCCAGATATGGTACTGTGGCTGAAGTGGTAGAGCACTAGCCTTGAGCTGAAGAGCTGAGGACAGTGCCCAGGCTCAGAGTTCAAGCCCCACGACCGACAAAAAAAAAAAAAAAAGAATCTCATGGAATTTTCTTTTCTTTCTTTTTTTTTTTTGTCGGTCGTGGGGCTTGAACTCTGGGCTTGGGTGCTGTCCCTGTGCTCTACTGCTTGAGCCACAGCACCACTTCCAGTTTTCTAGGGGTTTATTGGAGATAAGAGTCTCACAGACTTTCCTGCTCCGGCTGGCTTTGAACCACGATCCTCAGATCTCAGCCTCCTGAGTAGCTAGGATTACAGGTGTGAGCTACCAGCACCCAGCTGGAAAATATTTTAAAGCTTCACTCATCCTGCTGACAAGTAGTTCTCAAATCTAGGTGTACATGACAGTCACCTACAGGAGCTAGTTAAAACCCAGATGCCAACTCCCCAGGAGTTCTTACTCATTAAGGCTGGTTTGGAGGGAATCTAATAATTTACATTCCTAACAAGTTCATAAGTGAAGATGCTGATCTAGATAGCCCTCTCCTCCCATTTCATAGCCAATACTACGTCATCCTGTATCACCCCTGTGGTAAGACCATAGAAGGTACTACCTGAGCTATTAACCTTGGCTGCTCCAGCCCTGACAGAGTGGTGGAAATATTCCTCCACTGATCTAGGCTCCAATTTAATCTAGCAGGATCATTTTCTCACTCACTACAGGAGTGCCTGAAACTTGATCCTGTTTCAGTTTGAACTATTCACGAAGCTTCTGAGTCAGAATGGAGAGAGAGCTACCAACTACTCTCCTTTTGTAAAAAGGGATTGATAAAAAGAGAAGAGACTGCCAAGAGATGTGTTTGAAGAGGAGGAGACTGTCCTGGCCAAATCAAACCTGGAAGAACTTTCTCAAAAGGTATTTAACTAACACATTGCCTTCCTATTGACTTTTTTTTTTTTCTGGGCCTGGGGCTTGAACTCAGAACCCAGAGGGTTCTACCACTTGAGCAGAGCACCACTTCCGGGTTTTTCTATTTATGTGGTACTAAGGAATTGAACCCAGGGCTTCATGCTTGCTAGGCAAGCACTATACTATTAAGCTACATTCTCAGGCCCCTGTTGCATTTTAACTAGGAAAATTTTCTATGATTCAGAGTTTAATACTACCTTCGGAACTACAGGGGGAGATGCTGGGGGAAGTTGCACTAGAACTTTCTGGGAAGAGTTAAACTTTCATTTGAGAAGTTGATTGTCAGGGGCAAGTTAGAGGAACCTCTGACTGGTCCTGTTAGCCAGAGGTGTGTGTGTGTGTGTGTGTGTGTGTGTGTGTGTGTGTGTTTTAATTTTAGAACTTGTAGTAAAAAAAAAAAAACCTTCATTATTGTCTCTTTCCACTATCATCTATATCTTCTTTCAGACTAAATTTATGGCCAACAGATTAAAGCCTTTTGGGCTTTTTTTTTTCTTTTCAGGAATGATAGGGTAGGTGAGGGGAATTAAATACCTTGGAGGAAAAACATAAAAAGGGAAAAAAGGTTTCATCTTTATTGGAGGTCAAAAATAGAAGTGGCTTTGCTGAAGATCTTAAATGTTCTCATTCTGGTTAGCAGGATTAAATGTAATATAAACAGAAGGTATCATGCTTCACCTTCTTTCCTCCATGCTGCTCCTGAGCAGTGCCCCATTTGTCTCAAAACAGGATTAAACCCCACTAAAAGAAAAAGTCTCAAACAGATTTTCTCTTTGGAAAACAAATTTTGTAACAACCATTTTTCTAGTGCATCTGTCAAGAAGAGCTATTTTTGCTTAAGAGATCTTGTGAAAAGGAAATTATCCAAGCTTTTGATAATTTCATGGCTTTTTTTTTCTCATTCTTTTCTGTTTTTGAGACATGTGAGACAGACAAAAATTATCCACTCTCTCCAGGGGAATTTAATTAAAAGTAAAGCATTGTTAGACTAGGGCCTTTGCTCAAGTGGTAGAATACTTGCCTAACAAGACCCTCTGTTCAATCATCGGTGTTGTGGCTTTTACTCAGGAGGTACAGCTTAGGTAAATTGCGGTCTAAGGCCATCCTCAATGGCTCATGACTGTAATCCTAGCTACTTGGGAGGCAGATATCTGAGGATAACGGTTCAAAGCCCAGGCAGGGCAGGAAAGTCCATAAGACCTTTTTTTTTAGTCGGTCATGGAGCCTGAACTCTGGGCCTGGGCGCTGTCCCTCAGCTCTTCAGCTCAAGGGTAGCACTCTACCACTTGAGCCACAGCCCCACTTCTGGTTTTCTGAGTGGTTTATTGGAGATAAGTCTCATGGGGCTAGGAAGGTGGCTCAATGGTAGAATGCTTACTTTGCATGCATGAGGCCCTGGGTTCAACTCAGGACCACATAAGCAGAAAAAGCCAAAGTGGTGCTGTGGCTCAAGTGGTAGAGTGCTAGCCTTGAGCTGAAAAGCTGAGGGACAGCGCCGAGGCCCTGGGTTCAGGCCTAGGACTGACCAAAAAAAAAAAAAAAGAGAGAGAGAGAGTCTCAGGGACTTTCCTGCCTGGGCTGGCTTTGAACCATGATCCTCAGATCTCAGCCTGCTGAGTAGCTAGGATTATAGGTGTGAGCCACGGGCATTAGGCCATAAGACTTTTATCTCCAATTAGCCACCAGAAAACTGGAAGTGGTGCTGTGGCTCAAGTGATAGAATGCTTTCCTTGATCTGAAATGCTCAGGGACAGTGCCCAGGCCAGAGTTCAAGGCCCATGACAAAAAAAACAAAAACAAAAAAACTGTTTTGAAAAGTAGAAAACTAGCTGGGCACTGGTGGCTCACCCCTGTAATCCTAGCTACTCAGGAGGCTGAGATCTGAGGATCGCGGTTCAAAGCCAGCTCGGGCAGGAGAGACCGTGAGACTCCTATCTCCAATAAACCACCAGAAAGCCGGAAGTGGTGCTATGGCTCAAGTGGTAGAGCACTAGCCTTGAGCTGAAGAGCTGAGGGACAGCACCCAGGCCCAGAGTTCAGGCCCCACAACCGGACCCAAAAAAAAAAGAGTCTCACAGACTTTCCTGCCCAGGCTGTCTTTGAACCTCAATCCTCAGATCTCAGCCTCCTGAGTAACTAGGATTACAGGTGTGAGCCACCACAGCCCAGCCTACCTGTGAGTTTTATAAGGAGTAGCTTAGCCTGAGGTGATAATATAAAGAGCAACAGAACAGAAGCAGTCAGATAGTTGCAGTGGGCATAACAGAGGTGATGGCGAGCAGAAGCAGTACAGACAAGAGGGGCAGCAGTAGAGAAAAGACAAGAGAGGAAAGGGTGAAGAGCCCAGGCTGAAGGAAAACAGAAGACTGTGAAAAGCCAAGGATGAGAATTTCCAAGAATTATGGGTTAAAGGTCATGGTACCCTAAACCTGCGCGCTGTAACATTAGCCACTGTCAAGAGTCGAGTTCTGACACCCTATGCTTTAAGAGTTGGAACATTAGCCACTGTTAGAACTGAGGGGACCCAATACCTCAGGCCTGCTGGGAGCTGAAATACTAGCAAGCATTGCCTGCTGCTGTCATTAGCTGCTGTTTAGAGCCAAGGATTTTTACTAGTTGCAATATGCTGGGCCAATGGACATCATCAGTAAGCCTCTAACCAAAGTACCTAGAAGTCTCTGACTTCTAAGAACTTGATCCATAGATCTCTGGTTCTCAGGGCTTGATGCTTTAACCCTCTAGGTCTGTCAGCCTATCCCATAAGTCTTTAGTACTCAAAAGCATAAGAGTAAAAACACTAGAATAGGCTGGCAGGAATGGCAAAAAAAAAAGAGCATGTCAGTGTAAGACCCATGAGTAACATGATTATGTGTAAATACTTTTTTTTTGGGGGGGGTGTCCAGTCGTGGGGCCTGAACTCTGGGCCTGGGCGCTGACCCTTCACTTTCCCAGCCCCTATGTGTAAATACTTTTAAGGGTGGTACAAATAACTGCAAATCTTTTTACATTTTTCAGCCATCAGGAGGCACTCTAAACCAATTTAATGGCCCTAGTAGCTATAACTCTCTCTAGGGCCTAGGCACTGTACCTGGGCTTCTTTTGCTCAAAGCTAGCACCCTGCCATTTGAGCCACGGCACCACGTTCAGCCTTTTCTATTTATGAAATACTAAGAAATTGAATCCAGGGCTTTAGGCATGCTAGGCAAGCACTCTATCCCTAAGACACCTTCCCAGCCCTAACTACAACTCTTGATGTATTACAGAATAATTTAGCTCCTCACCATCTCAATTAGTCCTTTACTGAACAAGATTTTTAGCTTTACTTGTATGTAACCAAAAGACCCACTAAAGTATTATTTTATTTTTTTTATTTATTACCTGTCCTGGGGCTTGAACTCAGAGCCTGAGCACTGTCCCTGAGCTGATGCTCAAGGCTAGCACTCTACCACTTAAGCTACAGCACCTCTTCTGGCTTTTTCTGTTCATGTGGTATTGAAGAATCAAGCCCAGGGCTTCATGAATGCTAGGCAAGCACTCTATCACTAAGCCATATTCCCAGTCCTAAGTGTGTGTGTGTGTGTGTGTGTGTGTCATTGGGTTTGAACTCTGGGCCTCGGTACTGTCCCTCAGCCCTTCAGCTCAAGGGGAAAGTCTACCACTTGGGCCACAGCACCACTTCCAGTTTTTTAGTGGTTAATTGGAGATAAAAGTCTCAGGAACTTTCCTGCCCAGGCTGGCTTTGAACCACAATCCTCAGATCTCAGCCGCCTGAGTAGTTAGGATTTCAGACGTGAGCCACTGGCGCCCATCTTTTTTTTTTTGGGGGGGTCCGGTCGTGGGGCCTGAACTCTGGGCCTGGGCACTGTCCCTCAGCTCTTCAGCTCAAGGCTAGCGCTCTACCATTTGAGCCACAGTGCCACTTCCGGCTTTTCTTTTTGCTTATGTGGTGCTGAGGAACCGAACCCAGGGCCTTGAGCATGCAAGGCAAGCGCTCTACCACTGAGCTACCTTCCCAGCCCTGGCGCCCATCTTAGTATTATTATTCTCCCCCCCCCCAATTTACCCCCCATTCCTCCCTTCCCCGCCCCCTGTCATGGGGCTTGAATTCTGGGCCTGAGTGCTGTCCCTCAGCTCTTCAGCTAAAGGCGAGCGCTCTACCACTTGAGCTACAGCGCCACTTCCGGTTTTCTAGTGGTTGATTGGAGATAGGAGTCTCACCTTCTTTCCTGCCCCGTGATCCTCAGATCTCAGCCTCCTGAGTAGCTAGGATTGCAGGCATGAGCCACTGGCGCCCGGCAGTATTATTATTTTTTAAGACAAACCTAAGGCAGGCGCTGGTGGCTTACACTTGTAACCATAACTACTCAAGGAGGCTGAGATCTGAGGATTTTGTTTGAAGCCAGCCCAGGCCGGAAAAGTGAATCACAAAATACTGGAAGTGCAGCTGTAGCTCAAGCGAAAGAGTGCAGGTCTGTCAGCAGTACTCTCTTTTGATCCCTGTAACTTTAAGTGCAGGCCCTATGACCTTTTTCCTCTTTTTCAGAATTGTTTGATGAACTAATATATAATTACTGACATTGATCTCCTCTGGGTTATACCTGATTTTTTTGTTTGTTTGTTTTTGTTTTTGTCCGTTGTGGGGCCTGAACTCTGGGTCTGGGCACTGTCCCTCAGCTGTTCAGCTCAAGGCTAGCACTCTACCACTTGAGCCATAGT
Source organism: Dipodomys ordii (assembly GCF_000151885.1). Taxonomy (NCBI): domain Eukaryota; kingdom Metazoa; phylum Chordata; class Mammalia; order Rodentia; family Heteromyidae; genus Dipodomys; species Dipodomys ordii. Next base: position 11,543,017 of record NW_012267242.1, read on the forward strand.
GCCACTTCTGGCTCTTTTTTTGCTTATGTGGTGCTGGGGAATCGAACCCAGGGCCTCATGCACTCAAGGCAAGCGCTCTACCACTGAGCCACCTTCCCATCCCTATACCTGATTTTTATTAAGAGATAAGGACAGCACAATAAACATAGTGATTAGAAAAAAAATTAAGCAACCAGATGCCAATGGCTCACACTTGTATCCTAGCTACTCAGGAGGCTTTCTGAGGAAGCCAGCCGGAACAGCAAAGTCCCTAAGATTTTTACCTATAATCACCAAAAAAGCCAGAAATAGAGTTGTGGCACTTAAATAATAGAGCGCTGTCCTTAGGCAAAAAAGCTAAGGAACAGTGCTCAGGCCCTGAGTTCAAGGACCATGACCATCATACACACACACACACACACACACACACACACACACACAAGGCTGGTGCTGGTGGCTCATGCTTATAATCCTAGCTATTCAGGAGGCTGAGATCTGAGGATTGCAGTTTGAAGCCAGCTCAGACAGGAAAGTCCATAAGACTCTTTTCTCTAATAAACTACTCAGAAAAATCCAGAAGTAGCACTATGCCTCCACTAGTAGAGCACTAGCCTTGAGCACAAGAGGCTCAAACACAATGCCCAGACCCAGAGTTCAACCCAAGGACTGACCAAAAACAAAAAAATAAAACAACTTTATGTCCCTACCCACTGAGTTACGATCATATAACAAATTAGGGTACAATTAAGTGTTTTTATAATTTGAAGAAATCTTGGGGGGGGATCTACCACAGAATTAGGATGCTCTGGGGCTGGGAATGTGGCTTAGTGGTAGAGTGCTTGCCTAGTATGCATGAAGCCTTAGGTTCAATTCCTCAGTACCACATAAACAGAAAAGCTGTAAATGGTGCTATGCCTCAAGTGGCCTTGAGCAAAAGAAGCTCAGGGACAGAGCCCAAGCCCTGAGTTCAAGCTGCAGTGTCAGCACACACACACACACACACACACACACACACACATGCACGCACACAAAGAGGATATTCAAGACAGTTTGTGTGTGTGTGTGTGTGTGTGTGTGTGTGCTGACACTGCAGCTTGAACTCGGGGCCTAGCACTGATTTTTAGCTTTTTCACTCAAGGCTAGAACTCTGCTATTTGAGCCATAGTTCCACGTTGGGCTTTTTTGCTAGTTATTTGGAGTTAATCTGACAGACTTTCCTAGCTGGGCTGGCTTTGAACTGTGATCCTCAGATCTCAGTCTTCTGAGTAGCTAGGTTATAGGTTCAAGCCACAAACAATTGGCCAAACATTATTATTTATTTACTTTTAATTTTAAATTTTGATGTCTAGTATGGGGCCTGAACTTAGGGTCTGGGCATTGTCCCTGAACAATTTTGATTAAGGCTAGTACTCAAACACTTGAGCCACAGCTCCACTTCTAGCTTTTTTCAATGGTTAATTGAAGTCTCATAGAGTGGGGGGGGGGGGGAGTGGCTCATATCTGTAATCCTAGCTACTCAGGAAGCTGAGATCTGAGGATCATGGTTCAAAGCCAGCCCTGGCGGGAAAGTCTATAAGACTCTTATCTCCATTAAACCACCAGAAAACCAGAAGTGGCTCTGTGGCTCAAGTGGTAGAGCACTTGACTTTAGCTGAAGAGCTGAGGGACAGTGCCCAGGCCCAGAGTTCAAGCCCTATGACTAAAAAAATAAGAAAGAAAGAAAGAAAAAGGAAGAGTCTCATAGACTTTCCTGCCAGAGCTGGTTTCAAAGCATGATCCTCACATCTCAGCTTCCTGAGTAGTTAGGATTACAAGCAGGAGACACCAGCATCCAGCTCAAACACTTGTTTTTCTACTCTTTCATCTAGGACTAGAATCAATCAGAAGCTACAAATGAAGAGGTAGCTGCATCTGGGAAACAGTAAACAGGTGCAAGTCCTCATGGAAGATTCAGGCCTGTCCAGAAGTGTTGATGTGGACAAGGGCTTTGCCATTGCCTTTGTTGTTCTTCTGTTTCTATTTCTAATTGTGATGATTTTCCGGTGTGCCAAGTTGGTGAAAAATCCCTACAAGACAAGCTCCATCACCACAGAACCATCGTTGAACTGAAGATAAACCCTGGATGACTCCTCCTTCACTAGTCTGGCAATCTTTTTTATTTTTTTGCTGGTTCTGGCACTTGAACTCAGGGCCTGGGCTCTGTCCCTGAGCCTCTCTGTGCTCAAGGCTAGAGCCATTTAAGCTACAGCACCACTCCAGCCTTTTCTGTTTATGTGGTACTGAGGAGTCAAACCCAGGGCTTCATGTGTGCTAGGTAAGCACGCTACCACTAAGCCACATTCCCAGCCCATAAACTGGCAATCTTTTTTTTTTTTTGGTGGTTGTGGGGCTTGAACTCTGGGCCTAGGAGCTGTCCTTGGCTAGCACTCTACCACTTGAGCCACAGCACCATTTCTGGCTTTTTCTGCTTATGTGGTGCTGAGGAATTGAACCCAGGGCCTCATTCATGCAAGGCAAGTACTCTACCACTGAGCCACCTTCCCAGCCCCCTGGCGATCTTTTATACAGACTTTATGTTTGGTTGCTTTTTGTTGTTGGTGGTGGTGATTGTGAGGCTTGAACTCAGAGCCTTGGTGCTATCCCTGAGCTTTTTTGCTCAAGGCTAGCACTCTACCACTTTGAGCTACAGTGCCACTTCCAACTTTCTGGTGGTTTATTGGAGATAAGAGATTCACCCACTTTCCTGCTTGCTCTGGCTGGCTTACCACATAAACAGAAAAGGCCATCAAGTGGTAGAATGCTAGCCTTGGGCACAAAAAGAAGCTCAAGGGCAGTGCCCAGGCCCTGAGTTCAAGCCTCAGGACTGGCCAAAAAAAAAAAAAAAGCCAGGTGGCGTGGCTCATACCTAGCTACTCAGAAGGCTGAGATATGAGAATTGCACTTAAACCAGCCCAAGCAGAACAGGCCATGAAACTCTTATCTCCAGTTAATGTCTAGAAAAGCAGAAATGGAGCTGTAGCTATCAATAACAACAAAAAAGAATCTCTAGGGGTGGGAATGTGGCTTAGTAGTATAGTGCTTGCCTAGCAACATAAAGCCCTGGGTTGGATTCCTTAGTATCATATCAACAGAAAAACCTGGAAGTGGCGCTGTGGCTAAAATGGTAGAGTGCTAGCCTTGTAAGTGAGATTCATGGATACCCAGCCCCTCAAAAAAAATTGTAAAAGGAGACAGAGAAAAAGGCCATGTGAAGATGGAGGCTTGATTTGAGTGAAGTTGTTCCAAGCCAAGAAACTGTTGACTGGAATCACCAGAAGCTCCAAGAGGTAGAAGAGGGAAAGAAAGATTCCCTTCTACAGTCTCACAGGTAGTGTGGACTCACTAACACCTTCACTGTAGATGTCTTGTCTCTAGAACTGTGAGAGAATAAATTTCTGTGCTTTAAATCACAAAACTGAAGCTTGTAATCCTAGCTACTCAGGAGGCTAAAATCTGAGGATTGTAGTTCAAAACCAACCTGAGCAGGAAAGGCCATGATAGTCCTATTTCCACTCACTCTCTCTCTCTCTCTCTCTCTCTCTCTCTCTCTCACACACACACACACACACACACATGCACAGAAGTTGAAGTGTCCTCAAGTGCTAGCCTTACGCAAAAAAGCTCAGGGACAGTGTCTAGGCCCTGAGTTCAAATCCCAAAACTAGAACAAAAGAAAAAATAATTTCTTATGACAATCGCAGGAAACAAATGCATATTGATCAACACCATCATCACTCTAGTGATCTTTCAAAGGAAAAGGAAATGAAATTATAATCTTGAAGTCTGAAATTAAAGAAACTTGGAAGAGTGGGCTATGGGCCAATTGGGCCCACTAAGAGGAAGGTCATTAAAAAGTGACCAAAGCTCACTATTGGGGGGGGAGGGAGAGGGGGAGGGGTGACAAAGGATTCGTTCGGTCATAATAAGTAATGGAGAATTAAAACTTTCATGCCCAGCCATGCTGGCCAAACAGTCTAAGTAACAATAAGAAATTGTGGGAACTGAGAGCCAGCGTTAACTCTTAACTCTTAAGTATGAAGAATCACCTGGGCCTTTGCAGTGATACAGGAATTGGATCAATAAATAATCACTGCAGAGAAGACATGTTTCCATGGGCTGTGCTGGACCAGGTTTTAACAATAATAGAGTACAGGTCAGCCGTCAGCTCCTAGAAACAATTTCCCATGTAGATAGAGGAACATTTTCCCCTCATTATCCACAGTTCTGCTTTTAGAGGTTTCAGCTACCTGAGATTTCAGTCAACCATGGCTCGAAAATGTTAAATGGAACATTTTAGAAATAACAATCCATAAATCTTTGGCTGCCTGCCCTTCTGAGTAGTGTGATAAATCTAATATGTTCCTGCTCTTCTGCAGCTGAGGTCAATTACTTTTGTCCCAGCATATCTAACATTTATATTGATATCCAAGTATTCAGAAGCCATTTTTTTTATTACTTTTGGATTCATTACTTTTTAGAAAAATAATACTACCCCAAAGCTGAAGATTAGACATCTGGCAATTCAGGCAAGAGAAAAAAAAAGATGCAAAATTCTTCCTTCACACCTTTTCCTTTTCTTCCCTTCTCTCTACTTTCTTCTTTGTTTGTTTGTTGTTGTTGTTTTGGGTTTTTTTTTTGGTAGGGCCTGAACTCTGGGCCTGGGTGCTGTCCCTCAGCTCTTCAGCTCAAGACTAGCATTCTACTACCACTTGAGTCACAGCGCCATTTCCAGCTTTCTGGTGGTTAATTGGAGGTAAGAGTCTCACAGACCTTTCTGCCCAGTCTGGCTTTGAACCATGATCCTCAGGTCTCAGCCTCCTAAGTAGCTAGGATCACAGGAATGAGTCACCTGGAACCCAGCTCTTCTTCCTTTGTTTTCTTTCTTTCCTTCCTCCTGTAAGAATCCATCCCAGGAGAGCATGGGAAGACAGTCACTACAGGAGAAGGAGGTTTATAAAGATGTTTATTAGAAAGAGCATCTCCTCTCTCCTGCTTCCCCACCCCCTCCCCAAGAGGGGGCAATATGGCACCTGTTCCAATCTAGGTGCTTCCTTATAACTTGAGGGGTAGGGGTGGGAGGTACTCTGCATGTCAGCTAGGTCTGGGCAGAGAGTAGGAGTGCCTACCCATCCTGGTAGGAGTTCCCCAGGAGAGTTCTTTATGAAGGAATGGGAGGGGCTAAGAACCTGATAGGGAGGAAATGCTAACACCTCTTTTCTTTCTTTCATTCTGAAACGTATCCCTCACTGATCAAGGAGAAAAGCTATACCCTGTGAGATGGAGACACAACTTGCCTGGTACTGTTAGCAGAGCCATCATAATTGTTTCTGTTCTTGATTCCTTGAAGTAAGACCCTTCTTTCTGTCACTTTAGTAAATTTCCATGGTTCCATGGGGTTTGAACTCTGGGCCTGGGTGCTGTCCCTCAGCTCTTCAGCTCAAGGCTAGTGCACTACCACTTGAGCCATAGCACCACTTCCGGCTTTTTTTTCCCTGCTTATGTGGTGCTGAGGAACCCAGGGCCTCATTCATACAAGGCAAGCGCTCTACCACTGAGCCACCTTCCCAGCCCTTCCATGGTTCTTTTGAAGTGGGGAGATTAGGTTTAGCTTTGAACCACAATCCTTACATCTCAGCCTCCTGAGTACACAGGATTATAGGTGTGAGCTACCAGTGCCTGGCTCTGGCTTTTTCTGTGATTAATTGGAGGTAAGAGTCTCATAGACTTTCCTGCCCAGACTGGCTTCAAAGCTTGATCCTCAGATCTCAGCCTCCTGAGTAGCTAGGATTATATGTGTCAGTCATGAGGCTTGAACTCAGGGCCTGAGTGTAAGGGTTGATGAAAGGACCGCCACACAGTTCAGACAGAAAGAGTTTATTGGGGGCTGGGCACCAGTGGCTCACGCCTGTAATCCTAGCTACTAAGGAGGAGGCAGAGATCTGAGGATCACGGTTCAAAGCCAGCCCAGGCAGGAAAGTCCATGAGATGCTTTTTGTTTTTGGTCAGTCATGGAGACTGAACTCTCAGCCTGGGTGCTGTCCTTCAGCTCTTCAGCTCAAGGTTAGTACTCTACCACTTGAGCCACAGCGCCACTTCCGGCTTTTTCTGCTCATATGGTGCTGAGGAATCGAACCCAAGGCCTCATGTATGCAAGGCAAGCACTCTACCACTGAGCCACCTTCCCAGCCCCTGCATGAGACTCTAATCTCCAATAAACCACCAGAAAAACTGGAAGGGACACTGTAGTTCAAGTGGTAAGAGTGTACCTTGAGCTGAAGAGCTGAGGAACAGCACCTAGGCCCCAGAGTTTAAGCCCCATGACTGACGCCTTCCCCACAAAAAAAGAGTTTATTGGGAGAGCCAAACTGCAGGGCAACACTCTAAGGCAGGGTGTCACAACCTGACTTTGTTTGACTTAGTTGCTGGGTACAACAACTAAGTATTGCAAGAGGAGGTGTGGCTGCGTTAAAGGAGGAAGTGCTTTAGAGCCTTGGGCCCTTTCACTGACTCACAGTCAGGTGATTGACAGATAGATGATTGACAGTTACAGGTGTCAGCCAGTTGATTTCTGGCAAGGCTCCTGCTGTCCTTCACAAAAAAGAAAGAGGGGGACTGTTCTCCTGGGTGGACCTAACACTGGATGCTGTCCCTGAGCTTTTTCAAGGCAAGGCTAGTGCTTTTCCACTCTGAGCTACAGCACCACTTCCTCCTATCTTAATTTTTTTTTTGTCAGTTCTGGGACTTGAATTGCTTCTCGGCCTTTTGGCTAAGATCAAGTGTAGTTCTGGGACTTGAACTCAGGGCTGAGCGCTTTTGAAGCTTTCTACTCAAGGCTAGTGCTCTATCACTTGAGCCACAGCTTCACTTCTAGCCCTGTTAGGAAATTTTCTTTTCTTTTCCTTTTTAGTCAGTCGTGGAGTTTGAACTCTGGGCCTGGGCACTGTCCCTCAGCTCTTCAGCTCTAGGCTAGTGCTCTACCACTTGAGCCACAGCACCACTTCCGGCTTTTTTTTTCTGCTTATGTGGTGCTGAGGAATTGAACCCAGGGCCTCATGCATGCAAGGCAAGCACTCTACCACTGAGCCACCTTCCCAGCCCAGTATTAGGAAATTCTGAGACCCTTATCTCTAATTAACCAGCAAAGGCTGGAAGTAGAGCTGTGACTCAAGAGGACAGTGCTAGCCTTTGAGCACAAAAGTTCAGGAACAGGTCAGCAGGGCACCGGTGGCTCATGCCTGTAATCCTAGCTAATCAGGAGGCTGAGATCTGAGGATCGTGGTTCAAAGCCAGCCCGGGCAGGGAAGTCTGTGAGACTCTTATCTCCAATAAAAACCACTAGAAAACCGGAAATGGTGCTGTAGCTCAAGTGGTAGAGTGCTTACCTTGAGCTGAAGAGCTGAGGGACAGCGCCCAGGCCCAGAGTAAAAAAAAAAAAAAAAAGTTCAGGAACAGTGCCCAGGACTGAGCTCAAGCCCCAATACTGGTACACACTCACACAAAATAACAACAACAACAATACATGTGTAGAACACTAAGCTGCTTTACTTTATTTTTTTTGTCAGTTGTGGGTCTTGAACTCTGGGCCTGGGCATTGTCCCTGTGCTTTTCAGCTCAAGGCAAGCGCTCCACCGCTTGAGTCATAGCGCCACTTCTGGTTTTCTACTGGTTTATTGGAGATAAGAGTCTCATAGACTTTCCTGCTGGGGTTGGCTTTGAACTGTGATCCTTAGATCTCAGCCTCCTGAGCAGCAAGGATTACAGACATGAACCTTGGGTGTCGACAGCTGCTTTACTTTAAAGGTGTAGAATACTAAGTAATGGTTCTGGAGAGGATATTATCACATTTTTCTTTTTTGGAGGTATGAGTTTTTTGTTTTGTCAGTCATGGGTTTGAACTCAGGGCCTGGGCACTGTACCTGAGCTCTTTTGCTCAAGGATAGTGGACTACCACCTTTAGTCACTTCTGGATTTCTGGTGGTTAATTGGAGATAAATCTCATAGACTTTCCTGCCAGGGCTGGCTTTGAACCGTAATTCTCAGGACTCAGTCCCCTGAGTAGCTCAGATTACAGATGTGAGCCACAAGCACCTGGAAGACAAGTTGTTTTTTGTTTAAGTCTGGGCCTTGTTTGTTAGGGCAGGTACTGTTACCAATTGAACCACTCTCCTACTTCATTTTATACTTATATTTTGGATAGGGTCTCCTGTTTTTGCCCAGAGTAGGGTTCACTACCTATGCTTCTTGGTAACTGGGATACAGCTGTGCCCAATGTTTTCTGGTTGAGATGGGTGCTCTACTGGTTCCTTGCTCAGGCGAGCCTGGAACCTGGATCCTTCAAATCTGTCTCCCTTAGTTTGGTTTACAGGCATGGCCACTGAGCATGGTTCACATCTTTCTTTTTTTT
>NW_012267242.1:11555013-11556072 GCF_000151885.1 Dipodomys ordii
GACCAAAAAAAAAAAAAACCAAAAAAACTCAAAAATATGAGTATCAACTAAAAATGGGTCAAAGGGGCTGGGAAGGTGGCTTAGTGGTAGACTGCAGGCCTAAGCAGCTCAGGCCAGGCCCAAGGCCCTGAGTTTAAGCCCCAGAAAACTGGAAAAAAAAAAAAAAAACCCAACAAACTCAAGCAAAGGGGGAGAGATAATAAAAAAAAAAAGCGGGGTGGGGGGGAAGCAGGAGGAAATTAAGGAGGAGATAACACCCTTCAAAAAGAACTGTACTCATTAACTTGCTTTTGTAACTTTTTGTAACCCCTCTGTTAAAAACAACAACAACGAAAAAAACCTTAACTAAGAATTTACACAGAGCCGGGTGTTGGTGGCTCACACCTGTAATCCTAGCTACTCAGGAGGCTAGATCTGAAGATCATGGTTCAAAGCCAGCCCGGGCAGAAAACTGTGAGACTCTTATCTCCAATAAACCACTCACAAAACCAGAAGTGGCACTGTGGCTCAAAGCGGTAGATCGCTCACCTTGAGCTGAAGAGCTGAGAGACAGCGCCCAGGCCCAGAGTTCAAGACCCACGACCGACCAAAAAAAAAAAAAAAAGAATTCACACAATAAATATTATGGCAAACAATAGGGCGGAGCTTCTCCACAGCCACGCCTACTTCCCCCCCCAGCCTTGAGCGCGTTGCAAGGCCCTGCTTTTACGCATGCGTAGTCAGCCAGTTAGTTGGCGCAGACTCCCAGGGGCGCGGAGTAGCTTGGATTTGACCCCATTAGGCCACCGTCGCAGTGACCGGAAAAGAGCGCTGAATGCTTGCTTCCGGCGATCTCCTCTGGTTCCTTTTCCCTCCCTCACGCTGTTTCCCCTCCCCCTGGTCCCTTTTTTCGCCGGGGTTTTGTTTTTGCTTCGAGGTCGACCCCTGAACGAGAGTGCGGGGTCTGGTGAGAGGAACATTAAAACGCTCGTAGTGGGAAGCAGGGAGGAGAGGCGAGTACTTCTTACTCAGGTATTTAAAGATCAAAAGCTTCTGTGAGGCGTTTTGTTTGTGGGGGGG
>NW_012267242.1:11556427-11561126 GCF_000151885.1 Dipodomys ordii
AAAAAAAAAAAAAAAGCACTTTTTTGTTTTTTGGTGCAGGTCCTGAGGCGGCTTGAACTCAAGGGCTGGGCGCTGTCCCTGAGCGTTTTCGCTCAAGGCTCAGGCTCTACCACTTGAACCACAGCTCCACTTCCGACTTTTTTTTTTGTTTATTGTAGATAAAGGTGTTTTTTTTTCTTTTCTGCACGGGCTGGCTTCGAACCTTGATCTTTAGATAGCAGTTTGGAGTAGCTCAGATTACTGGAGGAAGCCACTGATGCCCAGCTCCCCCACACCCCCCGACCTTTTATTGTGGGGTGGTAGATAACTTACATTTTATGTCCCTGTTGCTTGCCTGCTTTTGTCTTTGGAGAAACCTTTTCGCTGCCAGGCTTTGTGTGTTTAACTATGAACGACCTATTCAGATCATTTTCGGGCTGAGGATTGAAGCTAGGGCCTCATGAATACTATGCGTGCATGCCTTTTTCATGGAGTCTGTACACTCCCGGCATGGTAGACTTGCAAAAAGTAAATTAACACGTAACGAAGCAATAAAACAAGCAATAAGAAAAACAACGGGAAGTAGTGATTCCTAGGAGCATGTGTCTGTTTCAAATAGATACAAACTAGGAACAAAGATTTATTTCTCAGGGGACACATTAGGTCACAGAGATATCTTCATTTGTAGGTTGGCTCTCTTCACTTTCCTAAAACATTATTTTCTGTAGCCCCATTGTATAAGCAGTGTTCTCAGACTTTGAAGTTGTATTCAGGCCTGATAGTCTTTCAGAAGATGAGGCCATAAAAATCTCAGTATCAGATTGTCTCTGGAGAAGGAGAGAGACCTATTTGAAAAACAATAAATGGCTCTCCCACTCAAGGTGAGCTCTCTATCTCTCCTCTCTTCTCCCTCCATCCTTCCTCCCCTCTCCCCCTCACCAATTCTGGGGCTTGAACTCAGGGCCTGGCCACTGTCCCTGAGCTTCTTTTGCTCAAGGCTAGCACTCTAACTCTTGAACCACAGTGCCACTTCCAACTTTTTCTGTGTATGTGGTACTGAGGAATTGAATCCAGGGCTTCATGTGTGCTAGGCAAGTACTCGACCACTAAGCTATGTTCCCAGCCTCCTTTGGCTTTTTCAGTGAAGGCTGGCACTCTACCACTTGAGTGACATCACTTTTTGGTGGCTAATTGGAGATCAGAGCTTCAGACTTTTTTTTTTTCGAGGTCCAGTTGTGGGGCCTGCACTCTGGGCCTGGGCGCTGTCCCTCAGCTCTTCAGCTCAAAGCTAGCACTCTACCACTATGAGCCACAGCGCCACTTCTGGCTTTTTTCTTATGTGGTACTGAGGAATCGAACCCAGGGCCTCATGCATGCAAGGCAAACGCTCTACCACTGAGCCACCTTCCCAGCCCGAGCTTCAGACTTTTTGACTTGTGCTGGCTTTGAACTGAGATACTTAGATCTCACCCTTCTGAGTAGCTAGGATTACAATGAGTGCCAGGCAAGAGAGAGTTTATTGTGACTATATGTGATTGCAATACAATGTTACTATTTTTATTTATTTATTGTGGGGGGGTTTGAACTCATGTCCTGTGCATCTTAGGCAAGCTTACTTTATCACTGAGCCAATATATTCAGTCCTTTCTGAAATAATTTGAGCTTCTTGTTGAACACAGGACAAAAGCATGTCCTCCCTCCCTGGGTGCATTGGTTTGGGTGCAGCAAGAGCTGCAATGGAGTCTGAAGAGATTGCAGAGCTGCAGCAGACAGTGGTTCAGGAGCTGGGTATCTCTATGGAGGAACTTCGGCAGTTCATTGATGAAGAACTTGAAAAGATGGACTGTGTACAGCAACGCAAGAAGCAGCTAGCAGAGTTGGAGACATGGGTAATACAGAAAGAAACTGAAGTCGCTCATGTGGACCAGCTCTTTGATGATGCATCAAGGTAATGGGAAATAATGAAATATGTTGGTTGGCACATATTTTCAGAGTATAATTATTCATGATATATACCAAGTACTTTATACTTCGTGAAGTACAGTTGTGTGGAACCTTATTCTTCCTCAGTTTAAAGTCCAAAATTTGACCTCACAATTATATGTATGTGTGTATTGTATATGTACTGCACACATATATGTATACATATATGTGCATATTATTATACATAGAAACCTATTAAGTTTTTTAGCTTTCTGAAACTAAATTATCAATAATAAGGAAATACAAGTCTTTTTGTTGTTGATGTTGCTGGTACTAGGGCTTGAATGTGGGGCCTGGGCTCTGTCCCTTAGCTTTTTCCCTCAAGGATTATGCTCTACCACTTTAGCCATAGCTCTACTTCCAGATTCTTTTTTGCTAGATATTGAAAGATAAGCGTCCCAGACTTTTCCTGCTTGAGCTAGCTTCAAACTGCAATCCTCAGATCTCAGATTCCTGGGTCTTGAACTCCGGGCCTGGGCACTGTCCCTCAGCTCTTCAGCTCAAGGCAAGCACTCTATCACTTTGAGCCACAGCGCCACTTCCTACACCCTTTGTTGACTTTGATTTTTTCAAAATGTGTTCTACTCTCAGGGCAGTGACTAATTGTGAATCTTTGGTGAAGGACTTTTACTCTAATCTGGGACTTGAATACCATGACAGTAGCTCTGAGGATGAATCTTCCCAGCCCACAGAAATAATTGAGATTCCTGATGAAGATGATGATGTCTTAAGTATTGATTCAGGTAAGAGATGAGGCTTTGGATAAGAATGAAGAATGGGGAAACCAGGCCAGGAGTTGGTGGCCCATACCTGTAATCCTAGCTATATAGGAAGCTAAGATCTCCAGGTTACCCTTTGAAGCCAGCTGAGGCAGCAAAGTTCATAAGACTTATCTCCAATTATCAAGTATAAAGACATAAATGGAGGTGTGTCTCAAGTGGTAGTGTGCCAGCCTTGAGCTAAAAAGCAAAGTGAGAGCATAGTTTCTGCATTTAAGCCCCATTACTGGCACAAAAATAAATAATAAGTAAAAGCAAAAGCTCAAGCCAAGTGTCATGGCTCATACCTGTAATCCTAGCTACTCAAGAAGATCACAGTTCAAAGCCAGCCCAGGCAGGAAAGTCTGTGAGACTCTTTATCTCCAATTATCCCGAAGAAAACGAAGTAGTAGAGCACTAGCCTTGAGTATAAAGAGCTGAGGGACAACCCAGGCTTCCGTGGTTCATGCCTGTAATCCTAGCTACTCAGGAGGCTGAGATCTGAGGTTCAAAGCCACCCCTGGCTGGAAACTGTCAGACTCTTATCTCCTGTAAACTACTCAGAAAACCTGAAGTGGTTCTGTGGCTCAAGTGATAGAGTGCTTGCCTTGAGCTGAAAAGCTGAGGGATAATGCCCAGGCCCAGAGTTCAAGCCCCAGGACCGACAAAAAAAAAAAGAGCTCAGGGACAGGCTGGGAATGTGACTTGGTAGTAGAGTGCTTGCATAGCATGTATGAAGCCCTGGGTTCAGTTCCTCATTACCACATAAACAGAAAAAGCCAGAAGTGGTGCTGTGGCTCAAGTTGTAGATTGCTAGCCTTGAGCAAAAAAAGCTCAGGGACAGTGCCCAGGCCTGGAGTTCAAGCCTCAGGACTGGCAAAACAAAAAACTCAGTGAGGCCCCATCTTCAAACCCCATGACTGACCAAAAAGAAGGTATAGAGCATAGCTCAAGTCATAAGAGCACATGCTTGAGCGTTAGAGAAGCCCTGGGACAAATTTCATGTATATATGTATATAACATACACTTAGGCACTTATATATACACGTATATATGTCTGTATACATATATACATATAATATGCATGTACATATGTTCATTTCAGTGTTATTCATAATATCCAAAAAAGCCCCAAATATCCATTAACTATGAATAGGTAAGCAAAGTATGGTATATCCATACAATGGATTATTATTAGCCATAAAAAACAGTGAAGTGAGCTGGGAATATAGCTTAGTGGTAGAGTGCTTGCCTAGCATGAATGAAGCCCTGGGTTCTATTCCTCAGCAACACATGAACAGAAAAAACTGGAAGTGGTGCTGTGGCTCAAGTGGTAGAGCTGCAACCTTGAGCAGAGAGAGTTGTAAGGGATAGCATCCAGGCCCCGAGTTCAGTCCCCAGTTCTATAACATACATGCACACACAAAAGCAATAATGTACTGATATGTTCAACATAAATGAACCTTGTGTGGATTGCATAGTATATGATTTTATTTATATGAAATGTCTAGAATATGCAATTTCATAGGGATAGACAATAGATTTCTATGTGCCAGGATTGGGCAAAAAGTTTCTTTTTGGGGCAATGAAAATATTCTCAGTAGATAGGGATAATGGTTTCATAATAGTGAATGAACTTAAAAGTCACTGAACTATATTTATCTTGAAAAGGTAAATTTTTATGAAAAGCAAATTATAATACCTCAGCTTGTTAATTAAATGAAATTCAGAATTGATTTCCTCAGTTATATTAACCACATTTCATGTTAGTGGAATGTGTAGGATTGATATATAGGATATTTCTTTTTTTTCCTATTCTTAAATTTATATTTTAAGAATAACACATTTTATTTATTTTATTTTATTTGTGAACATACTGTACAGAGGGGTTACAATTACATGGGCAGGATAATGCATACATTTCTTACCAAGCATTGCAGCCTCTTTTCGAAAAGAGCATTTTACAACTTTTTTACACT
>NW_012267242.1:11561861-11566558 GCF_000151885.1 Dipodomys ordii
AAAAAAAAAAAGGAGAGAGAGGGAGGAGCTGGGGAGGTGGGAAAGGAAGTGATGGTAGGGGAAAATCACAGGGGGTAACAATGTTCGGTAGGAAATGTACTCATTACCCTACTCATGTAACTGTAACCTCTCTGTACGGTATTTAAAAAAACAAACAAACCAGGCTCAGTGGTAGAGTGCTTGCCTTACATGCATGAAGCCCTGGGTTCGATTCCTCAGCACCACATAAACAGGGGGGAAAAAGCCGGAAGTGGTGCTGTGGCTCAAGTGGTAGAGCGCTAGCTAGCCTTGAGGTGAAGAGCTGAGGGACAGCACCCAGGCCCAGAATTAAGGACCCACGACCGGGCGCAAAACAACAACAACAAAAAGGCAAGCACTCTACCACTTGAGCCACAGTGCTACTTCCAGTTTTCTGGTGGTTAATTGGAGATCAAAGATTTTCCTGCCTAGGCTGGCTTTGAATCGAGATTCTCAAGATATCAGCCTCCTGAGTAGCTAGGATTACAGCCTTGAGCCACCAGCACCCAGTGGGTCTTTTTGTTTGTTTGTTTGTTTTGTTTTCTACTTGGGTCAGTTCTGGGCTTGAACTCAAGGTCTGGCACTGCCCCTAAGTTTCTTTGCTTAAGACTGGCAGTCTACCACTTGAGCCATAGTTCCACTTCTTGAGTTGCTTTTTTTTACTTATTCTTCTTTTAATGCTGGTCCTGGCTTGGACTCTGTTTTTAAGCTACTCTTGCTCAAGGTAAACTCCATACCACTTGAGTCAAGCTCCATCTCCAGCCTTTTGTGATTAATTGGAAGATAAGAGTCTCCTGGACTTTTCTGCCCAGGCTGTCTTCAAACTATGATTCTCAGATCTGTTACCTACCTGAGTAGTTAGGATTATAGTCTTGAGCCACCAGCACCTGGTTTTGTGTATATGTTTTTATTTAATTTGTTTTTGGCTATTACCATTAATGCTTTTGTTACTATACTTTTAAGTCACTATTTATTGAATTTTTGGAAATTTTTGTATTAAGTCTCTTACACTCATAGAATTCTTCTCTTCCATAGGTGATGCTGGGAGTAGAACTCCCAAAGACCAGAAGGTGAGTTGGGATGGATAAGAAAGGTTAAGAAATTAGCCCGGGGCATTGGTGGCTTCTTCCTCTAATCTTAGTTACTCAGAGCTAAAAATCTGAGGATCGATAAGATCCGAGGATCACAGTTCGAAGTCTGCCCAGGCAGAAAAGTCTATGAGACTATTATCGCTAATAAACTACTCAGAAAAAAGCTGGAAGTGGCACCGTGGATCTGGTGGTAGAGCACTAGCCTTAAGCAAAATAAGCTTAGGGACAGTCAAGGCCCTGAGTTCAAGTCCCAGGACTAGAAAAAAAAAATTAGCCACCAGTCATTCATGCTCTGATGAGCCCCGCAGTTGACAGTCCTCTGGTAGACATTACAAAAAGGAAAAGGCTAACCTCTGGTAGCTCGTGCCTTTAATCCTAGTTACTCAGGAGGCTTGAGGTCTGAGGATCAAGGTTCAAACTAATGGGGGCAGGAAAATTCCTGAGACTCTTATCTCCAGTTAACTACTTAAAAACTGGAAGTAGCACTGTAGCTCCCTAATAGGAGGGCTAGCCTTGAGCAAAAAGAGCTTAGGGACAGTGCCCACACCCTGAGTTTAAGCCCCATGACTGACTCCCAAAATAATGGAAAAGTTACCAAGATACCAAATACAACGGGGCTCAGCTAGGAAAGATTCAGTAGAGCTTTGTAAAGTTAATTTCTAAGTGGTTTTTTAAAACAGGGCAGTTTTTGCTTGATATAACTGTATTTTCCAAATATAATTGATTCCATTTTATTTTATTTATTTATATTTTTTGGGGGGGGTCCGGTCGTGGGGCCTGAACTCTGGGCCTGGGCACTGTCCCTCAGCTCTTCAGCTCAAGGCTAGCGCTCTACCACTTGAGCCACAGCGCCACTTCCGGCTTTTTTCTTTTTGCTTATGTGGTGCTGAGGAATCAAACCCAGGGCCTCTGGCATGCAAGGCAAGCACTCTACCACTGAGCCACCTTCTCAGCCCCTCCATTTTATTTTTTTAAAGAGGTATTTCTTATTTTCAAGTTTGTGTGTGTGTATGCACACACCTGTGCACCAATACTAGGGCTTGAACTCATGGTCTTTAGTTCTTGCTTGGCTGTTTTGCTTAAGGTTAGCCCCACCTCCAAAACCTGCTTTTTGTTGTTAGTTAACAGCAAGTACTCTGCCACTGAGCTGTTGCCTCTAGTTCTCTCACATTATTTCTAAACTATTTAGTTCTCTCACATTATTTCTAAACTATCCTGTTAAAGTTTATGTCCTTTATCCACATTCCTGCAGCTTCGTGAAGCTATGGCTGCCTTGAGAAAATCAGCTCAAGATGTCCAGAAGTTCATGGATGCTGTCAATAAGAAGAGCAGTTCCCAAGGTCTGCATAAAGGTTAGGGTCCAGGAGTACCTGGGTATAGATGGGAGGTGAATTCTCACAGTGATTTCATGATTATGAAATTCCTTCCTATCTGTATCAGTTTCTTTTTTTTTTTTTTCTTTTTTTTCTTTTTGTCTGTCTTGGGGCCTGAACTCTGGGCCTGGGCACCATCCCTGAGCTCTTCAGCTCAAGGCTAGCATTCTACCACTTTAACCACAGTACCACTTCCAGCTTTTTCTGCTTATGTAGTGCTGAGGAATCAAACCCAGGGCCTCATGCATGCAAGGCAAGCAAGCACTCTACCACTGAGCCACCTTCTCAGCCCCTGTATCAGTTTCTTTTTTTGGGGGGGGGCGGGGTCCGGTAGTGGGGCCAGCTCTGGGCCTGGGCACTGTCCTTCAGCTCTTCAGCTCAAGGCTAGCGCTCTACCACTTGAGCCACAGCACCACTTCCAGCTTTTTTTCTTTTTGCTTATGTGGTGCTGAGGAATCCAACCCAGGCCCTTATGCATGCAAGGCAAGCGCTCTACCACTGAGCTACCTTCCGAGTCCTGTATCAGTTTCTTTTACCACTGTTGGTCATATGTCCACATTTGTTTCTCTTGTCTGCTTGTCTTTTGTCTGCTGATTGTGATATTCTAGATTCATTGTCTTTAGTAGTCATTAAAGCCTAACCTGTTAGCATAAATAGTTATTTATGTCTTAAGTTTCTTTAACAAGAATTCAACAAAAATGACTGAGGGTTACCTCATTTTATTTGATACCATACTGCCCATTTGTGGTGTCACTTTTTAGAACAACTTCACTTTTCTCCATAGGAACTTTGAGTCCCATGTCTGGAGAACTGAGCAAAGATGGTGACCTGATAGTCAGTATGCGGATTTTGGGCAAGAAGAGAACCAAGACATGGCACAAAGGCACCCTTATTGCTATCCAGACAGTTGGTATGTTCAAGCTAGAGGAAGGACTAACGAAAGGTGGCCTATTAGTCTCCTTTGCTGATAGTTTCTTTTCCCTATAGTCTTTCCTTTCTTCTTACATAGAAGTCAGGACTTACATGGAAACTGTTTTTAAATTTTAATTTGTCTTTCTTTTTACCTAGGACCAGGGAAGAAATACAAGGTGAAATTTGACAACAAAGGAAAGAGTCTGCTGTCAGGGAACCATATTGCCTATGATTACCACCCTCCTGCTGACAAGCTCTATGTGGGCAGTCGCGTGGTAGCCAAGTACAAAGATGGGAATCAGGTCTGGCTTTATGCTGGCATTGTAGCTGAGACACCAAACGTCAAAAACAAGCTCAGGTACCTGTACAGGGGATTGAAAAGCCTAGAAACACAAAGCCTGTCCTGTTCATGCCTTAGTTGAGATTTTACAATTAGCTTTTGTACTCTTAATCCTCAGTGGCCAGGATCCTGCATAAGCAGAAAAGGTTTATTTCTTAACACACAAGTCATGAGGGCAATTTCATCTGCTTTTTCTTTTTTCTTAAGGAGAAGTCAATGGAAAGCTAGCGTAAACAAGATTGATTAATCATTAAGAGAATAGAGAATTCACACAGAATGAAGAAATGAAATGGAGAAAAGTTGATACCAGAAGAATGATAAAAAAGGAAAAATAAGGCTAGGAATGTAGCTTAGTGGTAGAGTGCTTGCCTTGCATGCATGAAGCCCTGCGTTCAATTCCTCAGCACCACATAAACAGAAAAGGCCAGAAGTGGCGTTGTGGCTCAAGTGGTTGAGTGCTAGTTTTGTGCAAAAGAAGCTCAGGGACAGTGCCCAGGCCCTGAGTTCAAGCCCCAGGACTGGCATTAAAAAATGAGAGAAGCCAGATGATGGTGGCTCATGCCTACAATCCCAGCTACTCAGGAGGCTGAGATAGGATCTCAGTGGGAAAGTCTGTGAGACTGATCTCCAATTAACCACCAGAAAACTGGAAGTGGTGTTGTGGCTCAAGTGCTAAAGTACTTGCCTTGAGCTGAAGAGTTCAGGGACATGCCCAAGCCCAGAGTACAATCTGACGACCAACCAAAAAAAAAAAAAGAGAAGGAAAATAAATAATTTTTATTTATTTTATTTTATATCAGGGTGATGTACAGAGGGGTTACAATTACATAAGTAAGGTAATGAGTACATTTTTTAACAAACATTGCTATCCCTGCCCTTGTTTTTCTCACTTTCCTCCCCTTCTCCCCCCCTACCCTGCCAAGAAATGACTTAAAAAGTGAGGCTGTAGGGGTGGGAATGTGG
>NW_012267242.1:11567753-11577044 GCF_000151885.1 Dipodomys ordii
GCTTTTTTCTTTTTTTGCTTATGTGGTGCTGAGGAATCGAACCTAGGGCCTCATGCATGCAAGGCAAGCGCTCTACCACTGAGCCACCTTCCCAGCCCGACCATAATGTTCTTGGTCTTCTAGTCTTGAAATTGGTTAGTGTCCTTTTGGAAATACAGGTTTTATTGGCTAACTGTGGCTAGGTCTTTGTAATTGAAGAGTGAAACACTAGATCATGACTTACCTTAGGTAGACTGCTCATTTTTAGAGATGTGTTTTGGTTTCCTTTCTCAGTGATTTAAGTTTTAAAAGGTATTACTTCTTTTTTAATCCCATACTTCACCATAACATTTGTAAGTCTGTGGTTTGCCTAATGCTTCCTAGAGAAGCTGTGTTGGATGAAGCTTCATGGTAGTCTCTGTTACTCTGGTTTGATAACACACTCCTACAGAAGTAACTCTGTTGGGTTTTTTTTTTTTTTGGGGGGGGTCGGTTGTGGGGCTTGAACCCTGGGCTTGAGCGCTATCCCTCAGCCTTTCAGCTCAAGGTGAACACTCTACCGCTTGAGCCACAGTGCCACTTCTGGTTTTCTAGTAGTTTATTGGAGTAAAGAGTCACACAGACTTTCCTGCCCAGGCTGGCTTTGAACCATGATCCTTAGATCTCAGCCTCCTGATTAGCCAGGATCACAGGTGTGAGCCACCGGCACCTGCCTCTGCTTTTTTTTACTTTTATTTTTTGGTAGGTCATGGGACTCGAACTCTGGGCCTGGGCGCTGTCCCTCAGCTCTTCAGCTCAAGGCTAGCGCTCTACCACTGAACCACAGCGCCACTTGGGCTTTTTCTGTTTATGTGGTGCTGAGGAAATCAAACTCAGGGCCTCATGCATTTGAGGCAAGTACTCTACTACTGAGTCACCTTCACAGCCCCTCTGCTTATTTTTTGAGATAGAGTCCCACTAGGTTTTTAGTTTTGTTTCTCCCAGGCTGGCCTTAAATCACAATCTTCCTGTATCTCTTGATTAACTGGGATCATAAATGTCTACCACTATGCCCGGGAGCAGTTGTATTTCATTGCAAAAGAATCAACAAGTACTTCTGTGTATCTATATAACAAGTCAATGAGTATATTTATAATCCTTTAAAAACATTTGTAATTTTAAGCCAGGCGCTAAGTGGCTCATGCCTATAATCCTAGCTACTCCGGAGGCTGAGATTTGAGGATCATGGTTCAAATCCAGTGAGGGCAGGAAAGTCCATGAAATTTTTTTTTTTTTTTGTTGATCGTGGGGGCTGAACTCAGCTCTTTAGCCCTAGGTTGGCACCCTACCACTTGAGCTACAGCACCACTTCTGGCTTTTTTCTGCTTATATGGTGCTGAGGAATTGAACCCAGGGCCTCATGTATTTGAGGCAAGCACTCTAACACTGAGCCAACTTCCTCGCCCCCATGAGACTTATATCTCCAGTAAATCATTCAGAAAACCGGAAGTGGAGGTGTGGCTCAAGTGATACAGCACTTGCCTTGAGCTGAAAAGTTGAGGGGGGCAGTGCTCAGGCCCAGAGTTCAAGCCATATGACCAATCAAAAAAAAATTTAAGCTCCTTTTGAGTTTAAGCCCTAGTACTGCGCCCCCCCCCCCCAGTTTCCATTTACATGAAATGAGTATCACTTATGTTTGTGTATTTTCTAATTTAGTATTTACTTGATTTGTATATGCATTTATTTGTTTATTTATTTTTGGGTCTGGTTGTGGGGCCTGAACTCTGGGCCTGGGTGATGTCCCTCAGCTCTTCAGCTCAAGGCTAGTGCTCTACCACTTAAGCCACAGCGCCACTTCCAGCTTTTTTTTTTCTGCTTATGTGGTGCTGAGGAATCAAACCCAGGGCCTCATGCATGCAAGGCAAGTGCTCTACCACTGAGCCACCTTCCCAGCCCTATAAATGCATTTATACATTAGGTTCAATACTTAAGATGATTTGGGTTTTATTTCTCTTGGAGTTATGATTCTTCACTTACTTTGTTTTCTCTTTCAACTTGAATAATACAAAAATTTGCACTACCTTTTCGCCAACTATTTTCCTCTATCAAGACATGTCCTACCTGCCCTCTCTCAGCTTTATCTCTTCCTTGGGACAGTGAAAAAGACTTGGGAGGACATAGAAGACATTTCCTGCCGCGACTTCATAGAAGAATATATTACTGCCTATCCCAACCGTCCCATGGTGCTGCTCAAGAGTGGCCAGCTTATCAAGACTGAATGGGAAGGCACATGGTGGAAATCCCGAGTTGAGGAAGTAGACGGCAGCCTAGTCAAGATCCTCTTCCTGGTACTGTTCCTCCATGGAATTTTGGGAAGGTTAAGGTGGGGATTTGGTACATTTAGGGGCAGCCATAAGAGTAATCAGGATGATATCATAGTTGTTCATAGCTTTCTTCTTCCTTTGTTCTTATTTTGGTAAAATTTTATTTTGTCCTTTTGTTCCTATAAACTAGTTACTGCAAACAAATTTTCTTTTTTTTTTTGGTACTGGGGATCAAACTCAGGACGTTGCACTTGCTAGGCAAGTGCTTTGCCACTGAGTGACATTCCAGCCCTGCAAACAAATTTTCCGACTTAACCATGACACAAATCGGCATAGCTTGGTGTTTTGGGGTGTTTTTGTCTTTTGGGTACTGGGGTCAAACCTAGGGCATTACACTTGCTAAACAAGCACTTTGCCACTGAACTGTATCTCAGCCCATTGCATGGTTTTGATTTTTTTTCTCCATGTTTTAACAGTCTTTGTTCCTAAGACTTATGCTCTTCATTACGTTTTTGTTTTGTTTTTGGGGGGGGGATGGTATTGGGGTTTGAACTCAGGGGCTGGGTCTATCCCTTAGCTTTTTCACTCAAGGCTATTATATATATTCTCCACAAGTGACAGGATAGATTCTAACAGATCTTGCTCATTTCCCTTGATTTTCCTTATCTGCCTGTCCCCCAGGATGATAAAAGATGTGAATGGATCTATCGAGGTTCTACACGGCTAGAGCCAATGTTCAGCATGAAAACATCTTCAGCCTCTGCACTGGAGAAAAAACAAGGAGGACAGCTCAGGACACGTCCAAATATGGGTATGTCCTAAAAGGCACCTGAAGGAGGGAAGAATAGGGCATGGTAGCCAAGGATTTTATATATGCTTTGTTTACTCTAAGTTGTTGCTAGTAATGGTGATGGATTTGTGGTTCTGCCCCCACATTCTGTGGCTTTGATTCATTTTAAACAGCCACATAAAAATGTGCAACAACTGATAACTTTTGCTGTTCCCCACGTGAAAATTATCTGCTTTCTGTATTATCAATGGTTAGGTTGTTTCTTCAAGCTTAGACTGCTTTTTTGGTTGTTTCTTATTGTGTCTGTTATAGTTTCTGATTTTTCTTTCTTTTCTTTTTTTTGGGGGATCATGGGGTTTTAATTCTGGGCCTGGGTGCTGTCCCTCAGCTCTTCAGCTCAAGGCTAGCACTCTACCACTTGAGCCACACAGCGCCACTTGCTGTTTTCTGAGTGGTTGATTGAAGATAAGAGTCTCATGGAGTTTCCTGCCTGGGCTGGCTTTGAACCAAGATCCTCAGATTTCAGACTTCCTGAGTTGCTAGGATACAGGTCTGAGCCACCGGCGCCTAGCTTAGTTTCTGATTTTTCTCACCAACATTAGTTATCAAAGAGTACATTTCTCAAAATATGCACCAAAGTCAGGCTAGTGGCTCATGCCTATAATCCTGACTACTCAGGCTGAGATCTGAGGATTGTGGTTCAAAGCCAGCCTGGGTAGAAATGTCCATGAGACTCTTTATCTCCAGTTAACCATCAGGAAACTGGAAGTAGCACTGTGGTTCAAAGTGGTAGAGTTATATATCGTTAAGCAAAAAAAGCTCAGGGACAACCTGAGTTCAAGCCTTATAACTGATAAAAAAAATAAATAAAAAAACCCCACAAAAACCAAAATATACACTGAAGTATAATCTGATTGATGAAATTCAAAACCATTGTATGGTAGTATTCCTATTTATTAGTGTTAATAATGAGAATAGTCTTAGCACTTACTCAGAATGCCTCTTGTAAGTTGAGGATCAGATATATAAATGAATACAATTAGCAAGATGTCATTTTCTCAATGATTAGTTTCCTTTTTATATAGGTGCTGTGAGGAGCAAAGGTCCTGTTGTCCAATACACCCAGGATCTGACTAGTACTGGAACCCAATTCAAGCCAATGGAGCCTCCACAACCCATAGCTCCACCTGTTCCACCTGCTCCATCTGCTTTACCTGCTCCACCTCTGTCCCCCCAAGCAGGTGACAATGAGTGAGTGCTGTTCACTGTTTCTTCTTCACTTTTTTCTATATATTTTCTACATCCTTTATTATATGATTTCATCTCAAATCTCCTAGAAGCTTGGAAAGCCAGCTTGCTCAGTCACGGAAGCAGGTGGCCAAAAAGAGCACATCATGTCGACCAGGATCTGTGGGCTCTGGTCATTCCTCTCCTACATCTCCTCCACTCAATGAAAATGCCTCTGGTGGGAAACCTGGGATTAACCAGACATACAGGTGAGACAAATGTCAGCCTCTGTCTATGTAGGCAGGTTGGCAATGTGGCCTAAGTTGTTACTGTGTAGTGAAAGACCCTTGGCTCCAACAGGCTTTACTTTGAAGTTAGATAGAAATGTGGACTTAAAAAGGAAGTGTTAACTTTGGACACTTCTGAAGTAGAAACTGGATACTTAGAAATACTGTATTAGCCAGGCGCCGGTGGCTCACATAAATCATCTAACTCCTCAGGAGGCTGAGATTTGAGGATCGAGGTTCAAAGCCAGCCGGGGGCAAGAAAGACCGTGAGACTCTTATCTCCAGTAAACCACCAGAAAACCAGAAGTGACGCTGTAGCTCAAGTGGTAGGGCGCTCGCCTTGAGCTGAAGAGCTCAGTGCCCAGGTCTAGAGTTCAAGCCCCACGACCGACAAAAAAATAAAAATTTATATACACATGCACACACACTGTATTATTAGGAAGTTACTTTTCAAAATTTACAATTGAACAAGGTGCCAGCATTGCTTCAGTAGAAAGGATATATCATTATCTACCTCTTTGAGTCCTAAGAGTTAGTAAGGATGTATATAGGACATTGTGTACAGAAGACTGTATTCTAATGTAATGATTCAAAGTAAATGTGTCGTAGGGAAAAGTATACTATTGAAATAGGGAAGTTATGTCTTGCATTTTATTTGCAGATCACCTTTGGGCTCAACACCAGCACTCTCGGCCCCTCAATTGCCTCCAGTCAGTGATGAGTAAGTGAGGATTTTCATTGGCTGGGTTTGGTAAGGCAGTCTAATTTTCTTATGTAATCTTTAGTTGTATGGTGGTACACATGTGTAATCCCAGCACTTGGGAAGCAAAGAAAAAGAGGATTGTAAATTGTGGCCAGCCATGGCCACATAATGAGACTATCAAAACAAAAACATCTTTTCTGTATGAAAGATGAGGAAAATGTTTTAGCTAGGGGGAAGGATAATTATATAATAGAGAGGTCCTGTTGACTTCTGATGTGATTACATGTGTTTTATTTGCAGATTACCAATAGTCTCAACAACCTCGGCTCCAGCACCCCCAGCTCCTTCTGGGCCTCCAGCCCCACCAGCCTTCCATGGCATGTTGGAGCGGGCCCCTGCAGAGCCCTCCTACCGTGCCCCAATGGAGAAGCTTTTCTACTTACCTCATGTTTGTAGCTATACTTGTCTGTCTCGGATCAGACCTATGAGGAATGAGCAGTACCGAGGCAAGAACCCTCTGTTAGTTCCACTACTGTATGACTTCCGGAGGATGACGGCTCGACGCCGAGTCAACCGCAAGATGGGCTTTCATGTTATCTATAAGACACCCTGTGGCCTCTGCCTTCGGACAATGCAGGAGATTGAACGATACCTATTTGAAACTGGCTGTGACTTCCTTTTCCTGGAGATGTTTTGTTTGGATCCTTATGTTCTTGTGGACAGAAAGTTTCAACCCTATAAACCGTTTTACTATATTTTGGATATCACCTATGGAAAAGAAGATGTTCCTCTGTCCTGTGTTAATGAAATTGACACAACTCCCCCACCCCAGGTCGCCTACAGCAAAGAGCGAATCCCCGGCAAGGGTGTTTTCATTAATACAGGCCCTGAGTTTCTGGTTGGCTGTGACTGCAAGGATGGGTGTCGGGACAAGTGAGTTGGGGGAGGGAGTATTGCTGCCTCTGCCTCCAACTTTATTGTGATTGCTTTTCTTTTTTCTTTTTGGTCGGTCGTGAGACCTGAACTCTGGGCCTGGGCGCTGTCCCTCAGCTCTTCAGCTCAAGGCTAGCGCTCTACCACTTGAGCCACAGCGCCACTTCCGGCTTTTTTCTTTTTTGCTTATGTGGTGCTGAGGAATTGAACCCAGGGCCTCATGCATGCAAGACAAGCACTCTACCACCGAATCACCTTCCCAGTCCTGTGATTGCTTTTCTTTTCACCTCTTCCTTTGTCTTATTTCTATCTTGTTTGCCCCATCTCACTTTACTTACTCCTTCAACTGGAATACCTGCCATCAGGCCTTCATGAAAATAATGAGGTAGGGAGGGCAACATCTGATGTGGCACCATTGAGTAATCCTGGGCACATGTGTCTTGTGTTGTTTCTCTGATCCTCCTTCCTTTACTTGGCTCCTATCTCCCACTTTTCCTAGGCTTCTGTCTATCATGTTTTCAGTGCTATTCCCGTTCAATTTTCTCACTCTCTTGTTCTTTCCCTTTTTTATTTATTTTTATTTATTTACTTTTGTCGGTCATGGGGCCTGAACTCTGGGCCTGGGCACTTGTCCCTCAGCATTTCAGCTCAAGGTTAGCCACTTGAACCATAAGCGTCATTTCCGGATTTTTCTGCTTATGTGGTGCTGAGGAATCGAGCCCAGGGCCTCATGCATGCAAGGCAAGCGCTCTACCACTGAGCCACCTTCCCAGCCCTCCCTTTTTTATTTAAACACAAAAAATGAAAAAGAAAATTTTACTGTCCCCATTTTCTTTTTTTGGTCGGTGTGGGACTTGAACTCTGGGCCTGGGTGCTGTCCCTGCGCTCTTCAGCTCAAAGCAAGTGCTCTACTTCTTGGGCCATAGCGCCATTTCTGGTTTTCTATTGGTTTGTTGGAGATCAGAGTCTCATGGACTTTCCTGCCCGGGCTGGCTTTGAACTGTGATCCTCAGATCTCAGCCTCCTGAGTAGCGAGGATTACAGGTGTGAGACATGGGGGGGGGGAGCTTTTATTTATTTATATTCTAGTTTCTAAAGAAAATCTCAACTCTTAACCATCATATATTTGTATCTTCTACAGGATGAAATGTGCCTGCCATCAACTCACTATTCAGGCTACAGCCTGTACCCCAGGGGGCCAAATCAACCCTAATTCTGGCTACCAGTACAAGAGATTAGAAGAGTGTCTGCCCACAGGGTAAGTACTTAGGGCAGTTAGGACATCTCAGAAGCTGAAGAATATGTTCTTGTTAACTTGGCACTGGTGGCTCACACCTTAATCCTAGCTACTCAGGAGGCTAAGATCTGAAGATCTAGTTTGAAACCAGCCTGGGCAGAGAAGTCTCATGAGACTCTTACCACTAATTAACCACTTAAAAACTGGAAGTGGGGCTGGGAAGGTGGCTCAGTGGTAGAGTGCTTGCCTTGCATGCCTGAGGCCCTGGGTTTGATTCCTCAGCACCACATAAGAAAAAAGCCGGACGTGGCGCTGTGGCTCAAGTGGTAGAGCTCTAGCCTTGAGCTGAAGAGCTGAGGGACAGCGCCCAGGGCCCAGAGTTCAGGCCCCACGACCAGACCAAAAAAAAACAAAACTGGAAGTAGTGCTATGGCTCAAGTGGGAGAGTGCTAGCTTTGATCGTCTCACTAGTCTTGAGCACAAAGAGGCTCAGGACCTAGGCCCTGAGTTCAAGCCCACAACCAACAAAAAATAAAAAAATAAAATCCAAAGATTAGATGTGGTGGCACTTGGAAGGTAGAGGCAGGAGGAGTCATAGTTTAAACCCCAGCCTGAGCTATGTAGTGAGTTTGATACAGAGATACTGTCTCAAGTCATTTTCTGTTTGAGAAAAAGATGAGGGTAATTTGATATCTATGTGAATGTACT
The DNA here is from genome assembly GCF_000151885.1 of Dipodomys ordii. NCBI lineage: Eukaryota > Metazoa > Chordata > Mammalia > Rodentia > Heteromyidae > Dipodomys > Dipodomys ordii. Next base: position 11,575,921 of record NW_012267242.1, read on the forward strand.
TATGATGTACTATAGCAAGTGATTTATTTTCCAGAGAGGACAAGCAGGTAAAGAATGAATTATAATAAGGTTTTGTAACCTAGACTGAACAGTTAGAATCAAATGTATGGGGTGATGGGAAGTAGTTACTTGTAAGTAGTTCCTTGTTTAAAACTCTCTATCTTCATTGTAGAGTGTAGATTTTAGAGCAGCGAAAGCTGCCCTTTAACCCTTTTGGGGTTTGAACTCAGGACCTCGAGCTTGTTTGCTGTTTTACCACTTGAAACCAGCATTTTTCCAGTTATTTTGAAGATGGTGTCTTAGACTTTGCTGCCAAGGCTGACTTCACATCATGATCCTTTACCAGCCTCTGGAGTACCTAGGATTACAGTCTTGAGCCATTAGTGCCTTGATTAAAGCACAATTTGAGCCAAGCTCTGGTGATTCATGCCTGTAATCCTAGCTTATATCTGAGAATTGAGATTAGAAGCCTGTCTGAGCAGAAAAGTCTGAGAGAGTCTATCTCCAAAATAACCAGCAAGAAAAAAGAAGCTAAAGGTGGGGCAAAAGTTAGACTGGCCCAGCACTGGTGGCTCACACCTGTAATCCTAGCAATTCAGGAGGCTGTGATCTGAGGATCGCAGTTCAAAGCCAGCCCAGGCAGCAAAGTACATAGACTCTTACCTCCAATAAACCACCAGAAAACCGGAAGTGGCGCTGTGGCTCAAGTGGTAGAGTGCTAGCCTTGAGCTTAAGAGCTGAGGGACAGGGCCCAGGTCAGTTCAAGCCCCATGACCAACAACAACAAAGTTACAGAGTGCAAGCAAGCTGAGTTAATGTACAAGGCTCCGTGTTCATGCCCCAGAACAGCCAAAAAAAAATTAAAAAATTATTTAGAAGACTAAGAGATAATTAGAAAAGTATAAAAAATAAATTATAAAAGTAGGGGCTTTTACTATAGTGGAGTGATGTTAGAATTAAAAGAGGCTAAGCCGGGCGCTGGTGGCTCATGCCTGTAATCCTAGCTACTCAGGAGGCTGAGATCTGACGATCGCGGTTCAAAGCCAGCCCGGGCAGGAGAGACCGTGAGACTCCTATCTCCAATAAACCACCAGAAAACCGGAAGTGGTGCTGTAGCTCAAGTG
>NW_012267242.1:11577619-11582582 GCF_000151885.1 Dipodomys ordii
TTCCTCAGCACCACATAAGCAAAAAGAAAAAAGCCAGAAGTGGCGCTGTAGCTCAAGTGGTAGAGCGCTAGCCTTGAGCTGAAGAGCTGAGGGACAGTGTCCAAGCCCAGAGTTCAGGCCCCACGACCATAAAAAAAAGAATGTCTCTATTATGTGACCTACATACAGATATCAAGAAGGTGATATGATTTCTGGAGCAAAGAGTAGTCGCTTGACATAAAAACCTGGGAATCAGCCGGGCGCCGGTGGCTCATGTCTGTAATCGTAGCTACTCATGAGGCTGAGATCTGAGGATCGTGGTTCAAAGCCATCCTGGGCAGCAAAGTCCCTGAGACTCTTATCTCCAATAAACCACTCGAAAACTGGAAGTGGCCCTGTGGCTCAAGCCATAGAGCGCTAGCCTTGAGCTGAAGAGTGCAGGGACAGAGGCCAAGTCCAGAGTTCAAGCCCCATGACTGACCAAAAAAAAAAAAAAACCCTGGGAATCAGCAGTAGAGGCATAATATTTAAATTTAAAGGAATTTTATTATCTACTCTATAGAGAATGTGGATCATGAAGAAGAGGCCCGGGAACAATCCCTGGTTGTACCCACATGTATCGGAGAGGCAGCATGTAAGATTGAGAAAAATAGGTTAGGGAAAAAAAGAGGATGATGAGAGAGTAAGGTATGATATAACATGCTCAATTGGTGTATGTGAACTAATACAGCGAATGCTCAAGATGACAGAAGAGGAAAAGAAAAAAAGTACTAATGAGGGGCTGGGAAGGTGGCTCAGTGGTAGAGTGGTTGCCTTGCATGCATGAGGCCCTGGGTTCGATTCCTCAGCACCACATAAGCAGAAAAAGCCACGAGTGGTGCTGTGGCTCAAGTGGTAGAGCGCTAGCCTTGAGCTGAAGGGCCCAGGTCCAGAGTTCAACCCCCACAACTGGCAAAAAAAAAAAAAAAAGTATCAATGAGGTAATGTAAGATTTTTTCTAATTGAAGAATCTGTTTCCAAAGTCAAAGGCTTATAGGCAGTGGGGAGTGGGGGCTCAGTGGTAGTGTGAGGCCTAGATCTATGCCAAAAAGAAAAAAAGAAGTATTACTTAAGCCTCAACATTAAAAAAAGAGCTAGGTGGCTCACGCCTATAATCCTAGCTACTCAAGAAACTAAGATCTGGGGCTGGGAAGGTGGCTCAGTGGTAGAGCACTTGCCTTGCAAGCCTCAGGCCCTGGGTTCGATTCCTCAGCACCACATAAGCAAAAAGAAAAAAGCCGGAAGTGGCGCTGTGGCTCAAGTGGTAGAGTCTAGCCTTGAGCTGAAGAGCTGAGGGACAGCGCCCAGGCCCAGAGTTCAGGCCCCACAACCGGACCCAAAAAAAAAATAAAAAGAAACTAAGATCTGAGAATTGCCATCAAATCCAGCCCAGCCAGTGCTGGAAAGTTTGAGATTCTTATCTCCAGCTGAAAACTGGAAGTGGTCCTGTGGCTCAAGTGGTAGAGTGCTTGCCTTGAGCTGAAGAGCTCAGACAGCCCTAGGCCCGGAGTTCAAGCCCCACAACTAACCACCCCCCCAAAAAAAAAAAAAAACCATAATCAGCCAGTTGCCAGTGGCTCACACCTGTAATCCTCTACTCTGAAGGCTGAGATCTGAGGACCATGGTCAAAGCCAGTCCTAGCAGGAAAGTCAGACTCCTATTTACAAAACTGAAGGAGAGCTGTGTCTTAAGCAGTAGAGAGATAGTCAAGTACAAAAATTCAGGGACAGATCCCAGACCAAGTTCAAGCCCCAGGACCAGCCAAAAACAAGATTTCTTAGACTGGGCTGGTGGTACAGGTCTATCATCCAAGTATTCAGAAAATGGAGATAAGATAGAAAGTCTGAGACCTTTCTTTTTGCCTCTGGCAAAAACACAAAACCCTGTCTGAAAAATTAAAGCAGCAAAAAGGGCTAGGAACGTGGCTCAAGTGAAAGGGATTGAAATCTCTTTACCACCAAAAGTAATAGCAAAAGGCATGATCATAAATAAAAAAGATAAGAAAAGATAGTTATTTAATTGTATTCTTGTATTACATTTACATGTTAATTGTAAGTAAAGTTCTGGACCTCGTAACACTTTCTGATTTAATAATGCTGGTTGGTAGCTGTATGAGTGTATATCTTTTGGGGGGGGGAGCGGAGGTAAGGCCAGTTCTGAGCTCTTTTGGTCAAGGTTAGCCCTCTACCACTTGAGCCACAACTCTTCTTCCTGCTTTTTGGTGGTTGGAGTTAAGAGTCTCATGGGGGCTGGGAAGGTGGTTCAGTGGTAAAGCGTTTGCCCTGGGTTCGATTCCTCAGCACCACATAAGCAGGAAAAAAAAGCCGGAAGTGGCGCTGTGGCTCAAGTGGTAGAGTGCTAGCCTTGAGCTGCTAAAGAGCTGAGGGACAGAGGCCCAGGCCCAGAGTTCAGGCCCCACGACCAGACCCCCCCAATAAAAAAGTCTCATGGAATTTTCTGCCTTTGAACTGTGTGTGATTTTCAGGTATCAGATTCCTTGAGTAGCTAGGATTACAACTATAAGCCACCAGCATCTAGCTTATTATACCTTGTTTGAGTTTTTTTTGTTGTTTGAATCTTTAAAGTGTTTTTATAGAAGCCAGGCACCAATGCCTCATACCTATAATCCTAGCTAATCAGGAAGCTGAGATCTGAGGATGGTGGTTCAAAGCCAGCCTGGGCAGGAAAATCTGGAAGACTTTTTTTTTTTTGGCATGGGGCTTTAACTCTGGGCTTGAGCACTGTCCCTGCGCTCTTCATGGCGAGTGCTCTACTGCTTGAGCCATAACGCCACTTCCGGTTTTCTAGTGATTTTATTGGAGATAAGAGTCTCAGGGCTCTTGTCCCGGCTGGCTTTGAACCACGGTCCTCAGATCTCAGCCTGTTGAGTAGCTAGGATTACAGGCGTGAGCCACCGGTGCCTGGCTTCCGGGAGACTTTTATCTCCAATAAACTATAAGAAAACTGGAAGTGGCACTGTGGCTCAAGTGGTAGACTGCTAGTCTTGAGCTGAAGAGCTGAGGGTCAACACCTAGGCTCAGAGTTAAGCCCCATGACTGACACCCCCCCAAAAAAAAAAAAACAACAGTGTTTTACATAGCAGGATGTAGCTCATTGGCAAAGTACTTGCCTCACAAGTGCAACATCCTGTGTTCAATCCCCAGTACTGAAAAGGAAAAAAAAAGTTGAAGCTGGGCGCTGATTGCTCATGCCTGTAATCCTAACTACTCAGGAGGCTGAGATCAAAGCTAGCCCAAGTAGGAAAGTCTGACTTTTTTTTTTTTGGTCAGTCATGGGGCTTGAACACTGGTCCTGGGCACTGTCCCTGAGCTTTTCAGCACTTTTTCTGGTGGTTAATTAGAGATAAGAGTCTCAGGGACTTTTCTTGCCCAAGCAGGCTTTGAGCATGATCCTCAGATCTCAGCCTCCTGTGTGTAGCTAGGATTACAGGCGTGAGCCACCAGCACCTGGCACCATGAAACTTATTTCCAATTAACCACCAGGAAACCAGAAGTGGTGCTTGTGGCTCAAGTGGTAGAGAGTTCACCTTGAGCTGAAGAGCTCAGGGACAGCACCCAGGCCCAGAGTTCAGGCCCATGACTGACAAAAAAAAAAGGTAAAATGTTTTATATATATTGAGGAGGTAGAGGGGGCAGAAGAGGTTTAACCCAGAGCCTTGCACATGCTAGGTAGTATTCTACCACTGACCTCCATCTCCAGTCCTATAAAAAAATTGATTTTGTGAGATAGGATCTCACAGGTATAGCTCAGATTGGCCTAGGATTCACTATGTATTCCACACTAGCATTTGAGCTTGGTAGCCATCCTCCTCCCTTTGCCTTGTGTTAGGATTACAGGTGTGTGCAGCCATGCCTGGCAAAAATATTTTTGAATAACCACAAATAATGCTTATTACTTCCCTGCTAATCCTATTAGCTTCCCACTGCACTGGAAGTTTATTCTAGCCCTTAACTCATTTGGGTTAAGGGCTATCTGGCTCCTTATCTCTTCCTCCAAAGTTCTTCCAGTTATGCTTAAGTTCACTTTTTTTTGTACATTTTTTATGTAAAAATGCTGTACAGAGGGGTTACAGTTACATGAGCAAGGGAATGAGTACATTTCCTATTGAGCATTGTTGCCTCCTTAGATTTTCCCCTACCATTCCTTCCTTTCCATCTCCACAACTACCTTCCCCCTCCTCCCTTAAGTTTACTTACTCAGTTTACTTCATACCATGTTTTCCAGAGTGCCTCTGTGGCCTTTGTACACACTGTACTTTATTGGCATCCTACACTGTTCTTTGTGTGATACCTTCTTTTACCTTGAGCATGCAGCTTCAGTCTTGCCTCCTTAAAAAGACTGTCCAAAGCCAGGCACTGGTGGTTCACACCTATGATCCTAGCTACTCAGGAGGCTGAAATATGAGGGTCTTGGTTCAAAGCCAGCTGAGGTAGGAAAGTTTGTGAGACTCCTAACTCCAATAAACTATTCAGAAAAAGTTAGAAGTAGCAATGTGGTTCAAGTGGTAGAGTGCTAATCTTGAGCAAAAAGCAACTTAGGGACTGCACCCAAACCTGTTCAAGTCCCAGGACCGGAAAAAATAAACAAGGCTGTCCAAAGCTGGGAACTAGTGGCTCACGCCTGTAATCCTACCTACTTTGGAGGCTGAAATCTGAGGATTGCAATATGAAGCCAGGCCAGGCAGGAAAGGTTGTGAAACTCCAGTTAGCCACCAGAAAAACCTTAAGGAGAGCTGTGGTTCAAAATGATGGAGTAGAAAAGTTTAGAAACATTACCCAAGTACTGAGATCAAGCCCCACAACTGACCAAAAAAAGCGGGGAGGTGAGGGGGGCTGGGAAGGTGGCTCAGTGGTAGAGTGCTTGCCTTGCATGCATGAGGCCCTGGGTTCGATTCCTCAGCACCACATAAGCAGAAAAGGCCGG
>NW_012267242.1:11583937-11601499 GCF_000151885.1 Dipodomys ordii
CAATAGTTGTTTTTTGTTGTTGTTTTATTGTTGTTACTGGGATTTGAACTAAGGACCTCATACTTTTACTTTATTTTTTTTTACTCAAGACTAGTGCTATACTTGAGCCACTACTCTACTTCTGGCTTTTTGCCTGGCTGGCTTCAAACTGTGATCCTCAGATCTCAGCCTACTTAATAGACAGTATTCTATGCATGAGCCACCAATACCTGGATCCAGTAGTCCTCTTGAAAGTTAAAAAAGGGGGGGCTAAGTACAAAAAAGCTTTTCAGCTGGGAGCTGGTGGCTCATACCTGTACTCCTAGCTACTCAGGAGGCTGAGATCTGAGGATCACAGTTCAAAGCCAGCCCAGGCAGGAAAGTCCGTGAGACTCTTATCCCCAACAAAGCATTAGAAAACCGGAAGTGGCGCTGCGTCTCAAGCAGTAGAGCCCTCACCTTGAGCTGAAGAGCTGAGGAATAGTGCCCAAGCCTTTAGTTTAAGCCCCACAACCGAAAAAAAACCTTTTGGAAGGCACCTTTGAAGATAGAGTAAAAATAACGTGTGTTAAACATAAGATATTTACATAATGCCAAATAGCGTAGGGTATCTGTATACAAACACATATATTTAGGGGTAGTACTCGGGTTTGAACTCAGGATCTTGTACTTGATAAGCAGATGTTCTTCCTGCTGTGCCAAGGACTCTAGCCCTGCTTCTGCTGATTATTTTTAGATAGGGTCTCTCACTTTGTGTCCCAGGTATACAGCTGGACACAATCCACCATGTTTGGTTTCCTGTCAGCACTAGAATAACAGGCACAACTGCATTTTGGGTTTCATGAACTTTTCTGTCTGTACTGGCTTGAATTATGAACCTCCTATTCTAAGCCTCCCCAATTAGTAAGATTATTCATAGGCATGAGCTAGCAGTGTCCAACCACAAAGTGTATTTGCAATAAGTAGATGATGATGTTTATCCTTTGTCCAGAAGGATATGGTTAATGTCATCCACCAACTAATGGTACTGTTGGCTTTCCAACGTAAAATGCCTCAGGGAATGTGGCTTAGTGGTAGAGTGCTTGCCTAGCATGAATGAAGTCTTGGGTTCTATTCCTCAGAATCGCATAAACAGAAAAGGCCAGGAGTGGCACTGTGGCTCAAGTGGTAGAGGGCTAGCTTTAAGCTGAAGAGCTGAGGGACAGCATCCAGGCCCGGAATTCAAGCCCCAGAATTTGGCACACAAAAAATAAAAATAAAAAAGATTGTTGAAGGTAGCCATCATGACCGTTTTCATTGTTGTATTCCCAGTAACATGCACAGCTCTTGCTGCTTCAGTGTTTACTGACTGAATGAAAATCAGCTTTATATTTAAAAAATCCTATTAACTTCCTGCCTTTCTTGTCCCTTTATTACCTATCAATATCTATAATGACTTCTTTTTTTTTTTTTTTTTTGGTTGGTCATGGGGCTTGAACTCTAGGCTTGGGCGCTGTCCCTGCGCTCTTCAGCTCAAGGTGAGCGCTCTACCCCTTGAGCCACAACGCCACTTCCAGTTTTCTGGTGGTTTATTGGAGATAAGAGTCTCATGGACTTTCCTGCCCAGGCTGGCTTTGAACCGCGATCCTCAGATCTCAGCCTCCTGAATAGCTAGGATTACAGGCGTGAGCCACCAGCACCCGGCTATAATGACTTCTTTCATCAGCTAGATTTTATACTTTTACAAATTGACAAAGTCTTTATACTTAACTCTAGTATTTCTGCAGTCTGTGTTCATATTGCTTGCTTAGCTTTCCTCTAGGTGGTAGGCATTCTGGCATTTACACACTATATCACTATAAAGATTTTTTCTTGGTCAGTCATGGGGCTTGAACTCTGGCCCTGGGTGCTATCCCTGAGCTCTTCAGCTCAAGTCTAGCACTCTACCACTTGAGCCACGGTCCCACTCCTGGTTTTCTGGTGGTTAATTGGAGATAATAGTCTCATGGAGTTTTCTGCCTGGGCTGGCATCTTAACTGTGATCCTCAGATCAGCCTCCTGAGAAGTTAGGATTACAGGCATAAGGCACCAGCAGCCAGGTATAAATATCTTTTTTTGGGGTTCTGGTTGTGGGGTTTGAACTCTGGGTCTGGGTGCTGTCCCTCAGATCTTCAGCTCAAGGCTAGCACTCTACCGCTTGAGCCACAGTGCCACTTCCGGCTCTTTTCTGCTTATGTGGTGCTGAGAAACGGAACCTAGGGTGCCTCATGCATGCGAGGCAAGCACTCTACCACTGAGCCACCTTCCCAGCCCTATAAATATCTTTATAAACCACTTTTCCTCCTTTTGAAATGTTTCCATGGGCCATATTAAATAAGTCATCTTAGAAAATCCCATAAGTGACTTAGGTAATGCCTTAATTTGTAATCTTTATACATGACACATTTTGTGGATTTCTAGTGCCCTAATAATGTGTTTGCTTCATTGATTTTACTCTAACCTCTTCCCAGGGTTTATGAGTGTAACAAACGCTGTAAATGTGACCCAAACATGTGCACAAATCGGTTGGTACAGCATGGACTACAGGTTCGACTACAGCTATTTAAGACACAGAACAAGGGCTGGGGTATCCGCTGCTTGGATGACATTGCCAGAGGCTCTTTTGTCTGTATTTATGCAGGTTGGTGATAAAATACAAAGATTGCTTCCTGGGCTTTGACATGGTGGGGTATTGATCCAGAAAAAAATTGAATAAAGTACTAGCAAGACATCCCAGCATGGAGAAGGCTAGAACAGGGGAACTTTTTTTTTTTTTTTTAGTGCCAGTCCTTGGGTTTGAACTCAGGGCTTGGGCATTGTCCCTTCCCTGGATCCAGTCTCCAGTACCATTTGATCCGGTCTCCAGTACTTATTTAAGTGGGTCCATGAATATATAGAGATTTCTTCTATAAAGGAATTATGTTCTTGTTTGAGAGGACCAGAGAGGGACAAAAGTGGCTTATAAAAACAAAAATGAAAAGGTTTGGACATTGATTGGTATTTCACAGGAGTGACACCATTTAAATTCCCTCATATCATTTTCTCCTATATCACTTCACCCAGAGATCTTTTTGCATAGTTGAAATCTTTCAGTAAATAAAGTAATGAAGAAATGAGAAGGCAAAATGGCAACATTTTAAACTATTAATAGCCTTTACCATACTTTCATCCTAAAGACACAAAAGTGGTATCAAAGAGAAGCTGGAGTCAGCACCAGTGGCTCATGCCTGTAATCCTAGCTACTCTGGAAGCTGAGATCTGAGAATCATGGTTCAAAGCCAGCCTGGGCAGGAAAAGCCAAGAAACTTTTTTTTTTTGGGGGGGGGGGTCTGGTCATGGGGCCTGAACTCTGGGCCTGGGCACTGTCCCTCAGCTTTCAGCTCAAGGCTAGCGTTCTACCACCCAAGAAACTCTTTATCTCCAATAAACAACCGGAAAACTGGAAGTGGCACGGTAGCTCAAGTGGTGGAGTGTTTGCCTTGAGCTGAGGGACAGCGCTCAGACACAGAATTCAGGCCCCATAACCAACAATTAAAAAAAAGAGAAGCTGGAGACTATAATGTAGACATTCCGATTCTGCTACTGGACAGGGTACTCATAGAAATAACCTTTATTTTCCTAGAAGATCCCCACAACCCTGAAAGACTTAAAATTCTCTTCATTCTTAGGCAAAATCCTGACAGATGACTTTGCAGACAAAGAAGGCCTGGAAATGGGTGATGAGTACTTTGCAAATCTGGATCATATTGAGAGTGTAGAGAACTTCAAAGAAGGGTATGAAAGCGATATACCCTGTTCCTCTGACAGCAGTGGTGTTGACATGAAGGACCAGGAAGATGGCAATAGTGGTACAGAGGACCCTGAAGAGTCCAATGATGATAGCTCAGATGATAACTTCTGTAAGGATGAGGACTTCAGCACCAGCTCAGTGTGGCGTAGCTATGCTACCCGGAGGCAGACCCGAGGCCAAAAAGAGAATGGACCCACTGAAACAGCTTCCAAGGACTCACGCCCCCCAGACCTTGGACCCCCACACATTCCTATCCCTCCTTCAATCTCTGTAGGGGGCTGCAATCCACCTTCCTCTGAAGAGACACCCAAGAATAAGGTGGCCTCGTGGTTGAGCTGCAATAGTGTCAGTGAAGGTGGCTTTGCTGACTCTGATAGTCGTTCATCCTTTAAGACTAGTGAAGTTGGGGAGGGTCGGAGTGGAGGAAGCCGAGGGGAGGCTGAGAAGATCTCCACTTCAGTACTGGGCATGAAAGATGAAGGAGACATCAAGCAGGCCAAAAAAGAGGTAAGTCCCTGAAAATTGAGAGCAGAGGCTTTTGGGGGTGGGTTTTTCTGTTATTTTGGTTCATTTTGCTTGGCTAGTAGTCAAGCAAAGTGGTTCTGCCACTCTAGTCACATCTCCAGGTTGCTTTTTTGCTGGTTTTTTTTTTGTTTTTGTTTTTTTGTCGGTCGTGAGGCTTGAACTCTGGGCCTGGGCGCTGTCCCTCAGCTCTTCAGCTCAAGGCGAGTGCTTTACCAATTGAGCTACAGCGCCACTTCTGGTTTTCTGGTGGTTTATTGGAGATAGGAGTCTCACGGTCTCTCCTGCCCGGGCTGGCTTTGAACTGCGATCCTCAGATCTCAGCCTCCTGAGTAGCTAGGATTACAGGTGTGAGCCACCAGTGCCCGGCTTTTGCTGGTTATAGAGTCTCAAGGACTTTCCTATCCAGGCTGGCTTCAAACCTTGATCATCTAGTTCAACTTCCTTAGTAGCTAAGATTACAGATGTGACCCACCACATTGCCCAACTGCCACAAGGACAATGGCTTTTAACTTTGGTGTAATAAGTCTGCATTTCGATTATTTACATGGTGTGTGTATGACAACCGATTATCTGCCCTCTCAACCCAGTGTATTCCTGGTGTTTACTTAAAGAACCAATTTAGCTGAGCACTGTAGAACTTGCTATTTGAGAGGCTAAGAGCAGGAAGATCACAGCTCAGGACATAAATGAAAGGCCCTATTTGAAAAATAAGGCAAAAAGGGCTGTGAGTAGCTCAGGTGATAGAGCATCTGCCTGGCAGTTCAAGCCCCAGTACCACCAACAAAGAATTACCTTAAAATCCACTTCCAGCCGGGGGCTGGTGGCTCACGCCTGTAATCCTAGCTACTCAGGAGGCTGAGATCTGAGGATCATAGTTCAAAGCCAGCCTGGGCAGGAAAGACGGTGAGACTCCTATCTCCAATAAACCACCAGAAAACCAGAAGTGGCGCTGTAGCTCAAGTGGTAGAGCACTCACCTTGAGCTGAGGGACAGCGCCCAGGCCCAGAGTTCAAGTCCCATGACCGACCAAAAAAAAAAAATCCACTTCCTCGGGGAGAGTGTCTGATTTAGATTTATCCAAAAGATTTATATGGAGTTCTTTTTCCTTGTGCTGGGGAAGGGTTTGGCCAACCCAGGGGTTTGAACTCAAGGTCTGGAGGTACTAGCCTAAACCTTGCTAGCTCAAAGCCAGCACTATACCACTTGAGCCACAGCTCCACTCCTGGCTTTTTTTGGGGTGGTTAACTAGAGATAAAGCCTCACAGACTTTCCTGCCAGGCTGGCTTTGAGCCTTCATCCTCAGATCTCAGCTTTTTGAGTAACTAGGATTTTAGGCATCTGGTAGCATTATTTTTTAAGTGGTGTTTTAAAATAGGTGGCTTATGCCTGTAATCCTAGCTATTTGGGGTTAAACCCAAAGAATTGTAGTTCAAAGCCAGCCCCCCCCAAAGTCATTAAGATCCCATCTTTAAGTAACCAGTAAAAATACTGGGTTACAAATGTGCCAGCAGAGTGAGAGCCTGAGGCACCAAGTTCCAGTACTTGCACACCTAGAAAAGGTGTTTCAGTTTGTCTACATCATTGATTGCTTTTACTAAAATAGATAGCTCAAAGCCAGGGAATTTTTGTTTTTATTTTGTTGACTATGGGGCTTGAACTCAAGGCCTGAGCACTGTCCCTGAGCTTTTGTGCTCAAGGCTAGTGCTCTATCACTTGAAGCCATATTGCCACTTCCAGTTTTCTGGCTATCAAGAGACTCACAGACTTTCCTGCCTGGCAGCTTTGCTTCAAACCACAATCTTCAGATCTTGGGCCTCCTGAGTACCTAGGGTTACAGGTGTTGAGCCACCAGTGCCCAGCAAAGCGGCAGAGTTTAAAGAGGAAGCTCATTTAAGCCAGAAGTTTGAGGCCAGCCTGGACTGTACATATGGATATCCAGTTCCAAAAAAGAAAATGAACTGATTTCAAGTATATCATACTGACAGTTAATACATTGCAGGTAATGAAAGTGTTCTGGGTCTTTTATTAGACTCTGGTCATAGTATTTTTCCTGTGAGGATTATGTCCCATCATTGTGAAAGGGTTAAAGAGTTCTGCGGGGAGAAATAAGTGATAGAACAGTATTGTTGCAATATGATTGTTGCTGTCAAATTGCCAAGTGATTTTCCCACCCCTACCACAATTTAGACAATGTACCTTTGTTGGTTGTCTCTGAAGATCATTTGAAATGAAGTCATATTACTGGATTTGCTACCTTGTTAACGTTTCACCTTTTTTTCTAGGATCCTGATGATCGAAACAAGGTGTCAGTGTAAGTATTTGTCATTTGACTTGCTTCCAAGTGGGCCCTCTCTTCTCAAGCCCGTGACCTGAACTCCTGATTTCTTTCCCTCCTATCAGAGTTACTGAAAGTTCTCGGAATTATGGTTATAATCCTCATGTGAAGCCAGAAGGACTTCGCCGTCCATCTAGTAAGACTAATATGCATCAGAGTCGGCGACTCATGGCCTCTGCCCATGCCAACCCTGATGTAAGTGATCTTTTTGAGCAATGCCTTACCCAGCTTTCTGTTTTATCCAGAATTAAATGAAAAAGCATGGAGCCATCTTGCCATATCAACTAATGGAGGGCTGGGAAGGTGGCTCAGTGGTAGAGAACTTGCCTTGCATGCCTGAGGCCCTAGGTTCCATTCCTCAGCACCACATAAGAAAAAAGCTGGAAGTGGCGCTGTGGCTCAAGTGGTAGAGCGCTAGCCTTGAGCTGAAGAGCTGAGGGACAGCACCCAGGCCCAGAGTTCAGGCCCCACGACCGGACCCAAAAAGAAAAAAAACTAATGGAATTACTGTTAAATCTTTCCTTGCTTCTTGGCCTTCCTTTCTACCTTACTTTCATCCCATCTCTAATCTTGTTAGAGCTTAGCTCTTACAGAGCAAAGTAGCTCTTACATTGCAAAGACTTGAAACAGACTCCCATTTACTTTTTCTTTTTTTCTTATCCTTGTGTCCCTAGGATGTCCTGACACTCTCCAGCAGCACAGAAAGTGAGGGGGAAAGTGGCACCAGCCGCAAGCCCACTGCAGGGCAGACTTCAAACGCAGCAGTTGACAGTGATGATATCCAAACCATCTCCTCTGGCTCAGAAGGGGAGGACTTTGAGGACAAGAAGAACATGTCTGGTAGTCTTGAAAAATTGCGGGAGTGGGAGGAAGGAACAGGAGCAAAGTAGAAATAGAGTATTTTTGAAGGAAGCCAAGAAGGGGGAAAAAACACAGATTCTAGGACTCCAGGCATCACTGGAGGGCTCCCTGACTAATCTAACTGTTGTTCTTTAACAAGTAATCTTCCTCTCTTCTTTTTCCTTTTTTCCCTAGCTCCTTTGTCTAGATCTAATTCTGCTTTGTGATAGAGTACATGCCTCACATGCATGAAGTCCTGGATTTGATTCTCAATACCACATACACAGAAAAAGTAGCGTTGTGGCTCAAGTAGTAGAGCACTAGCTTCGAGCAGAAAGAAGCCCAGGGACAGTGCCCAGGCCCTGAGTTCAACCTCTAGGACTAGTTTAAAAGACAAAAACAAAAACTGTCATTTAGCCTAGCAACTCAGGAGGCTGGGATGAAACTGAGTTCAAACCCCACTTATTGACCTCCCCCCCCCAAAAAAAACGGGGGGGGCAGAATGACAAATTAGGATGGGCAGTAACCCCATTCTTCCTGTCCAGGTCCAACAAAGCGCCAGGTGGCAGTTAAATCAACCCGAGGCTTCGCTCTTAAATCAACCCATGGGATTGCCATTAAGTCAACCAACATGGCCTCTGTGGACAAGGGAGAGAGTGCACCTGTTCGAAAGAACACACGCCAATTCTATGACGGTGAAGAGTCTTGCTACATCATTGATGCCAAGCTGGAAGGCAACCTGGGTCGCTACCTCAATGTGAGATCTTTTCCCCCACTTCTAGACTGGGATTTTCCCACAGTCCTTAAATTTCTACTGTTAACATCCTATATAAAGCCACCTTTTCTTATAAATTGACTTCAAAGAATCTTAAGAGGTAGCTTTCTTTCAAAACATCTCTGCTGTAATGGGGAGGGTTAGATATCATTTACTTTCTAACTCACCCCACAAAACCAGATTCTATTTCTGTGGTTCTGATTCAATGCCATCCTTATACTTACAGCACAGTTGCAGTCCCAACCTGTTTGTCCAGAATGTCTTTGTGGATACCCACGATCTTCGCTTCCCCTGGGTGGCCTTCTTTGCCAGCAAGTAAGAGGACGTAGGAAGAGGGATTGTTTGGGGAGGGGTGAGAACTATTGAAATCCTAAAGGCTCTTAGGACTGTGTCTGGTCAAATCTCCAACTCTACACTCTGTAACTCCAGGTGCCTGTGTTATCTGCTACCTTTCCCACACCGTGTCCTTTTTTCCCTCCAGGAGAATCCGAGCTGGGACAGAACTTACTTGGGACTACAACTATGAAGTGGGTAGTGTGGAAGGCAAGGAGCTGCTCTGCTGCTGTGGAGCCATTGAATGCAGAGGCCGGCTTCTTTAGAGGAGAGCCCTCCATGTTCAGAACCCTTCTTGAACTGTCTTTTTCCTCAGGAACTGGGTCTTCCTGACTGTTGAACTCTGACCTAAGCAAGCCTCTGGTCTAGCTACTCCCCAGCTCTTAGTAGGTAGAAATGGGGAGACTGGATCAGGAGAGCTCTTCCATTGTGGTGCTAGCAGGCAAGGTCCCTTTCTTGATTTATAGAGGGATAGAATAGGGAAGGATTGAGGGATTGACTTAACACTCTAGCCTGAGCCTGATAACCCTCCTATCTCTTTGTACAAGTGTCCCTATTCTGATAAACCGGGTCTGTGCATCTGCCTATCCCTGGTTTGTACTGGTTCTTCAAAGATTTGGCAAGAAGATTGTGATTTTGATTTTATTTCTCTCCCTCAGTCTCTTTATCCCAATTCTGGATCTTTAGTCAAAGATCTGTTTCCCCATCCTTTACAATAGGCAGCTGTCATAATCTTGTACTTTCTCTACTTTTGTTTTCTTACTTGCCATGTGAAATTTTAAAAAGAAAATGTTACATAACTGCAAGGAAGGCATAAGAAAGACTTTTACTTTATTTAGTTGCTCCCCTTTCTTAATTCCTAATAGTCGGACGCTTGTTACCATATTTTATTTAATCTTTAATATATTTTAATTAAAAAAAAAACCATTAACAGTACATTTTGGTCTGAAATGGTCCCTCTGCTGAAATGCCAGGTGCTAGCTGTAGTTCTAGCTTTAAAACAAACCCCAAATGTTTAATAAATAAAAATTAGAACTAGTTGTCATTTACTCCAAACCAGCTAAACAAGAAGAGAAGAGAGATCAGAGAAAGGAGGCAGTAAGATCTTGGACCTATGGTTAAAGGAACAGCTAGCAGAGAAATAACACAAAGACCATCTGCACAGTCCCCAGTGTAGCCCCACTTTTTGGCAGAGGTGTGGGAAGGGTTACATATGCTCTCCTACAGTCAATTCATGTGTGGGGAGAGAAAAAGTTAAAAGTCAGCTCAGCTTTGGTTTCTGGCCCAAGTTTGGGAGCTTAGAAAGATGAGCCTTGGTCCAGCTTTGGCAGAATGAGGCCCACAGGTGGGGCAATAAGGCACAACCCCGACTTCAAGCAGGGAGTCAAAGGCAAACAACTAGAGCCAATTCTTGGTAAGGAATGTGAATCATAACCTCCACCTCTAGAGCTGAGGTCTCAAAAGCAA
The DNA here is from genome assembly GCF_000151885.1 of Dipodomys ordii. Classification (NCBI taxonomy): domain Eukaryota; kingdom Metazoa; phylum Chordata; class Mammalia; order Rodentia; family Heteromyidae; genus Dipodomys; species Dipodomys ordii. Next base: position 11,594,000 of record NW_012267242.1, read on the forward strand.
TAGAAAGAATAACTTGGGAGACTAGAGAGGAAAATATGACCATCCCCCCCTCTAACAAAGGATATAACCAGCCTCCTCTACCTGGGAATTGGCTGGTTACAATTTGGTTTAAAGGCAACTGGGTGATAAAAGGAGGAGGGAGGACGCAGAGAAGTCTCCTCTCCCTTTCTCCTTAGTCCCCAGAACTTAAATAGACCCTACTTTGGAAGTTGGCTAGTTCCTTGGCTTTATGCATTGATGTGGGGAACCGGTGGGACAGTAGTTCAGTCAGTCTTACGATGGTTGTTATTGAGAATAGGGTGGCCATTGGCTAGGGGCCGACTTTTTATTCCTCCCCCAGATGCAGCCTCTTCCCCCTCTGAGCTCTCTGTTTCATCACGGTCACTGCGTTCATCTTCTACCAGCTGTGAAAAAGGGATAGGAGGAGTCACATATTTCAAAAGCATTTGCTGGAATGTAAGTTTAAAATTCTAAGGAGTTAAAAGATTTAAGGCCTATAAACAACTTCACCTTTCCAGTTATGAACTTGTGGGCCATTCGCAAAATGAGGTAGGCCCAGAAGATATGTAGCGCCTGCAGCACTGTCATCATGACATTGAAGAAGTAATAGCCAAAGAAGGCAGGATAGAGCTCCAGCGGATACAACACGGTACAGTACAGCATCCTAAGGATTAAAGGGGGAAACACAGAAGGGGAAAAAGATGGAGGGTGAATACAGGAGGGGAAGAAAGGCAAGACTTTTACATTCTTGACCACAGTATAGTCTGCCCACCTACTTACCAGAAGGGCAGGATGACTAGCCGAGTGATGATGAAAACAGCAGCAAAGACGATGAAGATGTTGTTACAGGTGTTTTTCCATCCCGCGTAGTTGAACATCTTGGCTGACTGCACAAATAGCCTCGTCTATCATCATGTGTCCCTGACTCTCCCACGTACACTTTCACGTACACCCTGTTAGCAGTACTGGCTCCGTGCCCCTCCCCCTAACTCCGCCCCAGGAATGTCACTCCCCCTCCCCATTGCCCCAGTTGAAGAGCAAGCACTGGAGCCTCCAGCTGAAAGAAATCTAACCTCCAGCAAGTAGTCAGAAGAGTCATGGAGAGCCATAATGAGAGTCCCCGCACGGATGTAATTGACAACCCACGAGAAGCTGACGAGAACGATGGTGGCCACGTGGTGGATGATCTGCTCCTTGAAATCCTGCAGAAAAGACTCCGGCTCCAGGGAACTTTTTCCTGCTCCTCAACTTCCCACTATTCCTTCCTCCCACCACCTTCCATTCCACTCAGATCCCAACGGCTCCTTCCAAAGCCCACAGAACCCAAAAGAAACAAGGGCCTCATTTGGCTGCTGGATTTAATTGTACAACCCCTTCACCCACCTTTCGCTTGACATCAGAAGCAACGCTGAAGAGAAGGGACCAGTAGAAGGAAAGCTCAATCATGTAGTACCAATACTGGGAAGGGATAATGCTCTGGGAGAGGAGAGAGCGGTGAGCCCCACAGCAACAAGTCTCGGGGGGGCTCACCGCTCCAAGCCCAGCCCTTCTAGCTCCTAGGGTTATTCAGTTCAATGACTGAATTACTCTACTGTGTGTTTACGCTATCTTCACAAGGGTGTGAATGTCTTAGCCACCCCTATAAAGGGGCCTACTTCATACCTGTATGGGGTATCCCTCCCAAACTTTCCTCATGTCATAGAACCAGGGTTTCTGCAGAAAGATGATGAGAGATTAGAAGACCAAGGACCTCAAGTACTACTAATGGCCTCAACCAGTCTGCCAGAGAATTTTAACTCCCACTTCCCGGTTACCCCAACTCACATCCACAATGACGGCCATGCCAGCAATGAAGGCAATCAGGTAAAATGTGAACCTCCAGCTGGAAGAGGAAGCAGAGCTGGCTAGGGAGAGAATGGCACAGCCCCCAACGCTTCCCAAGGCTCCCAGACACTCTGATAGCACTGTGAGTGACTGAATTCGTCTGCCGTTGCCAACTGCCAGGACCCACCCCTCCCAGCAAGGAACAGCACCTCTCTGCCCCTCAGTTTCATTTGCCCCAACTTGCTGCACCTTGCTTCTCGGAACTTCTTGAGAAGACTCGGCCGGTCCTGGTTGCGGCGACGGCGGAACCAGCGTTCTACCTGGCGGCCAGAAAGCCCACTCTGCCGCGACAAGAGCTCCACTTCTATCTGGGTGTAGTGAAAAAGTCATTTCGTTCTGCCTCAGAATAAACAGCTCCCGCACGGGCCCAACCTCTCCCAGGATCCACCCTAGCATCCTAAGGGTCTCCACCCACCAGGGCTAGCCTTCACATCAGAACCCCGGAACTCACAGAGCCTGAGCACAGTCTGCAGCTTGTACCTGCTTGGGCTGCTTGCCACTGGTTAGGTAAAAATGCTCCAAGGTGGGGTTGGGAGGCGCTCGTAACCGAGTTTTCTCCTTAACATTCAGGAGGGAAGCCAGTGGTGTAGCCACATAACTGGGGAAAGGACATGACAGAGATGTGTCTGGCTTTCTTGGAGCACTTCCCTAAACTAGGAAGGGAGAAAGGACTCCCAAATTCAGATAACTTATTTTCTGGACCTCAGTTTCCCCAGTTTCCTGGCAACCCCCTTTCTTCTGGGCTACTGGGCTGCCCGTAGCTTACAAAGCCGCCTGTGTTTACTACTGGCCAGGCAGTAGCGGGTGGAGGGTAATAACAAATAACCATTGAAGGGAAAGGGCCTAGGGGTGCCGAGCCCTCAGAAGACAATGGTGCCCTGGGGGTGGGAGGGGGGTGGGGGACACAGTAGGCAGGGACTTGAAGAGCCAGAACACAGTCCAGAACTAGATAGCAAGAAACAAAGGTGAAGTCCAATAGACTGTATGACAGGCTACAGAGAAAGGTATGTGGGTGCCTGGTATGCTCACAGCTCAAAGAAGTATCGAATGATGAGGAAGAGCAAGGCCAGTGGTAGTGTCATGTACAGGTCTGAAGCTTTGGCATAGACACGTCCATCTTTATCTTCTAGATCTGCCCAGGTTAGGTTCCCAGGCAGCCATAGCCGTTCCCACCAGAAGTAATCATACAAGGTCTGGAGCATCCTGAGTGAGAAGTAATAAGAGAATGTCAAAAGGGGGTACCTGTGGGGAAAGAGATGAAGAAAGGCTTTCGTAGTATGTCAAAAGGTGCCAAGGGGTTGCCAGGCACTGATAGCTTTCACCTGTAATCCCAACTATTTAGGAGACTGGGATTGCAAGCCTCCTATCTCCAATTAACTGGCAAAAAGACAAGGATGTGTGGTCTTGAGCAGAAAAAAATAATCGAGAGCATGAGGCACTGAATTTAAGCCCCAGAATGGCACAAAAAGAGCAGAAGCTGCTCTTTTTTGATTTTGGTTCTGTCCATGTGGCCTTGGAACAAATCGATCTTCTCATCTGAGATGTAGAGGCGTAACATTTACTGTTTATATTGGAAGAAAATGACAGCGAGGGGTGACACAGTTCAAAAAGAAGTCATTATTTGATGTGTAAGTATAACCCCTCTACAATTTTTTTAAATACTGTTTATGACACTGACATCAAAGAAGTCTTTGGAACCTTGGTGGCTGGGTGCCAGTGATTCACACCTGCATCCCAGCTACCCAGGAGGCTGAGATCTGGGAACACTGCTTTTCAAGGCCGAAGGGGCAGTAAAGTCCACATGGTGCCATTTCCAAAATAACCAGCTAAAAGCAACTCAAATGGTAGAATACAATTTGAACAAGCACGTTCAAACCCCAATTCTGGCCAAAAAAAAAAAAAAAGAACTTTGCAGTAGGTGTAGTGGTCCATACCTGTAATCCTAGTAACTCTGAGGTAGAGATTGGGAGGATCAAGGTTTGAGGCCAGCCCAGGCAAAAAGTTGGCAAGACCCCATCTCAACCAATAAAAGCTGGGCATGTCATCCTTGCTACCTAAGAAGCATAAATAAGCAGGAGGACCATGGTCCTAGCCAGCCTTGGAGTAAAAGTGAAACTCTATGGAAGACAGAAATAAAAAAGGGTTGAGGGGGAAGATGGCTCAGTGGTAAAGTGCTTGCCTTGCATGCATGAGACCCTGGGTTTGATTCCTCAGCACCACATAACCAGAAAAAACTGAAAGTGGCGCTGTGGCTCTAATGGTGGAGCGCTAGCCTTGAGGGGACAGGGCCCAGGCACAAAGTTCAGGCCCCACAACTGAGAAAAAAAAAGGGGGGAGGGGGTTTGAGTGTTTGGCTCAGGTGGTAGAGTATCTGCCTAAGAAGCACAAAGCCCACAGTGTTTCCTCCCCCCCGCCCACTTTTGCCTTTGGTTGTCATTTTGCTATCTCAACCTGGAGGATAAGGAACTAACTTGAGAAGTTATAGCCAACAATCTAAAGTCAGAAGCTCTTTTTCCTCACCTTACTCAAGGCTACCCTTCAGCTGCCCTGGAGCAAGGGGCAGGAAGAAAGCCCAAGAACAGAAGACTAGGGCAAAAGCTTCCTCCCCTTCCCTACAACCTAGAGAAAAGAACCATCTACTGTGCCAACCTAAGGCACAGTACGTCCTTCAGTAAAACCTTCAGAACAGGCAGTAAGCGTGAGACAACAGCACACAGAACTGACACTGCAGACAAGTGACGGAGCCCCCACACGAGCCGAGGGAACCCCATCGATGAACCTCTTTTTAGAAAGTGAAGGCTGAAGGCAAGAAAACGCAGATGGAAGCCAAACATCTTTATCTAATGGAACTAAGCTTTTTTTTCTTTTATTTTTTATGTGGTACCAAGGAATCGAACCCAGGGCCCCAAACGCGCATGCTAGGAAAGCACTCTGCCACTAAACCACATTCCCAGCCCTTTCTTTTCCATTTCCTGAGATCAAGTCTTGCTGTGGATCTCAGGCTTGCAAGTCTCCTGCCACAACCACCCCAGCACTGAGACTACAGGTGATATCATGCCCCACTCAAGCTATTTCTAAGGTGCTTGTCTGTTTTTTAAATATTAGCTTCCATCAGTTGCTTAAGGGGGTGTTTCATTGTGACATTTCCATACCTGCATACAATGTCACCAATCAACTTCACCCCTCATCACTCTCCCTTATCCCCAACCCCCCTTCTTACAACAGTGTCAACCTGGTTGCTCATGCCTGGAATCCTAACTACTCAGGAGGCTGAGAGCTGAGGATCACAGTTCAAAGCCAGCTCTGGCAGGCTGTGGCTCAAGTGGTAGAGTGCTTGCCTTAAGCTGGAAGAGCTCAGGGACAGTGCCCAAGCCCAGAGTTCAAGCCCCACGACCGACCAAAAAAAAAAAAAGTCGTTTCATTGTTCTAATTTCTTTCTTTTCCTAGAACTGGGGTTTGAATTCATGATGGCCTTGTGCTTGCTGGGCAGGTGCTCCAGCTGAGCCATGCCTTCCAGCTCACTATTTTCATACCTGTATATAAAGTACTTTAACATAATCGTCCTCACTCATGCCGACACCTGTTTTCCAATGGAACTTGCTTTACTCTCCCGTCATTCACTTCTCTTAAGTACGTATTACCAAAAGATTTTGAACATGCATGTATTCTATGTTAACCAGAGGAACCCCTTCTATTGCTCTCTCCTTCTCAGTCCCCCACTTCTCAGGGGCTCTTTCATACAAAGTACATAAAATAGTTTGCAGGAAGACCCATCATAAACACTCCTCAACCCAGGAAAGAGCTGTTGCTTTAGCGCTTCTCCCCTTCCCTCCACTGAAAGATAAAGGGACCATTGAGCAGGCATGACCAACTAGACACTCAGCTGAGGAAGGGACTGGTTTGTGGTTCATGGAGGGACAGTAGATGCTTGGAGCTCAGAGATGCAATAAGACAGCTCTGGAAAGTCAGGGATGCAGGGTGGAGCGCACCCCCTGGCAGTTGTGGGAGCAGGGCAGGGCAGCCAGGGAGGTCTTGCTCAGGCTCCTCACCCCCTATTCTCCTCCCAAGAGGAAAGGGAGAGTATTCAGATTGGCTTGAAGACTGAGAAAGAAAAGTGATTTTTCTTTCAGCTAGGAAAGGGTGCACAGAGCTTTTCCACCATGAATGGAGGTGGCAGAGGCCAATGGGTCCGGCAGAAGGCAGGCCAAGTCCTCAGCCCATAGCTGAGCTGGGCTGGTCCTAGTTCCGATCAGCCTCCCAGCTCCGCCCTACTCTCCACAGAAACCCTTGCGAAATCCCTCTCAGCCTGTCACGGGTCAGTATTCCAGCTCAAGGACTTTACCCTCTTGTCCCCAACTGCTGGTCACTGCTCTCTTGGATGAAATCAGAGGTCAGCATTTGACAATAAAGAAGCTTCAACTCCACCTCCCCCCCTTGCGGAGCCCTCTCCCAGTCATACACATTCCAAGCCACAGAACCCAAGGCACTACTACCCTCTCCCCCTCCACCTTAGCCAGAATAAATATTTAATTAGTTAAAAGAGATGGAAGCTTTTTGAACTGAACAAAATTAAATATAATTGCTCATGGTGAAACTTTCCCTACACAGGCAAACATTCTTCCTACAGAAAAGTAGAAAACTGAAAAGAAAGGACAATGCCATTTGTAGACCTCCTCCACCCACCCACCCCCAATCTTTTTTTTAGCCTGACTGGAATGGGGAATGCTATCTGACTGCTAGGGTCCTAGAGTCCCAACTTTTCTTCCAATGAGACCTACAGCCAAAGATGCAGACAGGCCTAGACCCTGCGCCCATCCGTCCGTCCCACTCTGAAGTGGAAACTAGTAGGGATGTTTCTTTGGTCAGGGGCATTTTGAGGGTTAGGGACTAGAAAGGCTGGGGGGGGAGGAGCTGGAGATAGCTGGAGCCTCTCCCCTAGCCTCCTGGGGCCCAAAAGTATCTTGTTCTACACCTAGAATGTGAAGTAAATGGACAGAGTAGGTGTGAGCAAATGGTCAAGGCAAACAACTGAATAGTGCACCTCTGTCCAGCCCTGGACAAGCTGGCACTTGTCCTTTCCTCTCCAAGCAGGGAAAGTGGGAGCAGGAAGCGTCGGGATTCAAGCGGCCGCCCGCACACCTGGGTTTCAGGCTTTCAGTGACCACAGCCCTCCCAGGTATTCTGGAACACCATTAGCAGAGATGTACTGCCTGCCCCAGCTAGCAGGGAGATGGCACCGGATTGAGCAGGGTCAGGACTTCGGACTGCATAGAAGGGGAAAGGATGCAACTTGGAAACCACATCTCCACACAACTAAGGAGCCTACGCCCTATGGCAACCAAAGTGTCTTCTTGGTACCTGCACACCAAACAAAGCATCCCATACACGAGACCTGACCAAAACAACAACAAAACAAAAAAATTAAGGTCATGTTGACTGAAGTGTAGGAGATAACCCTGATTTTCCAGCCTCCTCAGTCCTCAGGGCAAATTCTTAATTTTCTTTTTTTTTTTTTTGGGTCTGGTCGTGGGGCCTGAACTCTGGGCCTGGGCGCTGTCCCTCAGCTCTTCAGCTCAAGGCTAGTGCTCTACCACTTGAGCCACAGCGCCACTTCCG
>NW_012267242.1:11604759-11607985 GCF_000151885.1 Dipodomys ordii
CTAAAGAGCTGAGGGACAACGCCCAGGCCCAGAGTTCAAGCCCCATGACCGCCCAAAAGGAAAAAAGAAAAAAGCCAGAAGTGGTGCTGTGGCTCAGGTGGTAGAGCGCTAGCCTTGAGCTGAAGAGCTGAGGGACAGCGCCCAGGCCCAGAGTTCAGGCCCCACGACCACCGACAAAAAAAAAGAGTCTCACGGGATTTTCTGCCCAGGGATCCTCAGATCTCAGCCTCCTGAATCGCTAGTGTTCCAGGTGTGAGCAACCAGCCCCCCAACTTGTTTTCTTTTTTAATAAACTGGTGTTGGCTGGGAAGGTGGTTCAATGGTAGAGTGCTTGCCTTGCATGCATACATGAGGCCCTGGGCTCGATTCCTCAACACCACATAAGCAGAAAAAGCTGCAAGTGGTGCTGTGGTCCAACTGGTGGTAGAGTGCTAGCCTTGAGCTGAAGAGCTGAGGGACAGCGCCCAGGCCCAGAGGTCAGGCCCAGAGGTCAGGCCCCACAAACAAATTGGTGTTTTACTGCTGTCAGATGAAAACCCGGTGACAGTGTCCTTCAAAATCTAGTCAAGTCCAAGCTCTCTCCCATTCTCTGAGGAGGGTTTACCCTAATCACCTAACACCAGCCCCTACACGTCCGAGGCTTTTCTTGGAGGGGTAGAGAGACTTCGAACTGTTCATTTCCTCCTTGTACCAGGACACTCAGGAAATCAGTTGACCTGTCCCCTGCATCAATTGCCCAGGGCCCTCTAGGCTTTTCAAGCCTCAGGCCTAGCTGATTTTTTTTTTCCAGTTCTCACCTATCTAGGCTAGGCCCGCCCATATCCCTTTGAGCTCCTTCCCTGCTTAACCTGTGTTGCACTGCATAAAGTATGATACATTGTATCTTTCTACTGGCTTGTGACTGCTCTTCTCTCAGCCTTCCAATTCTCTTCAATGTCCCCCTGGAGTCTTTGCTACTCACTAAGATGGGTTTTCATACAGGGTTTCACCAGGCTCTTATTTGGGATCCCAACCCATCCTGGAACTTTTTTTTTCTTTTGGGTTCGGTTGTGGGGCCTGAACTCTGGGCCTGGGCGCTGTCCCTCAGCTCTTCTGCTCAAGGCTAGCACTCTACCACTTGAGCCACAGTGCCACTTCCAGCTTTTTTTTTTCTTTTTGCTTATGTGGTGCTGGAGAATCAAACCCAGGGCCTCAGGCATGCAAGGCAAGCGCTCTACCACTGAGCCACCTTCCCAGCCCCCCATCCTGGAACTTTTGTGCTATTTATATCCCCTCTTTTAGCTTCTGGATCCTTTTCTCAAGTGGTTTTCATAGATACCACACTTTCCCATTGTTCCCTCTCTGTGTTTACTTAGGCAGTATTAGAGTTTGAACTCAGGACTTGATGATTGCAAGGCAGATGACTTTACCATTTGGGCCATGCCCCCAATCCTTTTGGCTATATTTTATTGATTAGCTTGTTTAGTTATTTATTTTTTGGGGGGGTCCAGTCGTGGGGCCTGAACTCTGGGCCTGGACGCTGTCCCTCAGCTCTTCAGCTCAAGGCTAGCACTCTACCACTTGAGCCACAGCACCACTTCTGGCTTTTTTCTTTTTGCTTATGTGGTGCTGAGGAATCGAACCCAGGGCCTCAGGCATGCAAGGCAAGCACTCTACCACTGAGCCACCTTCCAGCCCTCTTAATTTTCTTACAGGAAAAAAAAAAAAACAACACACCTATACTTTTCCATTATTACACACACACATACACAAAATGGGGCAAGTACGTGCATCTTTCTTTCTCACACACACACACACACCTGCCTGAGACAGTGCTACTTTCTGAGGCACAAGCCTTGGATAGGGGCCAAAAGAGCAGGGATTTCATGAGCATTAGATTACTAGGAACTTGAGCAGGGCTCTGCCCAGCCCTAACCTTTGCCCCAACTCTGACGGTCCCCTCCCCAAGCCCCTCTATGTCCAGGTGGATGAACTTGTAGACCCAGAAGGCTCAGAAGGCAGATGTTTACCCGAACAGTCCTATTGACTGCTGAGCTTGAAGAAATAAGGAAATCTAAGAGTCAGCAAAGGCCGAGAGAGAAAACAAGAGGGTCTCAGTCTCTGTTTCTGGAGAAGCAACTGCAAAAAAAGAAAAAAAAAAGGTGGAAATAATCTCCCCTGCTGCAAACTTTCTTTTCCACTCACAGGAGCAGGTCATGAACTAGAAGGTTGCAAGCAATGAGTGAAGCCAGCAAGAGGTGTGTCATCACTTCAGGCTCAAAATTTGGGTCAAATTCTGGGAAAGATGGGGGTGAGAGGCAAGGAGAACAGTGGTCCTCAGGCCTCATCTGCATTACAGCTCATCCAGGTTAATCCATCAAAAGCCCCCTCCCTCCAACACTCCTGACACTAGAGCCAGGAGGGAGAGCCAAAGGCTGGAGGGTGTTAGGGGGTGTTCCTGGAGCGCACAGTGGTGGGAAAAAGAGATCCCTCTTCCAGGGCAAAGTCTGTCCTGAAGCCCCAGTACCAAAAAAAAAAAAAAAAAAAGTAGCAGAGAAAACAAAACCACTCCTCTCACTCTCTTCTCTCCCTAGTGCAGGTCACTATGTGGCCAGGGCCAGGTCCTAAGGGACAGGGCTGCAGACAAATCTTTGTCCATCACAAACACTGTCACTCACATTCAGACCAGTCACCTCCATTCAAACACCAACAACAAAGCAGCTCCCACCCCCTCCCTCCCTGCCCTCTGCTCTAAGGTAGGGGTGACTAGCTGGGGCCTTCCTTCTCTGACAAGACACCCTGGCACCTGGCTCGTGACAACTCAAGTGTTAAGAGCCGGATTCTGCTGCCAGGAGCCTGGCTTGGGGCATAAAAACTCAGGCGGAGGGGGGATGTCACACACCTGCTGCAGCGACTGCCCTGGCCTGCGGGGCCGCGGGGCCGGTGTGAGCCAGCCATGGCCCGGAGAGCCAGTTTTGCCAGCTGCTCCCCAAACCAGCCACACACTGCTCATAACGGTATGGAGGAGCCCTACCTAAGCCCTTCGGGGCCGGGGCCCGCTCAGGGCCACTCCTTCCTGTTTTCCGTTAAGCACATGGACGCCTGAACCTCGGCCTGGGGTGGGCACGGCGGGCACAGGAAGAGAAGGCGGCAGAGCCCCGCTCCCCGGACGCGTCCGGGCCGGGACGACCCCGCGGGGCGCTGCCACGCTGGGGGATGTGCGCGGGGGGTCCTCGGGCTTCCCCAC
>NW_012267242.1:11611365-11640067 GCF_000151885.1 Dipodomys ordii
ACCACTGAGCCACCTTCCCAGCCTCTAGCTTGTTTATTTAAATATATTTATGTACCAGTCTTGCGGCATGAACTCAGGACCCGGGTGCTGCCCCTGAGCGTTTTTGCTCAAGGCTAACACTCTTTATCACTAGAGCCACAGCTCCACTTCTGGCATTTTTGCATAGTAAATTGGAGATAAGAGTTTCCCACTTTCCTGCCTGGACTGGCTTCAAACCCAGATCCTCAGTTCTTAAGACATAACCCATCTGTGCGTGTTTTTGTTTTGTTTGCGGTCATGGGGCTTGAACTCAGGGCCTGGGCACTGACCCTGAGCATTTCCCACTCAAAGCTAGTTCTCTACCACTTTGAACCACAGTTCTACTTCCAGTTTTCTGGTGGTTAATTGGAGAGAAGAGTCTCACAGACTTTCCTGCCTGGGCTGGCTTTGAACCGCTATCCTCAGATCTCAGCCTCCTGAGTAGCATGACAGGCATGGGGCACTGGCAATGGGCTCTGTGGCTGGTTTTGTTTGTTTTCTGTCCTGGGGTTTGGATTCAGGACCTCCTGCTTGCTAGGCTGGCACTCCACCACCTGAGCCACACTTCTAGCTCAGCTTTCATCATTTTTTGAGTAGGGTCTTGCTTCTTGCTGGGAGAGGGCAAGCTGGACAAATATCTTACTATTTATACTTTCTGCATAGTTAAGTTGACAGGAATACACCATTGCTAGCAGCTCTGCAATTTTGCCCTGGTTATCCTCAAAACTATGATCCTCCTGATCTTAAGTCTCCTAAGTAGCTAAGATTACAGGCATGAGCCACTGTACCTGTCTAGAAATAGCTTTTGTGGGTTTTTTGTTTTATGCTTGCTCTGTAGACACTCTACTTCCAGTTCCAAAATGTTTAAATACTTACTTGCAAAGCCCGAAGACTGATGAACTTTTTTTAATTATAGCAGTGAGGAGATGGGGGCAGGAGACAATGGATGAAGTGGATAGAGAAAACTGGACCTTAGCCAGCATTAGGACCATGTTATTCCTGCACTGTCTTGGCTAGACCAGGAGATTCTGATCACCATCCGCCCCCCCCCCAGACTGGCATGCCCATGCCCATAGTGCCTCAAGTACAGCCTGCCTTGTGATGACTCACTTCCTGATGAGGTGTCCCAAGGCAGAGGACAGGCCCTAAGGACCAGAGTTTAGGTAGCTGAGTAAGCGCCTGGGCCAGGCCAACACAGGGACCTCAATTCTGAAAGGTGGGCCTTGTATGTAACACAGAAACTGTTTGGGCAAGGAGGAGAAGTTTCCTAGCAAGGTAACATGGGACAGAACTCTGTATATTCTGATATCGTGTAATGCAAAAATATGGGTAGAAAAGCAATATGGGGATTAAGGGTATACAAGTTTTCCTGATTCAACAGTTGAGTATTCGACTAAGAGGGACTGCAAACCAGCCGTGTCCTCAAGGGGTGAGATATCATCAAGAAGGAATTGGGAAACCGGGGTTCTATTCTGGCAACATGGCCTTGGGAAATCACACGCCTTCCTTGAATCAGTAATTAAGGAGAGCAGATTAGATAATCTCTTAGATATGAGATTTCAAACCAAGCTTGAAATCCTCTAATTTAGAGCGTGGGGTGGAAGGTGAATCAGAAAGCCTCCTTCTGCTCCTGGTATTAAGCAAAACAAAACCCACAAGCAAAAGGAGTGATGTGGGGATGTGGCTTAGTGGTACAGTACTTGCCTAGCATGCATGAAACCTTGGGTTCAATTCCTCAGTTCCACATAAACAGAAAGTGGCACTGTGGCTTGAGTGGTAGAGTGCTAGTCTTGAGCAAAAAGAATCTCAGGAACAGTGCCCTGAGTTCAAGTTCAAGTTCCCCAGAACTAGAAAATAAAAATAAATAAATAAAGGGAATGAGTTTCCGGCCTAGTATCAGCAGAGCCACTAAAATTGCATCACACACATACAAACACACACCTCCTGCTCCTCAGCCACAACACTTCGCTTCTGCCACGTGATTGGGCTTCTGTGTACCTTCTCCAGGTTTCAGAGTGTAGTTTCCTGGGGTTTTTGTTTGTTGTTGTTTTTGTCAGTCCTGTGGGCTGGAAGTCAGGGCCCTGGCCCAGTCTCTGAGCTCTTTTGCTCAAGGCTAGCACTCTACCACTTGAACTTTAGCACCACTTCTGGTTTTCTTGAGGTTAATTGGAGAAAAGGGTCTCACAGACTTTCCTGCCCTTGCTAGCCTCGACTTATAATCCTCAGATCTCAGCCTCCTGAGTAGCTAGGATGATAGGTATGGCCTACCAGCACCAAGCTGTAGCTTGCAGTTTTGCCAGGAGTTGCTTAGAAAGGTTTGGACTGAGCAACCAGGTACCCGTACCCTTCCTTCTTTTTCTCCCAAGCCTGTTTGGCATGTACAGCTAGAAGAGCTTCTGAAGAGCTCCAAAACCCAGGGCATGGAGACTATGGCTGTATTGTGGTCAGCCAGCATCACTGCAGTCTTTGCATGTATCCAGAGGTCTGCCTCATGTGGATGCGGTAAGTAGAAATCTACCTGAAGCTCTTCTGACTCTATCTACCTACCAGGGCCATGTCCTTAGGAGTCTGCACGTCTCAACAAGTTGGCAGAAAGAGCCCTTTGATATCTGGGGGAGGAGCCAGAGAGCTCAGGCAGCTTGTAGTGCAGGACACCATACTCTTGGTGGTTGGTGGCGTCCTCTTGTGGCCATATTAGGGCATTGCAAAGAGGAAGTTGCAGAAGAGGGCTAAGGTAGGACATGTAGTAATAAGCTATCATTATAAAATAATGTTGTAACAATACTTATTGTTATATATTAGTCAACATTTTGACAGCTGTACTTAATACTCTGTACCTAGAACTTTTCTTAAGTGTATTTGGGTGGGGAAGGAGATGCTGAGGATAGAGTCCAGGACCTCACCCATGCTAGGGAGACAATTACCTGCTCTGTCACTGAGCTACCTGCCTACCTACCCCATGTGTACTTAGTTAATTTTCACAACAATCCAAAATGTAAACACTACTATGTTTTGTTTACTATTTTTATTAGCATACATGACAGGCACACAAGGGGTTCATTTTAATAATTCCATAGATACTATGTGCTTTGAGTAAGTTCACCCTTTCTTTTTCAAACAGTGTTTGGTGGACTTCCTTGTATATTTGTGCGTGTGTGTGTGCGTGTGCGTGTGTGTGTGCATGTGTGTGTAATGTGCTTATGCCCTCTTTACCCCCTAGAACTATCTCCTTTCTACCTTTCTTCTGATCACCCCTAAGCAGTCCCCCATTTATACTCATGTCACATTATTATTATTATCACCATCATTGCTTGAACTCTGGGCTTGGGCACTGTCCCTGCGCTCTTCAGTTCAAGGCCAGTGCTCTGCCGCTTGAGCCACAGCACCACCTTCCGTTTTCTGGTGGTTTTACTGGAGATAAGAGTCTCACAGACTTTTCTGCCCAGACTGGCTTTGATCCGAGATCTTCATATCCCAGCCTCCTGAGTAGCTAGGTTTACAGGCGTGAGCCACCCACACCCAGCTATACTCCGCCTTTTTAGTTTGACTTATTTTACTCACCAGAATGATCTCCAGTGCCATCCATTTTCCTGAAAATGTCATAGTTTTGTTCTTTTCTTTTTTTTTTTTTTTGTCGGTCGTGGGGCTTGAACTCTGGGCCTGGGCACTATTCCTCGGCTCTTCAGCTCAAGGCTAGCACTCTACCACTTGAGCCACAGCGCCACTTCCAGTTTTCTGGTGGTTTATTGGAGATAAGAATCTCATGGCCTCCGGGTGCCGGTGGCTCATAGCTACTCAGGAGGCTGAGATCTGAGGATCTCGGTTCAAAGCCACCCCGGGCAGGAAACTCTGTGAAACTCTTATATCCAATAAACCACCAGAAAACCAGGAGTGGCGCTGTAGCTCAAGTGGTAGAGCACTATCCTTGAGCTGAAGAGCTGAGGGACAGCGCCCAGGCCCAGAGTTCAAGGTCCACAACTGACAAAAGAAAAAAAAAAAAAAAAGAATCTCATGGCCTTTCCTGCCCGGGCTGCCTTTGAACTTTGATCCTCATGTCTCAGCCTCCTGAGTAGCGAGGATTACAGTCGTGAGCCACCAGCACCCGGCCTAGTTTTGTTCTTGTTTATGTCTGAGGAATGCTCTATGGAACACTCTATATATACCACATTTTCTTTAATTCATTACAGGTCAGTAGGCACATAGGCTGATTCCACAGCTTGGCTCCTGTGACTAGTGCTATGTACTATGTCTGTTTTGAAGATGAGAAACTGAGCACAGAAAGGCTAAGGTTCTTACCCAGCAACAGACAGAGATCAGAACTCTGACTTGCCAAGTTTGGCTCCAGCACTTCTGCTTCTGGCTACCATGCTAAGACTCAGTCCCGCTTTCCATGGTGCCAGGTAAAACACAGGACACCCAGCTAACACCAGGTAAACATAGGGCAGAAATCTATTACATGAAATATTTGAGTCACACCGACAATCATTCATTGTTTATCTGAAATTCTAATTTAACTGGGTGTCCTGTATTTTTGTTTGCTCACCCTAACACCTCTCATTTACAAGGTAGTTTTGTCTGCCACGTGCTATTATACACATTATCTCATTTATTCCTCCCAGGAAACCTGTCCTCAGATGCCCGGGCATATCTCCCAAGCTCAGTCTCTTCCCCAGTAGAGCCATTTAGCGGGCTCCAATGACTTAAGTGGATAGAACCTTACAATTGGCGGAGCCTGGGCTTGAACCCATGCCTGCTGGCTCCAGGTTTACCATTTTAATACAAAAGAAAAATGAAAAGTAACTAGTTACCTTGGAAATCTTTCTTAGTGGTGTTTCCCCAGGCTGGGATGTTCTTGTGAGGTGACTGTGGAAGCACTGTAAATCCTTCTTTTAGGGATACAGGAAAACCGGGAGCAGTCTCCTGGTCTGGGCAATTAGGAGAGGCGTGAAGACAAGTAATGCCGGTTCCATGCCAGGCAAGAAGGAGAATGCCTTGAACCCCTAGAGGGTTGAGGCTGGAGCCACCGCTCAGGCCTCCTGAGGCTCCACAAGACTTTCACCTGCTGCTCTGTGCTGCTCTGTGCCCTGAGCCGCCTTGAGCACAGGTGCTGAGCTTGCATCACCAGCAGCAGAAACATCTCGAGAGCACCAGCAGCCAAAAGGCAACTGGAAGAATCTAAAAAAAACCCAGGGCCCAGGGAGCTTTATCCTTCTTTATCCATAGTCTTTGGAAGCAGGATGCTCCCATGAGTATGCAGGAAACGCCCTGCACATTTTTCTCTCCTGACTCTGCCCATCCCACCCCTGCTTACCTAGGCCCTTCCTTCTTCACAGATATAAACAGTCCCCTGTCTTCCCCACCCAGGCTGGCTGGCTTTCATAAGGCAGTCATCAAGGAAGTTTCTGGGCTGGGACCCCCCTGTGGGGTGCAGGCTGGGGTGCCCTACTGGTATGTGCCCTAACTGGTTTTTCTCTATCAGTCTTGAAATCGGCCCCGAGCTTGTCTGACCTGCCCCCCAGGGAGCGGGAGCCAGAGGCAGAGCTGGGTCAGAAGCTGGACTTCAGGCTTCTGAGGTCCCACCTGGCCCCACAGGGAAACCAATGCACAAAGCCTCCTGTGTCCGGCTGAGCTGCCCAGAGTCAGGCTGAGTTCACTTGCGTGGGTTAAGGCCCAGTTCCTGGGAGGAGAGATGCTAGGCAGAGAGGTGTTTGTCTGTGGACCGGGTACTGACTGCCTGGTCCTCTCCCACAGCTGGGAGGGGCCGACGCCTAAAACAGCAGCTGGGTTGGTCTACAAGAGAGGTCATCTGACCAGCTGCTCAGCCGAGACTGCCCACGCCCCCTTCTCCTACCAGGCTACACACCAGCTGGTGCCCACACAGGCAAGCCACTAGACCACCACCAAACCTACCTCTAGCTCCATCGGGTAAGTGCTGGCCCTCAGGTCTGGGAGAGGGGCTTGTGGATGACTTGGAGAAGGGGAAATGTTTTCCTTCCCCAGATTGAGAAGCTCTGCTGTCTTGTTCAGGGACCCATGTCCCCACAAGGACACATCCATCAGCTCAGAGATTGCACCTGCTGACCTGAAGACCCCAGCCTGAGATTCCTAGGGAGAAAGGCAGACAAGCAGGTAGGCAACTTGGTGGCCAGGGGTCGAGGGCTTACCTGTGGGAGGGAGGCAGGAGTAGGAGCTGTCTCCTCTCCCGTGTGCTGAATGGAGCCACATCCCCTGAACTCCCCTGCACTGCCCGGGGACCTGGAAGGACTTAGACCTCAGAAGGAAACACCCCCTCTGGCTAAGGACTGAAAAGTCTTGGGTCCAAGTCTTTCCAGTCAGTGCTTGCTGCCTAAGGAGGGTGACAGGTGGGGAAAGTGGGAAGTTCCCTCTTATCCTCCCCCCCCCCGAGTCTACATGAGGAGGGCAGTCATGGTAGCCCCAAGGAGGAGAGTCACCTCAACTCATCCCCGTTTCCTTCCTTAGGGAGGTCGGTTGTACAATGTCTGTGAGCAGCGACAGTATGGGACAGTCCGTGACGCGAGAGATACTCAGCTACCTGGGTCTTGCCAGCAAGGTAGAGACTGCTGGAATTTTAGGAATTTATCTATCTAAATAATATTTATGGGGGCCCAGGGCTTTATATGTGTCAGGCAAGAGCTCTACCCCGGAGATAAACGCTCCAGACCCACAACCTTGTACTCGCTAGGCAGGTGCTCTACCCTTGAGCCAGGCTCCTAGGCCAGGATTTTTCCTTTCTTTCTTCCTTCCTTGTCTGCCTGCCTTCCTTCTTTCCTTCCTTCCTTCCTTCCTTCTGCCTCTTTTGCCAGTGCAGTGGTTGGGGGGAGGGGGAGAGAGGTAAGGGACACATTTTTTTTTTTTTTGGTTGGTCATGGGGCTTGAACTCTGGGCTTGGGCGCTGTCCCTCAGCTCTTCAAGGCAAGTGCTCTACCACTTGAGCCACAGTGCCACTTGCAGTTTTCTGAGTGGTTTATTGGAGATAGTCTCAGGGACTTTTCCTGCTCAGACTGGCTTGGAACTGTGATCCTCAGATCTCAGCCTCCTGAGTAGCTAGGATTACAGGCGTGAGCCACTGGCACCCATCGGTAAGGGACACTTTTTTTTTGGTTCGTCATGGAGCTTGGGTGCTGTCCCTCAGCTCTTCAGCTCAAGGCTAGCACTCTACCACTTGAGCCACAGCGCCACTTCCAGCTTTTTTTTTCTTCTGCTTATGTGGTACTGAGGAATCGAACTCAGGGCCTCATGCATGCAAGGCAAGCGCTCTACCACTGAGCCACCTTCCCAGCCCTTCTCAGCCTCCTGAGTAGCTAGGATTATAGGCGTGAGCCACCAGCGCCTGGCAGTAAGGGACACTTTTAACTCAGGGCCTTGAACTTGCTCTACTATTTCAGCCATGCCAGCCAGCTTTTTGCTGGTTAATTTTAGAGATAGTCTCATGGACTTTTCTGTCCAGGCTTTGAACTCTGATCCTCCAGATCTCAGCATCCTGTGTAGCTGGAATTACAGGTGTGAACCACCATCACCAGACGCCAGGATTGTTTCTAATGTGCTAACTCAGGGGCTGTGAGTGGAGGACCCTTCCTGAGTTTGTGCCAAGGTGGAGCCATTGGGCAATATTCCCTCTTGTGTCGTGTTCTTACAGACTGCCGCTTGGGGAACCCTGGGTACTCTCAGGACCTTCTTAAGCTTCAGTGTGGATAAGGATGTGCAGAGGCTGCTGAAGGCCATTACAGGCCAAGGTGAGCCCTCTTCTTCTACAATTAGGAATGACCTTTTACAAGCTAATCTATAGACCTAAGAGGAGCCAGAAAGTTAAAATTGCCAGTGTGTGTATGTGTGTCTGCACACATGCATTCATGTGTGTGCGCATGTACTCTTATGCTGGCCCTAGAGTTTGAACTCAGGGCCTGAGCACTGTCCCTGAGCTTTAGTGCTCAAGGCTAGCACTCTACCACTTGAGCCATAGCTCCACTTCTGGTTTTTGGATGGTTAATTGTAGATAAGAGTTTCGACTTTCCTGCCTGGGCTGGCTTTGCAGGTTGAGCCTCAGATCTCAGCCTTCTGAGTTGCTAGGATTACAGGCGTGAGCCACTGGTGCCACATTTAGGATGGCTCATTCTCAGAAGTGTTTGTCAAATGCCTTAATTTCTCTCTGTCAAGTGCCGTGGCAGAGTGTCATGCCCACGCTGACAGGAGGGAGGCAGGCTTATTGCTTCCATTTTACAGATGAGGAAATTAGGACTAAGGAAGATGAAGAGGTTTGCTCGAAGTGACATCGCTCATAAAAGCACCACAGATTCTGATCCAAGTTACAAAAAAAAAAAAAAAGCTGGGAGCTGATGGCTCACGCCTGTAATCCTAGCTCCTCAAGAGGCTGAGATCTAAGGATCACAGTTCAAGCCAGCCTGGGCAAGAAAGTCCATGAAACTCATCTCGGATAAACCACCAGAAAACCAGAAGTGGTGCTATGGTTTAAGTGGTGGAGTGCTCGCCTTGAACTGAAGAGCTGAGGGACAGTTCCCGGGCCCAGAGTTCAAGCCCCACAACTGACCAAAAACAAACAAACAAACAAATATTCTTTTTATTCCTTTTAAAAAAATTTTTTTAGTCAGTCCTGGGGCTTGAACTCAGGAAGGACCTGGGCACTATCCCTGAGCCTCTCTGTGCTCAAGGTTAGCACTCTGCCACTTGGGCCACAGTGCCACTTCTGGCTTTTTCTGTTTATGTGGTACTGAGAAATTGAACTCAGGTCTTCATGCATGCTAGGCAAACACTCTACCACTGAGCCACATTCCCAGCCCTTTCCTTTTTTTCTTTTTTGTCCGTCGTGGGGCTTGAACTCGGCCTGGGCACTGTCGCTCAGCTCTTCAACTCAAGGCGAGCACTCTACCACTTGAGCCACAGCACCACTTTTGGTTTTCTGGTGGCTTATTGGAGGTGAGTTTCATGGACTTTCCTGCCTAGGCTGATTTGAACTGTGATCCTCAGATCTCAGCCTGCTGAGTAGCTAGGATTACAGGTGTGAGCCACCAGTGCCTCGGAATTTTTTTTTTTTTTAATCATCACACCAGATTACTGTGGCTTGAATTTGGGTGAAATTTGAGTTCAATTTCCATTTTGGCAGTTTGTTTGCATTTTCTTTTGAGAGCCAATGGAAGTAGGGGTGAAGTCACCCTGACTTCTTCCCTTCCCAGGCCTTTTTAGGCCTTGTTCTCTGTTCTGGGGTGTAGGGGATCCCCTTGCAGAGCCCCTGGTGATAGCCTGGCTCTCCCCTCGGTCCAGGTGTGGACCATGGCGCCATTGTTGATGTCCTAACAAATCGGAGCAGAGAGCAAAGACAGCTCATTTCGCGAGCCTTCCAGGAACGAACCCAACAGGTGAGACCACTCACTCTGGCCTCCCAGGAACAGAGGACTAGAGTGAGGACCCACGGGGGGGATTTGGGGTGCAGCATCAACTGCCGCCAAAGCTAGCCCCTGCATTCTGGCTAAACGGGAAACTGATGCTTGAAATAAAATGAAAACTAGCCAGATCTCTCTCCCCTCTCTCTCTCTCTCTCTCTCTCTCTTTCACACACACACACACACACACACACACACACACTTCTGGAGCTCTCCTCCTGAACCCCGCTGCCTCTGCCATGGGGGGCATTTATTTCAGGACCTGCTGAAGTCACTGCAGGCCGCACTCTCGGGCAACCTGGAGAGGATCGTGGTGGCTCTGCTGCAGCCCCCAGCCCAATTTGATGCCCAGGAATTGAGGACAGCCTTGAAGGTAGCAGGAGAGGACACTGGCTGAGGTGTCCAAGGACCGAGGACAGCACTGAGGGAAGGAGAGGGCCAACTCCTTGGGCTTTGCCCACTCCAGAGGGTGGACTTGGTGCCTAGCCTCCTAACCACCCGGTGACTCAGGGTGGACAGTAGCCCGTGTCTGCTCTCTGCCTTTCCATCTGCCATTTTGCTGTGCTACTGACCTGGTCCAATCTCAGATCAGCCTCCTCATTTCTTATAGGCCTCAGGTTCTGCTGAGGATGTAGCCATGGAAATTCTTGCCACCCGAGCTCCAGCCAGGCTGCAGGAGTGCCTGGCAGTCTACAAACACAGTAAGAATTCAAGAGGGGGGGTCACAAGAGAGGGAGAGGGGTCCACAGGACAGTCCATTCCTCTCCAGTACTCCCCTTCAGCTGAGCCATCTGAGAACCCGGATGACCAAGTTCCATTCCCTCAGGCTCTCTCCCCAGCCAGTGCCTCAGTTTTCCCAGAGGAAACAAGCAGATGTTGTCATTAAAGACAAAGAAACAAAGATAAACTATCCTCCTCTGAGACTTCAGGGCAGATTGGAAAAGTAATAACAACTTTAGACTCCGGAACAGTTTCAAAGGGACTCCTGTCACCCCCGTAGTCCCGGGGTCAACCTTAGGCCTCCCTGAAGCCTGGAGGTAAGGTGGGGCCTTTAAGTCTTGGATGTCACCTTTCAGGCCCAAGAAGCTGGCCCTGCCCGGTTGCCACAGACAGGCCTTACCCTCTAATTTGTAACCAGCCTCCTGAGTAGCTAGGATGGCAGATGTGAGCCACAGGTGCCTGGGTCCCATATCTTCTTACCATTTTACTCCTTTATCTTGCTTTCCCCAATCTTGGCCATTGTTTTTAATTCCTTCCTTCCTTCCTTCTTTCCTTCCTTCCTTCCCTCCTTCTTCCTCCTCTTTCTCTTCATGGTGCTGAGGATAGAACTCAGGATCTTAGCATGTGCCAGACAAGTATTCTGGCACCGAGCTATACCCCCAGCCCATGCTTTCCTCATTTTCCTTCAGTTCCTCCTTTTCTTGTTCTTCTTCTGCACTGTGTCCTATCTCCATCACTGGGAGTCCGGATGGAGGGCTAGGCCCTAGCCATCTGGCTTCACGGGATCCATTTCCCCAGCTGGACACCACTGCAATGATAGAAGAGAAGGAATGAGGCCACGCCCACCTCACAGCTTTGGGATGCTTTTTGAGTGGTCACACTGGCACTTGTGTCTGACATCCTGGGAATGAACAGCCATTAGGTTATTACCAGTGGAAATAGCCAGGATGGCAGGACACAGTGGGTCAGACATGCAACCCGTCCCGGGGACCTCTACCCTCTCTATTATGAGGGGAGGGAGAAATCAGGAGGGATCAGAGAGCTCCTGTCCCCACTCCAGATTTCCAGGTGGAGGTTGAGGCGGACATCAAGTGTAACACCTGTGGCATGTTGCGGGACCTGCTCCTGGCCCTGGCCAAGGTGAGGACCGGCTTGAAAAGGAAGGGAGTTTCACACCTCCGATCTGGGGATGGGCGAGAGAGCAGGGGGCATGGCGGACAAGCAAAGGCTTTAGGGAGGCCAGGGTCTGGTTTGTTCATCTGGAGATGAAAAGTAAGAGCTGTCTCTCACAAAGTCTTCCTAAGAACAGTGTCTCCTTGCAGGGAAGCCGGGAGAGCTACTCTGGAATCATCGACTACAATCTGGCAGAACAGGACGTCCAGGTGAGCCAGGGGCTTGGGAGAGTGTGCACAGCGCCCCTTCACCATCGCATCTTTGGGCCTAGATCCATCTACCTGTCTGCCCTGTCAACTCGTTTCTGCTGCAGGAGGTGTGCCCCTCTCCCTTCCCCTTCCCCTCTGCTGCTGACACACTCCTCAGGAGGACTCTGGGGTCAAGGAAGCTTCCCTAGATCTTGTCTTAGGGATTGGAAATTATTTAATTCCTCAGAACAAGGATTTTTCCCAAATCAAGGGATAGAGTTGCAAATATAGGGCCTCTCTCAACAAACGATGGCAAGCACCTGGGGCTCACACCTGTAATCCTACTCAGGAGGCTGAGATCTGAAAATCATGGTTTGAAGCCAGCCCTGGTAGGAAAGTCTGTGAGACCCTTATCTCTAATTAACCAGCAAAAAGCTGGAAGTAGAGCTGTGGCTCAAGTGGTAGAGCTCTAGCCTTGAGAAAACAAGAAACAGACAAACAACTCAGGGACAGCACACAGTCCTGGAGATCAAACTGACACCAAAACAAACTCACCACTATGTTGAAAATAAACTATACAACTTGTGAATGGGTCTAAGAGGGAAAAACTGGGAGAGAGCAAGAGAAGCAGTGACATTGTCCCAAAAGAAACATACTCAGGGGCTGGGAATGTGGCTTAATGGTAGAGTCCTTGTCTCAAATGGGTGAAGCCCTGGGTACCACATACACAGAAAAGGCCACAGAGACAGTGACCAGGCCCTTAGTTCAAGCCCCAGGACTGGCAAAAATAAAAAAACAAAAAAAACCCTACTCATTACCTACTTATATAACAGTACATCAACTCAATTGATTGTTGATTGATTGATTGATTGTCTGTCATAGGGCTTGAACTCAGGGCTTGGACCCTGTCTCTGAGCTCTTTTTTTTTTTTTTTGTCGGTCGTGGGGCTTGAACTGTGGGCCTGGGCGCTGTCCCTCAGCTCTTCAGCTCAAGGCTAGCACTCTACCACTTTGAGCCACAGCGCCACTTCCGGTTTTCTGGTGGTTTATTGGCGATGAGAGTCTGGGCTAGCTTCAAACTGCAGTGCTCAGATCTTAGCTTCCTGAGTAGCTAGGATTATGGGCATAAGTGATCAGCACCAGGCTACATCTCTTAATAATAATAAAAAATTAAAATTGAAATTTAAAAAAACTTAAAGGTGAAAAAAAATCACCCTTTCACTCCCAATCCACGTCCATCATGCTGGAACAGCGGCACCCCAAGGGAAAGATCCCGCTTCACTTCTAGCTGATTCCCTCCTCTCTCCCCAGGCACTACAACAGTCTGCAAAGCCCAGCACAGAAGACCCATGGATCCTAATCTTCACCCAGCGCAATCCTGAACACCTTGTTCGAGGTACACACAGCCTTCTTGAACACTCCCTTCCCCCCAACCCCAGCTTTCTCTAACGATGAGTTAGGCTAAGGAGGATGAGGGCAGAAGGGATGGGATCATCTTTCTCTGTGATAATTAATTCTCCTTCCCTTCAATTGGTTTTCTTCACCTCACAAGTGTTTGATCAGTACCAGCGGTGCACTGGGCAAGAGGTGGAGGAAGCAATCAGGAAGCATTTCCACGAAGATGCCCAGGCGGCCCTGCTCAGCCTAGGTAGGGAACTGCTGTGGATGTGTGGGGCAAGGTTCTCTGCTGGGATGGGGAGCTGGGGCTCTGACAGTGGCCCTCCATCCTTCCCTCTTTGCTTCCAGCCTCCGTGATCAGGAACACTCCACTGTACTTTGCAGACAAACTTCAGTTAGCCCTGCAGGTGAGAGGTATACTCCTTCTCCCTCCCATGGGAAGAGATTTTTCCAGGTTGTTTAGAACATTTTTGCATATGTGTGTGTGTGTGAGAGAGAGAGAGAGAGAGAAAGAGAGAGAGAGAGAGAGAAAGCCTGGCCATTGTCCCTTAGCTTTTTGGTCTGTTCAAGTCGGGTGTTGGGGGCTGGGAATGTGGCTCAGTGGTAGAGTGCTTGCTTGCATACATGAAGCCCTGGGTTCAATTCCTCAGTACCACATACACAGAAAAAGCTGGAGTGGCACTGTGGCTCAAGTGGCAGAGCATTAGCCTTGAGTACAGAGAGGCTCAGGGACAGTACCCAGGCCATGAGTTCAAGCCCCAGGACTGGTAAAAACAAAAAACAAACACAATAAAAAGATCAAATGCTAGGTGCCAGTGGCTCACACCTATAATCCTATCTACTGAAGAGGCTGAGATCTGATGATCACGGTTCAAAGCCAGCCCACGCAGGAAAGTCCATGAGACTCATATCTCCAATTAACCAACAGAAAACCAGAAGTGTTGCTGTGGCTCAAGTGGTAGAGCGCTCACTTTGAGCTGAAGAGGTGAGGAACAGTTCTGAGGCCCAGAGTTCAAGCCCCATAACACAACCAGCAAAAAAAAAAAAAAAAATTGAGTCTGGTGTTGTACCACTTAAACCACAACTCCACTTCTGGCTTTTTGCTAATTAATTAGAGCTAAGAGTCTTAGATCTCAGCCTCTTGAGTAGCTAGAGTTACAGACATGATCTACTGGTGCCTGGCTTGGAACAATCTCCTATGCACTTTATAAACCTATTGTAGCTCTCGTACAGTGTTTACACACTGTCTTGTCAAGCACTGAGGAGTAAGTTGTCATTAGAACTGAGCGATACCCATGAGGGCACTGAAGCTAAAGTGTTGGTATTATGAATGTCTAGGGGATCAAATAGAGATATGAATTTGCTTTGTAAGACAGTGCCTTGTCCATCATCAGATGGCAGAGGTCGAGGCAATAAATTTAGCAATAGTGTTAATGGCAAGAACCAATGCTCCTTAGGTGCTCATTGTGTGCCAGGGCCTATCAGTATGTGACATACCTCAATAATCCTCCAAGCCATTCTGCTTTCAGATGAGAAAACTGAGCACAAAGAGGTTAAGTACCTTGTCCAAAGCCACACAGCTAGTAAGCCATAACATACAGTTTCTGCCCTGTGTAAACTCCTATGTCAGGAAGTGGCGCTGTAGCTCAAGTGGTAGAGCGCTCGCCTTGAGCTGAAGAGCTGAGGGACAGCGCCCAGGCCCAGAGTTCAAGCCCCACGACAGTCCCACGACTGAAAAAAAAAAAAAAAAAAAAGAAATTCAGGGAGCTGGGGGAGGTGGCTCAGTGGTAGAGTGTTTGCCTTGCATGCCTGAGGCCCTGGGTTCAATTCTTCAGCACCACATAGGCAAAAAAGCCGGGGCTCAAGTGGTAGAGCACTAGCCTTGAGCTGAAGAGCTGAGGGACAGCGCCCAGGCCCAGAGTTCAGGCCCCATGACCGACCAAAAAAAAATAAATAAATAACTTGTGGGCTGGGAGTGTAGTTCAGTGGCAGAGTACTCTGTAGTACACTCATGTGCGTGCAAACATACATGTATGCCAGCATTCCATGATTTATTTTTTCCAATCTGGGACTTAAACTCAGGGCCTGGGCACTGTCCCTGAGCTTCTTTTTGCTCAAAGCTAGCATTCTACTACTTGAACTACAGTGCCACTTCTGGCTTTTTCTGCTTATGTGGTAGTGAGAAATCAAACCCAGGGATTCATGCATGCTAGACAAGCATTCTACCACTAAGCCACATTCCCAGCCCCATTAGTCATTTTCCAGACTATTGGGATTATATAGGACCTACATTCTTGAATGTAAATGTCAAGTTTATCGTTCAAGTTAGAAAAAAAAATTGGACCATTTTTCTGAATTTCTTTTCTTTTTTTTTTTGGTCCGTTGGGGGGCTTGAACTCTGGGTTTGGTTGCTGTCCCTGCGCTCTTCAGCTCAAGGTGAGCGCTCTACCGCTTGAGCCACAGCACCACTTCCAGTTTTCTGGTGGTTATTCTCGCGGAGTTTACTGCTCAGGCTGGCTTTGAACCTCGATCCTCAGATCTCAGCCTCCTCGATCCTCAGATCTCAGCCTCCTGAGTAGCTGGGATTACAGGTGTGAGCCACTAGCGCCCGGCTCTTCCCCCCCCTCCCCCGTTGGTTGTGGGCCTGAACTCTGGGCCTGGGCACTGTCCCTGAGCTCTTCAGCTCAAGGCTAATGCTCTACCACTTGAGCCCAGCACCGCTTCCGGCTTTTTTGCCTATGTGGTGCTGAAGAATTGAACCCAGGGCCTCAGGCATGCAAGGCAAACACTCTACCACTGAGCCACCTCCCCCAGCTCCCTGAATTTCTTTTTTTTTTTTTTTTTTGTCAGTCGTGGGACTTGAACTCTGAACCTGGACACTGTCCCTCAGCTCTTCAGCTCAAGGCGAGCACGCTACCACTTGAGCTACAGTGCCACTTCCAGTTTTCTGGTGGTTTATTGGAGATAGGAGTCTCATGTTCTCTCCTGCCCGGGCTGGCTTTGAACCGTGATCCTCAGATCTCAGCCTCCTGAGTAGCTAGGATTACAGGCGTGAGCCACCAGCGCCTGGCCCTGAATTTCTTTAAAAGGGGGAAAAAAAAAACAAGATCACCGTACTCTTATAGTATTTTTTTCTGAGAGACTTTTCTGAGAGATTGTGAAGAATTTTTGTTTAGAAAAATAACTTCTAGTGAAGGCTAATTTGGAACATGTTTGAATCAATCTGAACTCTTTTTTTGGTGGTACTGAGATTTAAGCTGAGGGCTTCATGCTGCGGGGCAGGTGCTCTACTGCTCAAGCCATGCCGTCAGCTCCATCTGAACTCTCCGTGAAGGTTCCCGGTGAAAGCCCTGGGCATTATGAGATGCCAAGTGTATTTTTAAGTGCTAAGACTAGAATTATGTTTAGTATAGCTTTGGTGTAAAGAGTACTTGCACATCGGTGAGAATATTCAGTTAATGAATGGCTCTTGCCTCAGTTCTACACCTTTGTTAGTAGGATAAGATTGGGATAAAGAGCCAGACGTGCTGGCTCAGGCCTGTACTTCCAGCCCTGGGGAGGGTGAGGCAGGAAGACTGAATTCAAGGCTATCTTGGGCAACACAGTGAGACTGAGTCTAAAAAAAAAGAATTAGGGAGGAATGGAATGTATACTGAGGAACAATTGCCAGTCTTTATGACAACTGATGACTCATGAAAGTTAATGAAGTAGCCATGAAGTCCATGATAATTACTCCAGAAGAAATATAGGTTCATGCCTAAATAAGCCTATCTACTCAGGAAGCTGAGATCTGAGGATCATAGTTCAAAGCCAGCTGGAACAAGAAAGTCCATGAGATTCTTTTTTTTTTCTTTTTGCTTATGTGGTGCTGAGGAATCGAACCCAGAGCCTCATGCATGCAAGGCAAGCACTCTACCACTGAGCTACCTTACTAGCCACCCCCTTTTTGTGTTGTTGGTCATAGGGCCTGAACTCTGGGCCTGGGCATTGTCCCTCAGCATTTCAGCTCAAGGCTAGCACTCTACCACTTGAGCCACAGTGCCACTTCCAGCTTTTTCTGTGTATGTGGTGCTGAGGAATGGAACCCAGAGCTCTACCACTGAGCCACCTTCCCAGCCCCAGTCCATGAGATTCTTTTTTTTTTTTTGAGGGGGGGTCCAGTCGTGGGGCCTGAACTCTGGGCCTGGGCGCTGTCCCTCAGCATTTCAGCTCAAGGCTAGCGCTCTACCACTTGAGCCACAGCGCCACTTCCAGCTTTTTTCTTATGTGTTGCTGAGGAATCGAACCCAGGGCCTCAAGCATGCAAGGCAAGTGCTCTACCACTGAGCCACCTTCCCAGCCCCAGTCCATGAGATTCTTATCTCCAATTAAAATATCAAAAAGCCAGAAGTAGAGCTATGGCTTAAGTAGTACAGTGAGCAATAAAGTTCAGAGTTCAAGTTAGGCCCTGAGTTCAAGTTTTAGAACCTGCACACATTCAAAACAACAACAATGAAATACAATGTTTTTGTTTTTCCTGGTTCTAGGGCTTGAACTCAGGGCCTGGGTGCTGTCTTGAACTTCTTTTTGCTCTACCACTTGAGCCACAGTGCTATTTCTAGCTTTTTCTGACTAGTTTATTGGAGATAAGAGTCTCATGGACTTTTTTGCCCAGGTTGGCTTCGAAGGGCAACCTCAGATCTCAGTCTCCTGAGTAGCTAGGATTACATGTATGAGCCACCAGCAGCCAATTCAAACCTTATTCTTTTTAAAATAATATATATAGGGCTGGGAAGGTGGCTCAGTGGTAGAGCACTTGCCTTGCATGCCTGAGGCCCTGGGTTCGATTCCTCAGCACCACATAAGCAAAAAGAAAAAAGCTGGAAGTGGTGCTGTGGCTCAAGTGGTAGAGCGCTAGCCTTGAGCTGAAGAGCTGAGGGACAGCGCCCAGGTCCAGTGTTTAGGCCCCACTACCGGACCCGGGGGAAAAAATTTATATATATATATTTCTATTATGTTTAAGTGATTACATAAATTTCACAAATTTCATAGTATTGTGAGATAGTAATATTAAAGTCACAAACACATTCTAACCTTCATGGGGCACATTGTCATTATTGTGGTCTATAAAGCTTGTGAATTCTATGAGCTTTGACAATACAGCTATTTCTTCCACATGGGGTGATATGTACATTTTTTCCTGTTGCTTAGTGTCAGCTGTTCCCTCTTTCCCTCTCATTCCCTCCCTCCCATTGCTGCCATTGAGTTGCTTAGTTCGTTTTCATCAATGTCCAGTGCAGCTGATGTATGTTTTCCCATTTCCCTCTGTTTCTGTGTTTTCCTTCTAGCTACCCTCAGATGTGTGCATATATACCATATATGTGTTCAGCAGCACGGGGTCATTTGTAATGATGACCAGATGAGTGGAGGTCCTTTGTTTCTTATCTCCTTATGTTTTGGATTTAACATCCACATATCAGGGAGACCATGTGCCATTTGTCTCTTTGCTCTTGGCTTACCTCACTCAAAATGATTTTCTTCTAGTTCCATCCATTTCAAATGCCATTATTTCATCCTTTCTAATGGCTGTATAATATTCCATTGAATATAAGTACCACAATTTTTGGATCCATTCATCTGTAGTGCGGCATCTGGGTTGTTTCCATATCTTGGCTATTGTGAGCAGGGCTGCAATGAACATGGAGGTGCATGTGTCCTAGTATCCTGGCTTCTGTTGCTCAGGGTAGATGCCTAGGAGTGGTATGGCTGGGTCATAGGGGAGGTCTATATTTAGTTTTCCGAGGAACCTCCAGACTGCTTTTCAATGTCAAACCTTATTCTTTTTTTTTTGGTCAGTCATGCGCCTGAACTCTGGGCCTGGGCACTGTCCCTCAGCTCTTCAGCTCAAGGCTAGTGCTCTACCAGAGCCACAGCGCCACTTCTGGCCTTTTCTGCTTATGTGGTGCTGAGGAATTGAACCCAGGGCCTCATGCATGAAGGCAAGCGCTCTACCACTGAGCCACCTTCCCAGCCCTCAAACCTTATTATTAATGAAAATCTTACTGTCCACCCTAATCTGTTTCTTTCTTTCTCAGGAAACTGAGCCCAACTACCAAGTCCTCATGCGAATCCTTATCTCTCGAAGTGAGACTGACCTCCTAAGCATCCGAGCTGAGTTCAAGAAGAAATTTGGAAAGTCTTTGTATTCTTCTCTCCAGGTAAAACTTGTCTAGTTTGTAGTGTGAAGCCCCAGAGCCTCACTTCCTCATCTTCATCCACCTTCCCTACCCACAGCTGACCATACTCACCATATAAAACATGAACAAGCCACGTGCCGGTGGCTCACGCCTGTAATCCTAGCTACTCAGGGGGCTGAGATCTGCCCAGGCAGAAAAGTCCATGAGACTCTTATCTCCAATAAACCACTCAGAAAACTGGAAGTGGGGCTGTGGCTCAAGTGGAAGAGCGCTAGCCTTGAGCTGAAGAGCTGAGGGACAGCACCCAGGCCCAAAGTTCAGGCCCAAGACTGACCAAAAACCCCCCACAAAAACCCATGAACATTCAGTGAATTGAGTTCAGGACTATAAGTGCCAGGAGCATGCTCCCTCTGAGATGAGCTGGGGACCCCTTGAGGGAGGGGTTGAACTGCTTGGCCCATGGTGGCAAAGAGCTTTCCTTCCTTTTTTTTTTTTTTGGTCGGTCGTGGGTTTTTGGGCCTGGGCGCTGTCCCTCAGCTCTTCAGCTCAAGGCTAGCACTCTACCACTTGAGCCACAGCACCACTTCTGGCTTTTTCTGCTTATGTGGTGCTGAGGAATCGAACCCAGGGCCTCAGGCATGCAAGGCAAGCACTCTACCACTGAGCCACCTTCCCAGCCCCTACTTTCCACTTTTTGGATAATTAATTGAAGAGTCTCACAGAATTTCTTGCTTGGGCTGACTTCAAACCACAATCCTCAGATTTCAGCCTCCTGAGTAGCTAGGATTACAGGAATGAGCCTCCAGCACCTGGCTGGCAGTAGGCTTTCTAACCCTTCCTTCCTTGCTGACAGGACACAGTGAAAGGAGACTGCAGGTCAGCCCTACTGGCCTTGTGCAGAGCAGAAGACATCTGACACCTTCCGGCCCATCATCACGTGACATTCAAAGACGAGCAATGCCTATGTTTGCCTGAGCCTGTGGGAGTCTAGCTGGGCCTCTGAATGGAATATTTTCACCCAGTACCACATAGTTCATCTTCTTGAAGCTATACGTTTAAGTCCCTTAAATTCCCTTATCTCAAAACTTTTTCCGTCCCTGAGTCTTTTACCTCTGTCTTGGGGTGGGGTAATAGGACCTCTTCCATCGCGTTTGCCCCATTCATCCTTCCCCTATTTGGGCCAGGACATATTGCTTGTACTTGATTTCTTTGGCAAATGTCACCATCGTTCATGGTCCTTGATTGAAGTTCAGGTGGAACAGGACATGGACCAGGAAAGAGGCCTTGGAGCTGGAAGTACCTTTGATGTGATCTTAGCTACTCAGCAAGGTATCCTGTTTTTGCCTCTGCGCACAATCCACCCTCTTGGGTCTCCCCTCACCCTTTGTATTCTCTCTCAGGAAATTTCAGGCAAGATAATTGAGGAACAAACACCAGAATGAGATCAGAGGTAGCTAAGCACCATCTAGATGAACTGGCAAGAAAGGAGAGAGTCAGTGCCAGGTGCCAGTAGCTCACACCCATAATCCTAGCTACTCAGAAGGGTAAGATCTGAGGATCCTGGTTCAAAGCCAACCTATGCAGGAAAGTCCATGAGACTTTTACCCCTACTTAACCACCTGAAGTGGGGCTGTGACTCAAAGTGGTAGAACTTGAGCACAAAAGCTCAGGGACATGGCCCAGGACCCACATGTGTGCTTGCTTGTACACGTGTGCATGCACAGAGAGAGACAGAGAGGGGGCAGGCTTTGGTTCCCCCTGCTGGCTCCATTGGAAATGACAGGCAGCTTCCTCCCTCTTCCTTCCTTTCCCCCCCCCTCCTTCCTTTCCCACCCCCCCCTTTTCACATTCCTCAATTGGGTCAAATATTTAACCCCACTGCTGCAGGGCAAAACAAACAACTGATCTCAGGAAAGAAATTTATTTGCAAACCCTTAGGAAGGCATTACAAATAACAAAGATAGAAACCCAAATTAAACCCTGAAACAAATGGGAACAAGCCTGCTGGGTAGCCAAGGCGCCTTGAGGCAGGCAGGGTAGGGTAGTAGAGGAGAGATGCATTCCAGATAGGGACCTGATCCTAGTTAGTGCCTGAGTCTGTGTATTCAATGACTATTCGAGGAAAGGGAATTAGGAACCAGAAATCTTCACCCCACCCCTCCCAGCGGTGCCCTGGCTGGGTGGAAGAGAAGTCAGCAGCACTTGAGGGCAAAGACAGTATGGAGTTTGATCTGGACATTTACGGCCGGCTCTGACTCCAACTAGCCCATAAATAAATTACCCTGCTGTGTCAAGGGTTGAGGTGGGGAAGTAAGCTAGCCTCTGAAAGAAGGGGCAGGTCTGCCCAGCATCAGTCGGGGCTATAGAAGAACACAGTCTGACTCGGGCTTTGGTCTCTGCCGTCGTTCTCCGGCTGAGCGTCCAGATGCAGCTCCTCTCCCCTAAATGGGATTTAACAGTTGGTTATCTAACAACCTTGGAAGAACACGAAGGACAGAGGAGATTCTAGAAGGCAAGTGTCATGATCTGTAGGGAAGAGAGATAGGGAGGGGTGCCAGGAAAAGAGGGACGGAAACCTGGCAGAGAATAGTGAAGGAATAATATTTGTTCTGGACCAGGCAGAGGCAGGTGGCCCAGCGTGCTGAGGGAAGAGCAGAGCAGGCTCACCTGAGGTGATAGGACCCGTGTGTGTGCAGGTTGGACCATTGGCTGTTGTTGATATTCTTCCTGCTGAAGTTGCTGGGCCAGTTCCAAGTCGCTAAGACCCACTGTTCCTTGTGGCTGTTGCTGCTGCTGTAGAGATAAGGCGATCAGGTAGTCCTAAAAAGACCAAAAGTCACCAGGTAGACTAAGGCGTTGGAATGGAGATTCAGGTTATGTTTCTAAAGCAGAGTTTCCTTTAAATTGGCCAGCCCTCGCTGGGCAATACTGATACGATCCAAGCCACTTCTGGAGGCTGTGATCTGAGGATGGCAATTTGTTTGTTTGTTTTTTTTGGTCCAGTCGTGGGGCCTGAACTCTGGGGCCTGGGCGCTATCCCTCAGGTCTTCAGCTCAAGGCTAGCGCTCTACCACTTGAGCCACAGTGCCACTTCTGGCTTTTTTCTTTTTGCTTATGTGGTACTGAGGAATCAAACCCAGGGCCTCATGCATGCAAGGCATGTGCTCTACCACTGGGCCACCTTCCCAGCCCTTAAGGATGGCAATTTGAAGACAGACTCTTGTTTCCAATGAACCAACAAAAAGCTGGAAGTGGAGCTGTGGCTCAAGTGTTAGCGTGGCAGCCTTGAGCAGAAAAAGCTAAGAGACAGTGTCTAGGTCCTGAGTTCAAGCCCCAGTAATGGCACATGCATGCATCCATCCACCTACCCCCACCCCCACCCCACATCTGCAGTTCTTGCCTCTCTGAATTTAAACATAGTGTATTATTCACAGTACCAGAAAATACACACCAAGCAAGGTGATTCTTACAGTGAAGGAGCAGGGGTGTTAAGGGTTATGTCTACATGATAAAACGCACCTAGCCCATTTAGGGTAAAGAGTTCTCTGTGACAAATGAGCTCTCTTCATCTTTCCCAGAGTCCCTCACACACCTGGTCTACCTGCAGCTGCTTTGCTGGGGAGCCACTCCCACCTTCGGCCCCAGGGTCCTGGCCCAGGGAATGACTTAGATGGAAGTCAGAGTCACAGAAGCAGCTGTCTCCGTCCACATTGTGCAGGCTCTCCCAAACCACTTGCTCCTCCTGTAGAAAACCCTGGTCGGTGACCAGTAGATACAAGTGACTCTGCCAAAAAAAGACAGAGCAATTGGTGAGGCAGGTGTTTGGACTCAGGTTACTGCTGCCAGCAGGAAGTTAGAGACCTTTTGAACTCAGGTGCTGGTGGCTCTTGCCTATAATCCTAGTCAGGAGGCTGAGATCTGAGGATCATGGTTTGAACCCAGCCTGGGCAAAAACCCAGCCTGGCCGTAAGATTCCTTATCTCTACTTAACCACTACAAAGCCAGAAATAGACCTATGGCTCAAATGGTAGAGTATTAGCCTTAAGCAAAAAAGCTCAGGGACAGAGCCCAAGCTCTGAGTTCAAGCCCTAATACTGGCAGCATTTTAAAAAAATGTAAAAAGATTTTTTCTTTTTTTTTTTTGCCAGACCTGTGGCTTGAACTCAGGGCCTGGATACTGCCTGAGGTTCTTTTGTTCAAGGCTAGTGATCTACCACTTGAGCCACAGTGCCACTTTTGGCTTTTTCTGTTTATGTGGAACTGAAGAATTGAACACAGGGCTTCATGCATGCTAGGCAAGTACTCTACCACTGAGCCACATTCCCAGCCCTGTCAAAAGATCTTCTGAGTCAACTGGTGTGCTGACTGAGACATATCAGTATGAGCATGTGGGCCTTTCATAAATGTGTATAGCTGCAGGGAGAAGGAAGGGATGTGAGTATGGTAGAGATTTTGATCAACCCAAGGGCCTGCTTTCAACCCTATTTCCCCTGGTCCTCAGAGACTTCTCCCCTCTTCACTTAGTTCCCAGAGAGCTCTGGCCACTTGTAACTCTGGAAGACTCACCACGTTCAAAAGCTTCAACTGCCCCTTTTGGGAGAGGCTTATGCTTTCCTGCCCGCTGACAGCAGGCTTGCATCCCTCTTTATGGCTCCTTCTGGCCTTGAGATGTGAGCCAAAAGGACCATGTGTCACTTCCAGGCAAGAAGCATAGAGTGAGTGCAGAGTATTGCTCTCCTTTCCCACATATACCAGATAAAGCACTTCCTGTCAGTCTGGGCCCCAGAGTGAAGACAGTATGGGCCAGAATGTAGCTGGTTCCCAATGAACATGCAGAATAAGTGAGAAATAAGTCATTGTTGTGCTAAACCACAGGATTTTAGGGCTAATGTGTTGATACAACTTAACCCAATATCCTTTCTTAACCCCCCCTTTTTTTTTTGGTACCTGTCCTGGGACTTGAAGTGGGCCTGGGCGCTGGCCCAGAGCTCTTTTGCTCAAGGATAGCATCTACCCCTTGAGCCATAACTCCACTTCCAGCTTGTTGGTGGCTAACTGGAGAGAAGACTCTCACAGACTTTCCTGTCCAGGCTGGTTTTGAACCTCGATCCACAAATCTCGGTGGTCTTAGTAGCTAGGATTACAGGTGTGGGTCATGGCAGCTGGCTCAACCCACCTTCTCTCGACTGAAACACTGACCCAGAGAAAGAGGCATGGGGAAATACCTCACCGCAACCCCTCCACTTCCAAACCCTCACCACCTTGTGCTTAGTCAGCGTGCTGAAGTGGTTGTTTCGGAAAAAGACGCTAAGTTCTCCTTCCTTGGCAGCCGCTGTGAGTTCACACAGGCCATGGTAGGTGAGCTGCGCCGCCGTGGTCTCCAGAAACTGCTCTGCAATCAGGCCTGAAGACACAAAAACCAGAGGAACTTCGCTTAAATTCAAACTCCATGGCCCCCTGAATAGCACCTGAGAGGCTCTGGGTTTGATCCCTGCCATATCCTGACACAAACAACAAAATAAAGTCCAGCCTCAGGAGGATCCTGCAGTAAGCCCTTGTCAGAAGCCTTCCTGAGTCCCATCTTCCGAATCCCCTTCCTAAGGGCTGCGGATGTAGGTCCGTGGTGCAGTGGGTGCTTCACATGTATGTGGCCTGGGATACCATCCCTGGCACACACAAAAAGTTGAGATAAACCCCTTCCTAGAAGCCTGGATACATGTATTCAAGAAATACTCAGCCTTTGAGAAACTGAGGCAGGAAGACAGCAAATTGAAGGCTAGCCTGAGTTACACAGGGAGACCCTATCTCCAGAAAACAAAACAACTGATAAACAGCTACCTTGTTGTCTGGTAATGTATGAAGCACTGGGTTGATACGTCAGTGAACTAACCAGATAAATTATCAGTCTTGTGGAGCTTATATCCTAGTAGGAGGTAGTGGGAGGTGAAAATCAGAAAACAATAAACCTAAGCATTAGTGTTCCCGAGTACATGATCCATGAGGAAGCAGGAGTGTCACCTTCTGTCACCAGGTTGGGGTCGCTGGAATGTTTGCAGGTGATAATCTTCTCTACTAGCTGGTTGTAACTCAGTTTCCCAACAGCACCCACAGACTCAGGACTCTGGGAAGATGGGGTGGGACAAAAAAGATATTGAAGCTGGGTGCTGGTGGCTCACACCTGTAATCTAACTACTCTGGATATCTGAGGACCAGAGTCCAAAAACAGCCCTGGCAGGAAAGTCTGTGAGACTTTTATCTCCAATTAGCCACCATAAAGCCAGAAGTGGAGCTATGGCTCCAAGTGGTAGAGGACTAGCCTTGAGAAAAAGAGCTCAGGGACAACGTCCAGGCCCTAAGTTCACACCTTATGACTGACAGAAATAAAATAAAAAGCCAGGCGCCAGTGGCTCACGCCTGTAATCCTAGCTACTCAAGAGGCTGAAATCTGAAGATCACAGTTCAAAGCCAGCCTCAGTAGGAAAGTCTGTGAAACTCTTATCTCCAATAAACCACCAGAAAATCCGAAGTGGCACTGTAGCTCAAGTGGTAGAGCGCTAGCCTTGAGCTGAAGAGCTGAGAGACAGCGCTCAGGCCCAGAGTTCAAGGCCCATGACCAACAAAAAATAAATAAAATTAAAATAATAAATTGAATTTTTTTGTCTTTTTCTTTTTTGGTACTGGGGATCGAACCCAGGACGTTGCACTTGCTAGGCAAGCGCTTTGCCACTGAGCTACATCCCAGCCCTAAATTGAATTTTTTTAAAGAAGGTAAACAAAACCAAGCCACCCCATGATCAAAGGTTCCTGAACGTTTGATGTCTACAGAACTAAGCCTATTTGCATGTGATTTGCTTGGAGTAGAATGCTACCCCCTAAAAAAAAAAAAATTAAGGAATTCAGCACCAGGTTTAGCCCTAGTACTCTTCCCAAACCAATCTAATTTCCACCTCACAAAAATCGGCCTCACTACTGTGAGCATGAGCTGGAAAAGAATCTCCCTGGGCCTCCTGCCCTCACCTGGGGATCGACCAGCCAGCCATGGTACAGAGGTATGCCCAGTAGGTCGAAGATGCTGCATTCGGGCGTATACTCAAAGTCAGAGACACCTGTGAATCGCACGTTGACATCCAGACCTGTGGCCAGTTTAGGCAACACTGTCATCGCATCATTCACATTCTGCGGACAGAAAAGAAAATGACGGGTAGTCTAGCTTCCTCTACACGACTCATTCCCACCTCCAGAAATAAAACAGCTGGGGGCCACCTGTAATCCTAGCTACCTGCGAGGCTGAGATTGAGGTTCAAAGCTAGATAGAACAGGAAAGTCTATGAGACTCATCTCTAATTAACCATTAAGCCAAAAGTTGAAAATAGAGAGCTGTGGCTCAAGTGATAGAGCACTAGCTTTGAACCCTGAGCTCAAGCCCCAGTACAGAAAGAAGAAAGAAAGAAAGAGAAAGAAAGAAAGAAAGAAAGAAAGAAAGAAAGGAAGGAAGGAGGGAAGGGAGAAAGGAAGGAAGGAAGGGAGAAAGAAAGGAAGGAAGGAAGGAGGGAAGGAAGGAAGAAAGGAAGGAAGAGAGAGAGAAAGAAAGAAAGAAAAGAAATCCTCTTAAGTATGGCACCAGTGGCTCACACCTATAATCCTAGTTACTCAGAAGGCTGAGATCTGAGGATCTCAGTTTGAAGCCAGCCTGGGCAGGAAAGTCCATGAGACTCTGATCTATCTCCAATTATGCACCAAAAAACCAGAAGTGGAGCTATGGCTCAAGTGGTAGGGTGCTAGCCTTGCACAAATAAACTCAGGGGTAATGCCCAGGCCCTACCTAGTTCAAGCCCCAGGACCAACACAAAAAATAAAAATAAAAAAGAAGCCAGGTACCAGTGGCTCACACCTATAATCCTAGTTACTCAGGAGGTTGAGATCTGAGGATTGAAGTTCAAAGCTAGCCCAAGCAGGAAAGTCCATGAGACTCTTGTTCTTTTTTTTTTTTGTCGGTCGCGGGGCTTGAACACTGGGCCTGGGCACTACCCCTTAGCTCTTCAGCTCAAGGTGAGTGCTCTACCACTTGAGCCACAGCACCACTTCTGCTTTTCTAAGGGTTTTATTGGAGGTAAGAGTCTCATGGACTTTCCTGCTCCGGCTGGCTTTGAACCGTGATCCTCAGATCTCAGCCTCCTGAGTAGCTAGGATTACAGATGTGAGCCACCAGCTCCCAGCTTCCAGGAGACTCATCTACAATTAACCACCAGAAAATCAGAAGAGGCATTGTGTCTCAAGTGGTAGAGCACTCACCTTGAGCTGAAGAGCTTAGGGACAGTGCCCAGGCCCAGAGTTCAAGCCCCACGACCAACAGAAAAAGAAAAAAGAAAAGAAACCCTCTTTAAGTGCCATAAGTATGCTCAGTAGCCTAGAAAGTACAAGGCTCTGAGTCCAAACTTCAGTACTACTCCACTCCCCCCCCACCACAAAAAAAAAATCAACTCTCTTTAAAAGCGGCAAAGGCTTCTCTCAACAGTGCCAATGTTCCCAAACCTGCAACCCGTCTCTGCAGAACTATTCCCTTACCTGCTGAAAATTAAGCTGCAGTCCCTCTGACTTCTCTTGGGGCTTGATGGACAGGAGGCAGTCTCCTACAAGATAAGTTCCCTTATCAATTTACTCTTTCAACTGCCCTAAAAGTTCAGCTTTCCAAACTCCTAACAAATAGGGATACTTATAGTACTACAAATAGTGTCAGAGTTGGAAAAGACCTTAGAGTCTAATCTAAAACCTTCATTTGGCCCGGTGCTGGTGCTCACACCTGTCCTACTCAGGAGGCTGAGATCTGAGGATCGCCGTTTGAAGACAGCCTGGGCAGGAAAAGTCTTGAGACTCTTATCTCCAATTAAATAAAAAAAGCTGGAAGTGACATTGTGGCTGGAGTGGAAAAGTGCTAACTTTTAGCAAAAGGAACACAAAAACAGTGTCCAGGCCCAAAGTTCAAGCTCAGGACTGGCAAAAAGTAAAAAATAAACAAAATGTTCTCAGAGGAAGAAAGAAAGTTCCACCAATTTCAGGCAAGGGAAGAGGCTGGGAATATATATATGCAGCCCAGTGGTAATAGCGTTTGTTCAGAATACTCAAGGCCTTGGATTCCATCCTCAGCACTGAAAACAAACAAAAAGGCTAAGCACAGGATTGTTGTTATAACCTAGGATTCTGGACACCCTGACCTTTGCTCTCCAGCCTTGCAGAGAAACCCCACCTACCCTTACCATCCCTGCCACACCAAAGCCCCAGTGGGGATCCTTCAGTAGTGTGGACTTTAGGCTAAGGGAATTGCTCTTGGACCCCTTTGGGAAATTCCTCTTCAAGGCCCAGTCACTCACCAAGATGCGCCATTAGCTCGTCTGATGTGATCATTTCCTTCTGGGGGGGAAGCTTCACCTGGAGGTAGAAAGGGTGATTGTGTGGGTGCTTTCCAGCCCAGAGTACAAAGGAGAAACCCAGGGGCTGGGAAGGTGGCTCAGTGGTAGAGCGCTTGCCTTGCATGCCAGAAGCCCTGGGTTCGATTCCTCAGCACCACATAAGCAAAAAGAAAAAAGCCAGAAGTGGCGCTGTGGCTCAAGTGGTAG
>NW_012267242.1:11640157-11643887 GCF_000151885.1 Dipodomys ordii
TAATCCTAGCTACTCAGGAGGCTGAGATCTGAGGATCGCGGGTCAAAGCCAGCCCGGGCAGGAGAGACCGTGAGACTCCTATCTCCAATAAAGCACCAGAAAACCGGAAGTGGTGCTGTAGCTCAAGTGGTAGAGCATTTGCCTTGAGCTGAAGAGCTGAGGGACAGCGCCCAGGTTCAGAGTTCAAGCCCCACGACCGACAAAAAAAGAGAGGGATCAGCCGGGCGCCGGTGGCTCATGCCTGTAATCCTAGCTACTCAGGAGGCTGAGATCTGAGGATCGAGGTTCAAAGCCAGCCCAAGCAGGAAAGTTCGTGAGACTCTTATC
Organism: Dipodomys ordii; assembly: GCF_000151885.1. Lineage (NCBI taxonomy): Eukaryota > Metazoa > Chordata > Mammalia > Rodentia > Heteromyidae > Dipodomys > Dipodomys ordii. The sequence goes on from NW_012267242.1 coordinate 11,640,485, forward strand.
TCCAATAAACTGCTAGAAAACTGGAAGTAGTGCTGTGGCTCAAGCGGTAGAGCGCTCGCCTTGAGCTGAAGAGCACAAGGGACAGCGCCCAAGCCCAGAGTTCAAGCCCCACGACCGACAAAAAAAAAAAAAAAAAAGAAGAGAGGGATCCATTGTTAAAGGTAAGGTGTGGGGGGGGCCAGGGGGGTGGAGAGACAAGAGAATGAAGGGGAAGCAAGTCATTCCCAAATCCTAGGGAGTTGTTGAAATAGAACTAGAAGAGAATAGAGCTGGGCACCAGTGACTCACACTTATCATCCAAGCTACTCAGGAAGATCGCAGCTAGAAGCCAGCCCAAGCAGGAAAGTCCATGAGGCTCTTATCTCCAGTTAACCACCAAAAAGCTAGTAGTGGAGCTGTGGCTCAAGTGGCAGAGCACTAGCCAAGCAAAAAAGTTCAGGACACAGGGCACACACAAAGAAAGAACAGAGAATAATCTGGAATTGTGTGTGTGTGTGTGTGTGTGTGTGTGTGTGAGATGGCAGTAGGGCTTGAATTCAGAGCCTTGCTCCCTTTGGCTTTTTCTGCTCAAGAATGGTGTTCTACCACTTGAGTCACACTTCTACCTCTAGTATTTTTTTTTTGCTGGTTAACTGGAGCTACAAGTTTCTTGGATTTGTCTACCTAGGTTGGCTTCAAACCTAGGTCCCCTGGTCTCAGCCTTCTGAGTAGCTGGGAGTTTGGTGTGAGTGGAATGTTGGAGAAAAGCAGGACAATGGAGGTGAGTGAGGGAAGAATTCTCCCAGATATTTTCTGAGCTCCCATCCGAACTCTGTCTTACCTTCCACTGCAGAAAGAGGATATTCATGATAGCAAGAAGAGGGCAAGGGCCATTGGCGCTCTGGGTGATAATGGGAGTCCGTTCTCCCTTCCAAGGGATCCACTTTACACAGTAGACATCTAGCTCAGGCTGTCGGGTCCTGGGGGACTGGGGAAGCTCCTGGGGCCTGGAGATTGCTCCTAGTGTCTCTATTTCAGGTGACGTTCCACAGGGTGGCCCAGGTTGACTTGGGCTCGTCTCAGGAGGACACGACTCAAGATTATCCCCAACGTGGCCAGGGAGCGAAGCTTGATCTGCTAGCTCCTGTTCTCCATCTGTTGTATCAGTGTTCCTGGCAGCCTTGTTTTGCCAGTGCCCATCTCGTTCTGCTGGGACCTCACGGCTTTCAGAGGCGCCGGCTTCCGTACTCTTGATCTTATCAGGGGCCAAATGTTCTGGCTGAGGGTGTTCCATGGTAGGAAGGAAATCCACTGAAGGGCACTTGAAGGTGTTTTCTGACCTCAGGCCACAATTGCCTAGGCCAATTGTGGTACACAAAAGCAAGATGTGTCCAATAAGAAGACCATTGAGCTGAAAAGGAAAGGGATCTAGAAAAGTATTAGAAAGGTGTGTGGCCTGCAAAGCTGGCACTAGCACTGGCACTCGTGGCTCTGAGTAGTACCGGGCCCTTCTCAGCTTGTGTAAACAGGACTCAGGCTGAGCGGGTTCCAGGTCTAACTTGCTGTAACCTGATGAGAGGAACAGACGGAAGCTTCTGGCTTGAGCGGGAAGAAGCTGGTGGAATTGCTTCCCTAAAACAGAGAATGGCAAGAAATGAAGAAAAGAGAAAAAGGGAGAAAGATCAGAGAAAGAGATGAGGAAACATTAAACTATCTTTTCTTTTCTTTTTTTTCTGAGTTGAGTAGGTTTTTTTTTTTTCCTGTCGGTCGTGGGACTTGAACACTGTGCTTGTTTTTCTTTTTTTCTGTACTGAGGCTTGACCTCAGGGCCTGGATGCTGTCCTTTAGCTTTTTCCATTCAAGGCTACCATTTGAACCACACCTCTACTCTGGCTATTGGAGATGAGTCTCCTGGACTTTTCTATCTCAGCTGGCTTTGAACCTTGATCCTCAGATCTCAGCTTCCTGAGTAGCTAGGATTACACCTGTACCTAGTTTAAATCTATCTTACTACTGTTTGGAGCCTAGGCCTAGGGTCTAGCATGGACAAGGCCCTAGGTACAATCCCTAGCACTAGTAACTTGCTTTAAAAGGCCAAGAATCAAAAGCAGACTATCCTAATGGCTAATTTGATGGTGAGCTTACCCAGTAAAAGGAATCACATCAGTAACCCACAGCAGAGGCAGGATGGCGGAAATTCCTCTGCCCCACACCAAACTCCTCTTCACAGAACATCCAGAGTACACACAGGCTCCATAGGGATGCCTTCTCCCCACCTCACCCCAGGGTTGAAAGGATTAATCACCACCTATTTGTTGGGTGGAGTAGAGATGCAGCCTGTCCCCAGATCTTTATAGTAACAGGGGAAGTTATTCTCCTCAAAGGACTCTGCTGAACCTTACACAATCCCAAACCACAAGCAAAAAGGTTGTGGGAGGGGCTTCCTGTAGGCCGGAGGGGAAATGTAGGTTGTGGAAGCTTGAATCCAAGAATAGTTAAGTACAGACTGGGGCATCAGACACAGTCCCCACAAATTCTTTCTGTAAGCTTCTCTTGACAGCTGGAGTTGACACAGCAACTTCTCTTTGTTCTCCCAACTGCCTAAACCCAGAGATACTCTTTTGCCCATTATTCATATGAATATGCATATAATGATTATTTGCACAAAAATATTCCCTCTGCACTCACCAACTCGTATGTTCTTTTTGTCTGGTTCCATCTAGGTCATGGTAGTTTTAAATTTTATTCATCTATTTTATAGTGTGCGTGTGTGTGTGTGTGTGTGTGTGTGTGCACGCATGGCAGGTATTGGGGCTTGAACTCAGAGCCTAGGTGCTGTACCTTAGTTTTTTCATTCATGACTGGTGTTCTGCCACCTAAGCCACAGCTCCACTTCTGGATATTTGGTGGTTAATTGGAGATAAGAGTCTCAAGTGCTCTTTCTTCTGGCTTCTAACCTGGATCGTCAGATCTCAGTCTCATGAATAGCTAAGATTACAGATGTGAGCCATTGGCACTCAGCCTCTTCTTTTTTTTTTTAATTTGTGAACACTGGACCCGTTTAACCTGTTCTCTATCAGCACTAACCACTGAGTCAAGCACAGAGACATTTAATCAACACTCAACAGTAAATGATAAAAAGTCACAAGCCCTACTTTCTGTCTTCCTTCTCTCTTCAATCTCCCAGCTCCCTTTCTAGCTCTTTAGTCAGGATTTAAAAAAATGAGGAAAGCCAAGCACTGGTGGTTCACAACTGTAATCCTAGCTACTCAGGGAGGCTGAGATCTGAGGATCACAATTCAAAGCCAGCCCAGGCAGGAAAGTCAGAGAAACTCTTATCTCCCATAAACCACCAGAAAACAGGAAGAGGTGCTGTAGCTCAAGTGGTAGAGCGCTAGCCTTGAGCTGAAGAGCTGAGGGACAG
>NW_012267242.1:11644733-11650214 GCF_000151885.1 Dipodomys ordii
CTTTTTTCTTTTTTGCTTATGTGGTGCTGAGGAATCGAACCCAGGGCCTCATGCATGCAAGGCAAGCGCTCTACCACTGAGCCACCTTCCCAGCCCTCACCTCACTCCTTATACTTCCTCTATCCGAAGGTGGCAGGTAAAGGGCTTAAAATAGCCTTGACTTCTCCCTAGTCAGTGGCAGTAAATAGCCCCAGAGTGGAAGAAATGTATCAAATAGGTCTGGATGTAGCTTCAAGAAGCCATCGTCCACTCCCAGGAACCATCTTCTCCCCTCAAGTCCCAGGCTAATCTCCTCAGTCTGACCCAAATCTTCAGAAGAACTCCCACACCACTACAAAGCACTGTCAACCTGCTCCGGAGGAGGGAGGGTGAGTTGGAGGAGGGAAGAAATGGAAGGACCAAGCAGTGTCTCTTACATATTCCTTCTGCCTTAGTTCTTCTAACCCATTCACATAGTGGAGAGGGAAAGAAAAAAAAAATCATTAAAACAAAGTTTGTCTGTTGTTGTTGTTTTTACCTTAAAGAGGTGGGTGAAGCTCCGGGAAGGTGGTGGGCTTGGCTCTTCGGCAGCTGGACTGGGAGGGGTGGATACGAGGCCCCCACCAGTGCCAGCTGCTGCCTTCCAGCAGTCAGCGCCAGAGCTTGGACAGGTTGACACACGTTCAGACGCGCTGCTGTCGTTGCCGTCCTAGCCAGATCCCAGATCGTGGCCACTTCCAGACTCACTTCCAGGATTGGGGAGCCCCCCCACAGAGGGGTGATGACAAGTAGGGGAGCAGACAAGATGCTCCCGGTGGTTCTCAGCGCCTTCAGAATTCCTGAGTGGCAGAGTGGAACAGTGGTGCCGCTCCAGGCCCTGACTGCACACACTGGTTTTCAAAGGAAGTTTGTGGTTATTCTTTTTCTCTTCTCTCTTTCTTTTTTTCTTTTGCCCATCGGGACAAAGAAAAATTAATCAAGGACAAGCTCCTAAGAAGAGGAGGAGCCTACCTCGCACTGAAGGACTTCCATTATGGCCTTCTGACCCGGTCAGCAGCCTGCTGATCAGCAAAGAGAGAGAGAAATAAGGAGAGAAAAACAACAGACCCTTTCTCTTCCCTCCTCCCGCGGCTGGAAGGGACGGAGCGCTTGTGCCTCTCTGGTGAGAATGGGGAAGAGCAAGTGCCAGAGGCTGGGCGGGGAGGAGCAGGGCTGGACAGCAGCAGCGTGGTGACAGTCCTTTCTCCTTCTCCCCGCAACTTGCTCTGGACCCCAAAAACCTGGTCACAGAGCGTATTTGCAGATTTACTCATGTAATTCTTTTTTTTGAATTTCCTGCTCTGGTGTTTAAAATAAAGTCTAGAAATAAAATTGGTTGGGTTTGGGCACCCAGTGTACACAGAGGAAGGTGTGGAACAAACCCAGGCTCTTGGAAAAGAACACTGTCGGGAGAGAACCATCAGAGCAAGGGGAGATTCTATGCCCCGAACTCTGATTTCAGATTCAGCCTCTTTCTCAGTTTTCAGCTTGTGGGAGCAAGATAAGCTGGTAGGAAGCTAGTGGTAGGAAATGAAAGAATCGATTAATAAATGAGAGGACATTTGATACATTTGATGACAAAGGGTTTTTTTTCTTCTTCATTAAACTGCACTACTTTGGGGCTGGAAAGTGGCCGCTAAGGAAAGTCAAAACCTAGCTCTACATTCTGGGGTGTGTGTGGGGGGGGGTATTGGGACTTAAACTCAGAGCTGGGATGCTGTTCCTCAATTACTTTGCTTAAGGCTGCTGCTCTACCACTTGAGCTACAGCCTCACTCTGGCTTTTTGGTATTTAGATGGAGATGGGAGTCTTACAGACTTTCCTTCCAGGGCTGGCTTGGAATAGAGTGATCCTCAGATCTCAGCCTCTTGAGTAGCGAGGATTACAGGTGGGAGCCATCAGCCCCTGGCTAGTAGCTCTCAACATTCCGAAGGGCCCTTCACAGTCTATTTACACAACTGCCACAGATGAGACTTTAAGCAACTCTGAAAGCTGAAAAATCAATTTGAACAGTTGGGGAGTCAGGAAGCAAACTCAGGGTTATAACAGCCTAAGAATGTAATGAAGAGGTATTTGTGGAGACTGAAGAATATAGAGTTGTAAAGAAGAACCAAGTTAGAGGGACTGTCTGTAAAAGCACAGGAATAAAAAAAATTATGCTAATATCTTTCCATCATGGACAACCAGGAAATTGGTGGGAATGGTCAGTTTGGGAAAGGGAAGAATTCAGGGAAGGAAAATGGAAAACTGTTATGCCATGTTGTAATTTAAGATGTCAATCAGCATGTGCAGGTAGCCCATACTTGTCATGCCGGCACTCTAGAGACTAGGCAGCAAGGTCCCGCGTTTGAGCTCAGCCTAGACTACATAGCGAGAAGCGTTGGATAGTCGTCCCTTGCTATATCCTGGTTCACTTGTTTGTACTTGGCGGATATTTACCTATTGTGGGGGTTGGGGGGTGTCTCTGGAACGTAATGTGAGGGATCACTACATATTTAAAAAGCAAACAAACAGTGAAACGAAGGGACTGAGAAAGTGGCTCAGTGGTAGAGTGCTTGCTCGCATGTACGAGGCCCTGGGTTCGATTCCTCAGCACCATCTAAACAGAAAAAGCCGGAAGTGGTGCTGTGGCTCAAGTGGTAGAGCGCTAGCCTTGAGCTGAAGAGCTGAGGGACAGCGCCCAGGCCCAGAGTTCAGGCCCGACGACCGACAAAAACAAAGCAACAACCCCCCCCCAAAAAAAAAAACCAAAAACAGTGAACCGAGATATAGCCAGGGACGACTCTATAAGTATGTGTCAAAGTTTTCAGCAACTTGTCCCGTCTGCAATGGAATAATGGGGCGTCTGGAACGTCTGAACTACGTCTCCCAGAATGCCACGCGATACGCAACCCCGCCCCCTCGTTCTCTGGGAGACGTCCCATGAGCCTCTGGGCGTAGAGCTCCGCCTCCGCCGCTGGGGGCGGGCGGCGTCCGACTCCGGGAGCACCGGATTACGTACTTCCTGCGGAGGTCGGAGGCCGAATCCCTTTATGGCGGGTTCGAGACCCGCCTCCTGGCTCGCCTCTAGCCCCTGAGCCCTGGGCGGGGTGTGTTCGCCGGGTAACCTGTGTTCGACGAGGGCCGACAGCACCCTGTGCGCTCCGCCATGGAGGCCTTCCTGCAGGGTTGTCGAGCTGCTCTGCAGGTAACGGATCTCTGTCTGTGATCGTAAGGAATGGAGCTTGGGGGTCCGGGAAGGACGGGGGTGATGTGGGAATCTCGGGAAGCCCAGACAGTCGGTGTGGAGAGGTGGCCGGCGTGTGGGAAGGAGGTTTGGGGTCTGATCGGGCTTGGGGAATTTCACGCGCCGGAGGCGGCTGCTCGGGCTCCGGGCTTTTGAGTCCCCGCCTTTGGGGACTGACCGGGATCGAATAGGGAGGAGTCTTGATGTTTGAGTCTCGGCTGGCTGTCGTCCGGGTAGTTCCCTGTGAAGGACCTGAGCGGTGCCGCCGCCAGCCTAGCCTCTTAGGGTGTGCTCTTTCCTTTTTTTCCCTCGCCCCTCTGTCAGTGATCTGCTCCCAAGGCTTGGCTTAGCCCGCTGTCCGCAGGTGAACCTCGAAGGTGTGGAGAGAACCCGGGTGCACGGCTGTACTTGCTCTAAATGGCGGATTATTCTCTGTGGTGGCCGGACTCTTTTCTAGGTGTTAAAGGTGGTCGCGCAGAATCTGTGTATTTTAAGCCAGACATACATGAGGCATTATGAGTTGACCCACAGCCTGCATTCCTTTGCTTCTAGATTTCTTCTTGGCCCTAATGCCCACAAATTACTTAAAAATCCCCACCCTCCTCCTGGTCAGGATAAGCACAGGGTGTTTGAAACCAAAACACCTGAATGTTTTGTCGCTTGTTTTAGGTTCCTACCCTGCTGACTGGTCATGCAGCAGTGGGCTGCTTCTCCCCTGTTAGCACAAAGCTAGTCAGTGAGAATTTAGAAGGTCTCCTGGATCCCCTTACTTTGAGTTACACTGTCCCTGAAGAAGCGCAGACAGATGGCCTATGGTCTTCCATTTAGAGTATCTTATCTGGGTGTGGTGGACTGTGCCCGAGATCCAAGTACTTGGGAGGCAGGAGGGTCTAAGTCCCAGAAAAACAAAACTAGCCAAACACTGAGGTCTACCTGTAAGTTCTGATCTTTAACAAATGCCAAACATCACCTAATTCTTTTCTGAGATAAATAAATGCTCTCTTACTGGGATGAGGTTCAGTTTTTTTTTTCTTTTATTTTCCTCATTTTTTTGTCAGTCATGGGCCTGAGCTCTGGGCCTGGCACTGTCCCTCAGCTCTTCAGCTCAAAGCTAGTGCTCTACCATTTGAACTACAGTGCCACTTCAAGCTTTTTCTGTTTATGTGGTGCTGAGGAATTGAACCCAGGGTCTCATGCTTGCAAGGTAAACACTCTACCTCTGAGCCACCTTCCCAGCCCCAGGTTCAGTTTTAACACCAATTAACACCAAAGTTTTCTTTATGAAAAATTTATGGGAAGTGTTTTAATGCATAACAATTTGGAGCCAATGTTTTCTTTCTTCATTTTCATTTCCCCACCCCCCATTCTTTTTCCTTTTTTCTTAGGCAGGGTCTTCCTGAGTAACCAGATGGGTCTTTAAATACACATATCAACCTCCCAAGTACTTGTGTGCCTTTACACTTGGCTTTTTTCTTTCTTTCTTTTTTTTAGGTCAGACCTGGACTCAAACTCAATACTTGTTGCTTTTGCTTATTGGCTAGCGCTCTGCCAACTGAGACATGGGGGGGGGCGGGGAGGGGAGGTCAGCTGCCCCCTCCCCACACACTTTGTTTTCCTCCCCATAAAGATTTGAATTCAGGGCCTCATGCTAGCTTGCTTGCTTGGCTAGCATTCCACCACTTGACCACACCTTCAGGCTGGGCTTTTTAATGGCTATTTTTTTGGAGATGATACCTCAGGCACTTTGCCACCCTTTTCTGCCTCAGCTGCATCAAACTTGATCTTCTACAGCTCAGCCTCCTGAGTAGCTAGGTAGCTAGGATAATACATGTGAGCACTAACACCCCACTTTTTTTTTTTCCAGTTCTGGGCCTTGAACTCAGGGACTGGGCACTGTCCCTGAGCTTCTTTTGGTCACTTGAGAGCCACAGAGCCACTTCCAGCTTTTCCTGTTTATGAGATACTGAGGAATCAAACCCAGGGCTTCAAGCATGCTAGGCAAACACTCTACCACTAAGCCACATTCCCAGCTCAACACCCCACTTCTTTTGGGGTACTTTCTTTTTTTAGGGGGGGTCTGGTAGTGGGGCCTGAACTCTGGGCCTGGGCACTGTCCCTCAGCTCTTCAGCTCAAGGCTAGGGCTCTACCACTTGAGCCACAGCGCCACTTCCGGCTTTTTTCTTTTTGTTTATGTGGTGCTAAGGAATCGAACCCAGGGCCTGGAGCATGCAAGGCA
>NW_012267242.1:11651409-11660372 GCF_000151885.1 Dipodomys ordii
GGAAGTGGCGCTGTGGCTCAAGTGGTAGAGCGCTAGCCTTGAGCTGAAGAGCTGAGGGACAGTGCCCAGGCCCAGAGTTCAGGCCCCACAACTGGACCCCCCCCCAAAAAAAAAGAAAAATGAACTTTACAATTTTGGCGGGGGAGGGTGGAGGAGGTAGGGGGGGATGGGAGGGCAGGGATGGTAAGGGGAAACAAAGGAGGAGGAACAGTGCTTGATAAGAAATGTACTCGGGCTGTGAAGGTAGCTCAGCAGTAGAGCCCTTGTCTTGCATGCATAAGGCCCTGGGTTCGATTCCTCAGCACCACATAAGCAAAAAGAAAAAAGCTGGAGGTGGCGCTGTGGCTCAAGTGGTAGAGCCCTAGCCTTGAGCTGAAGAGCTGAGGGACAGTGCCCAGGCCCAGAGTTCAGGCCCCACTACCGGACCCAAAAAAAATAAAAAAAAGAAATGTACTCAGGGAAGTGGCACTGTGGCTCAAGCGGTAGTGTGCTCACCTTGAGCTGAAGAGCTCAAGGACAGCACCTAAGCCCAGAGTTCAAACCCCACGACCGACAAAAAAACAAAACAAGAATTGTACTCAGTACCTTTCTCATGTAATTGTAACCCTTCTGTATGGTATTTTCACAATAAAAACTTATTAAACAAACAAACAAACAGCTTAGGGACAGTGCCCAGGCCCTGAGTTCAAGGCCCAGGACTGGCAAAAAATAAATGAAAAGGTTTTCTCGGCTTGATTCTGTTCCTACATCCACCCTGTTTTGTTACTGGTGTAGAGATAAATTTAGATAAACACACCATTCACTTGAATATTGCTCTTAAATAATCATTTAATTATAATTTTTAAAGGGATTGTGACTGTTTGACTTTTGCTCAAGATAAACACAGCTGATAGTTTCCAGACATATCTCTGGCAATACCATATTATTAGAATGTGATACCAGAAATTTTCTATAGTCTCTGTCACAGTAATAGGATGTTCAATTTAGAAGAAATCTTATTTAGTCAGGCAAGATGGTGCATGTCTATAATTTCAGCTCTCTTGGGAGGCTAAGATTGAAGCTGGATGATCAGAAATTTAAGGCCTAATCCAAGTGCTAGTGTCTCACACCTATAATCCTACGTACTCAGGAGGCTATGGTTTGATGCCAGCCTGGGCAGAAAAGTCCATGAGCACCCCTTCCCCAAAATAACCATCAGAAAAGTCAGGCTAGAGTCTTGGCTTAAGTGGTAGAGCACCAACCTAGCAAGCAAAAGGCCTTGAGTTTAAACCTCAATAGCATGCGTTCACATACACACATAGAAGCAATCCTACTTAATATCTTCTTCCTGGTGATCATTCCTTCATGTCTGGAAGTCACCTTTCTTCAGCATGAGACTGTTCTAATTCATCCAGGAACAAAGGCTCTCAGGAGCCTTTGGATAAGGAATCGTGTACTTGTTTCAGGCATTAGGCAAGATGAGATGGCTGGCTGTTCTTAAAAATTTCTAGTTCCGCCGGACACCAGTTGCTCACACCTGTAATCCTAGCTACTCAGGGGGCTGAGATCTGAGGATCACGGTTCAAAGCCAGCCTGGGCAGGAAAGTCCGTGAACTCTTATCTCCAATAAACCAGTAGAAAACCGGAAGTGGTGCTGTGGTTCAAGCGATAGAGCGCGTGCCTTGAGCTGAAGAGCACTGAGACAGTGCCCAAGCCCAGAGTTCAAACCCCATGACCGACAAAAAAAAAAAAAAAGAAATTTCTAGTTCCTTTACCATCATGGGTCCCTTTTTTTTTTTCTGAGTTTGCCTGTCTTTGCCTTTTTTTTTTGAGTCCGGTCATGGGGCCTGAACTCTGGGCCTGGGCACTGTCCCTCAGCTCTTCAGCTCAAGGCTAGCGCTCTACCACTTGAGCCACAGCACCACTTCCGGCTTTTTTTCTTTTTTGCTTATGTGGTGCTGAGGAATCGAACTCAGGGCCTCATGCATGCAAGGCAAGCACTCTACCACTGAGCTACCTTCCCAGCCCCTCTCATTAACTATTTTATAGAATAGTTATCCAACTTTATTCAGCTTCAGTGGTTTAGTTTGCTTGCCCTAAACCCCCTTCCTATCCCTTACTGAGGCCACAAAGAAAATATCAGGATACGTATCATTGCAACTACTAGAGGTCTTTTTTAAAAAAAAAGTTTATGTTTACTTGTGGCTCTTGGATTGTATTTCTTCCATTGGCAGCTTGGGTTTCCTCATGCTTCTAAGTATAGCTGTGTTTCCCCTAAACTCTTCCTCTGATGGTTAGAAAACTGAGGCTATTTGGCCAGTGTTTTCAACTGGTGTGTGTGTGGGCGGGGGGGGGGGGACGGAAGGGGGAGAACAGGGGAGGAATGGCTCAAGCTGTAGAGCACAAGCCTACCAAGTATAACCAACCCCCTGAGTTCCAAGAATATAGTCTGAATGAAGAGAAGTTAGTCTAAGTTCAAAACCATATAGTCACTCATAGCTGTGTTAAGAATTAGAATACACAGGGGTTGGGAAGGTGGCTCAGTGGTAGAGCGCTTGCCTTGCATGCATGAGGCCCTGGGTTCAATTCCTCAGCACCACATAAGCAAAAAGAAAAAAGCCGGAAGTGGCACTGTGGCTCAAATGGTAGAGCACTGGCCTTGAGCTGAAGAGCTGAGGGACAGTGCCCAGGCCCAGAGTTCAGGCTCTACGACCGGAACTCCCCCCCAAAAAAAAAAGAATTAGAATGCACAGCCATGAAGATAGTGAGCCCCTTAAGGAAGAAGTTAGGTTCTGTCTGAGAAACCTATCTGCTGGAAGCTGGAGGTTGAGAGGAAGAGGATTGCTCTGGCCTGGGTGGTAAAGAAGACTTTACAGAGAAAGGGTGCTTTTAGGACTAGAGTGAACATAGAATAGAGAAAGATGGAAGGGAACAGGTCATTACTGTTTACAGAATAGGCACTTGATGCTATCTCATTTAATCATAATAATTTCATAAAATTAGTTCCAGTGTTAGCTCTATTTTCTTTTCTTTTTCTTTCTTTCTTTCTTTTTTTTTTTTTAAATTGGTCATGGGGCCTGAACTCTGGGCCTGGGCACTGTCCCTCAGATCTTCAGCTCAAGGTTAGTGCTCTACCCCTTGAGCAACAGTGCCACTTCCAGCTTTTTTCTGCTTACATGGTGTTGAGGAATCGAACCCAGGGCCTCATGCATTCAAGGCAGGCACTGTACGACTATTTCTTTTCTGTTTGTTTATGTGCCAGTACTAGGGCTTGAATTCAGGATCTGGGTGCTGTCCCTTAACCTTTTCACTCAAGGCTGGTGCTCAAGCCACAGCTCTACTTCTGGCTTTTTGGTGGGTGAGTGTCTGTAAGAGTCTCATGGATTTTCCTGCCTGGGCTGGCTTCCAACCCTGATCCTCACATTTCAGCCTCCTGAGTAGCTAGGATTACATGCATGAGCCACCAGCACTCAGTCTCATTTTCTAATATAAAAAGCAGTAAGAAGCAAATCTGAGGTTCAGCTTTTCGAGTGCTGGGCCTACTGCTTTCAAAGAACAAACAGTGTAAAGAAAGGACAGAGTGGAATGTGCACATCAGGGTTTGGGGGTGGAATATTCCAGTTAGGCTAGAGTAATGGTGGGTGCTAACTAGGAGGAAGAATGCTACCACCTCCCTAAGTTACACACCACACCACACCATATACCCCTCTTCCAAGATATGCTACAAAACTAGTATCCCATTTTTATTCATTCCTTTTGTTTGCTGCTCTCATCTAGGCTTGGCTTAGCACAGCAGTTAATTATTAGTTCATTTTGTTCTAGAGATCTCTCCTCACCTCAGAGCCACGAAGTTGTATTGGTCCCTGCTTTCTGCTTTCCTTTGCCTACTTTTCATGCTGCGAATCTTACAGATCCTGATTCAACTGCCACAGGCAGTCTTTGTGTGTGTGTGTACCAGTCCTAGAGCTTGAACTCAGGGCCTGGTCACTGCCCCTAAGCTTTTTTTTGCTCAAGTCTAGCTAGCGCTCTACTACTGGCGCCACGGTGCCACTTCGGCCTTGGTAGTTTATTGGAGATAAGAGTCTCCTGCCTGGGCTGGCTTTGAACATTGATCCTCAGATCTCAGTCTCCTGAGTGGTTTAAAATTACAGGCGTGAGCCAGCAGCACCTGGCTGAAGCAACTCATATTCAAACTTTGAAAAGTTTTTTTGTTTTTTTTTTTCCCCAGGAGCCTCCTTGAATAGCAATAGTTTCTCTACCTTGTTCTGCTTTTTCTGTTTCTCACCTTTTTTCTCCATAGGCAGGGCCATGTGGTTCTCCGGTTTCTATAGTTCCCTCTCTAGAGAACACAGGATGCCCCTTCCCGCCTCAGTGAGTAGATTATCCACAGCAAGCTGTTTCAAGTGTTTTGCTGTCACTTTGGTCCACAGCCATCTGGTATGTGGTCCACAGTGTTTGGTATCCAGGAAACGAAGGGGCCTTTTCTGGTATGAGGATTAGGAGGGGCCCAGAGTTCAGGCCCCACCACCGGACCCACCCCAAAAAAAAATGCTGATTGGACGCATGGCTCAAATAGTACAGCAACAGCTGTGGGTGGGGGGTACACGTACGTGTACACACACACACACACACACACACACACACATGTCATTTATCCCGATTTGTACCCTGACTTGATTGATCACTACACATTATGTACGTGTATCAAAACTATATAAATTATTTTACCTTGGTTATTATGTCTATACTGTGTGGAAGCTGATGGATACCGGGAAATTTTTCAACACTATTTTCCAAAGCAAAGAGAACTCTGTGCCTGGGCGCTGTCCCTCAGCTCTTCAGCTCAAGGCTAGCACTCTACCACTTGAACCACAGTGCCACTTCCAGCTTTTTTCTTTTTTCTTATGTGGTGCTGAGGAATCAAACCCAGGACCTCATGCATGCAAGGCAAGCGCTCTACCACTGAGCCACCTTCCCAGCCCTCCAATCAGCATTTTTGTTGGATAATTGGAGATGGAGTCTCAAGGACTTTTCTGCCTGGGCTAGTTTTGAAATTGAGGGTGGCCTGAGATCTTCAGATGTCAGCTTCCTGAGTAGCTAGGATAGAGAAATGAGCCACTGGAACCTGACATTTTTTGTGTATATGTGTGTGGAGGATAGGAATTGAAGCCACGGCCTTGTAGTACATGCTAACCACAACTTATATATAACAAAGCTACACACCCTAGCCTCTTCTCTCCATGTGCGGAAATAGGCAAAATTTTCTGTACTGGCTATTTTAGAATATTCAGTCATTGTCAACTATAGTTACAGGTGCTGTATTAAAGGATACTAGAAGGTTAATGGGCAAGGGTGTCCATTAACTGTCCTCTTCTCCACTCTTCCCCCAGGCTCTGGTAACTACTTTTCTACTACTCTACTTCTTTGAGGTCAATTTTTAGGCTTCCACATGTGAAAATGTGTGATATTTCACTTTCTGTGCCTATTTTCACATAGCATATTATTCTTTAGTTCAGTCCATGTTGCTGCAAATGACAGAATTTCATTCTTTTTATAGCTGAGTAAATACTCTATTATGAGATTGTGGTTTGAGGCCTGCAGGTAGAAAAGTCTGTAAGACTTCATCTTTAAAAAAGCTGGGCTGGGGGCTGAGAAGGTGGCTCAGTGGTAGAGCTCTTGCCTTGCATGCATGAGGCCCTGGGTTCGATTCCTCAGCACCACATAAGCAAAAAGAAAAAAGCCGAAAGTGGCGCTGTGGCTCAAGTGGTAGAGTGCTAGCCTTGAGCTGAAGAGCTGAGGGACAGCGCTCATGCCCAGAGTTCAGGCCCCACGACCGGATCCAAAAAAAAAATAAAAAATAAAAAAGCTGGGCTGGCCAGGCACCGGTGGCTCATGCCTCTAATCCTAGCTACTCAGTAGGCTGAGATCTGAGGATCGCAGTTCAAAGCCAGCCCGGGCAGGAAAGTCCGTGAGACTCTTATCTCCAATAAACCACTAGAAAACTGAAAGTGGCTCTGTGGCTCAAGTGGTAGAGTGGTAGAATGCTAGCCTTGAGCTGAAGAGCACAGGGACAGCACCTAAGCCCAGAGTTCAAGCCTCACAATCAATCAAAAAAAAAAAAAAAAAAAAGCTGGGCTGGCCAGACACCTGTGGCTCATGCCTGTAATCCTAGCTACGCAGAAGACTGAGAACTGAGGATTGCCATTTAAAGCCAGTCTGGGCAGGAAAGTCTATGAGACTCTTTATTTCCAGTTAACCACCAGAAAACCAGAAGTGAGGCTGTGGCTCAAGTGGTAGAGCACATATCTTGAGCTTAAGAGCTGAGGGACAGCGCCCACCTAGAATTCAACCCCACGACTGGGAGGGGGAAAAATGAAGCTGGGCTAGCAATCAAGAAGGTTTGTGAACCTGAACTCAACCTATCTGAGCAGAGGGACAGGGACTGCTGCTGCATTAGGGATAAATAGGAGAGTAGCCTGCCCGTTCTGTGTGCTTGCTTGCCAGATTTCTGACTGATGGCTCATCCTTTTGCAGAAGTAAATATTGCCTTGCTGAGGAAGAAAATAAAAAAAAGCTAGTTTGGCTGGGCACCAGTGGGTCATGCTTATAATTTTACTACCTAGGTGGCTGAAATGAGGATTGTAGATCAAAGCTTGCCCAGGCAGGAAAGCCTGTGAGACTATTATCTCCAATAAACTACCGCCAAAATGCTGGAAATGGTCAGGTACTGGTGGCTTACACCTGAAATCCTTAGCTAGTCAGGAGACTGAGATCTGAGGATCATGGTTTAAAGCCAGCCCAGGCAGGAAGGTCTGAAACACTTACACCAGTTAACTACCAAAAAAAAAAAAAGCTGGATATAGAGCTGTGGCTGAAGTGGTAGAGTGCTAGACTTATGCAAAAGAAGCTCAGAAATAGTGCCCAGGCCCTGAGTTTAAGCCCCAGGACTTGCACACACACAAAAGAACAACTAGGTTGGAGGCATGTCTCAAGAGGTAGAATGAGGGGCTGGGAAGGTGGCTCAGTGGTAGAGCGCTTGCCTTGCACGCATGAGGCCCTGGGTTCGATTCCTCAGCACCACATAAAAAAAAAAAAAGAAAAAAGCTGGAAGTGGCGCTGTGGCTCAAGTAGTAGAGCACTAGCCTTGAGCTGAAGAGCTGAGGGACAGCTTCCAGGCCGAGTTCAGGCCCCACAACTGTGCCCCCCCAAAAAAAAAGAGAATGACAGCTGAACAAGCATGATTCTCTGATATCAAGCCACCAAAAGAAGAAGAGGAAGGGGAGAATGGGGGGGCCCCAGTTATAACTAGATAGTATAATTTATACCATCTCTTCCTCCCTGGCTTTTTAGTAGGGGAAGTGGTAAGGATAGTCTATACAGGGAAGACAACACTGAGTATTCTGGACTTTTCCTTTTTCATCAAGTTATATTACTTTTGTTTGTTTGTGATGTTGGTACTGGGCTTAAACTCACAGCCTGGGTGCTATCCTTTAGTTTTTTTTTTTTCACTCAAAACTGGTGTTCTACCACTGAAGCCATAGCTCCACTTCTGTCTTTTGGTGGTTAATTGGAAATGAGTTTCCCATCCTGGCTTCAAACTGTAATCCTTGGATCTTAACCATCTGAGTAGCTAGGATTACGAGCATGAGCCACTGGCATTTGGCTTTTTTTTTTTTTTTTTTATAAATAGGGAGCTGGGAAGATGGCTCAGTGGTAAAGCGCTTGCCTTCCATGCATGAGGCCCTGGGTTCGATTCCCCAGCACCACATAAGAAAAAAATCCAGAAGTGGCGCTATAGCTCAAGTGGTAGAGCGCTAGCCTTGAGCTGAAGAGCTGAGGGATAGCGCCCAGGCCCAGAGTTCAGGCCCCACAACTGGACCCCCCCCCCCAACAAAAAATAGGGACTTACGTATTTATTTCTGCACTGCTTTTGCCTATGCCTCCTGTGTAGCTGGAACTAAAAACATGAATCACCACTGCCCAGCTTTTTTGTTGAGAAGAGGGTCTCAGTACCTTTTTACCCAGGCTACCCTAAACCACAATCCTCATGGTCTCTGCCTCCTGAATAGCTGGGGTGACAAACATGAGCCATGAACACCTGGTCAATAATTCTCAAAGTACCTGCCTCATTAGCTTTGAGGATTAAATGATTAGTATGATTTGCTAATGCACATGAAAATTAGAAAATGCCCGGCATACTCAAATGTTTAAAAACATAGCAAACCTCTGTCTCTGCTGTTGTGGGCATATAGTCTAAATGTGCTTTATGTGTAGTCATGGTTGGATGTTATGGTTGTTATGCTGTAATCCCAATACTCCGGAGGGTTGTGAGTTTGAGGCCAGCCTGGACTGCATACTAAGATCCAATCTCAAAAAAAAGAAAAGGAAGACTAAGGTGAAAGCTTTCGCCTCCATCTCCCTCCTCAGAGTTCGTAGCAGCAGCTGGGCTTCCAAAGCTTTAAAAATAAAAGTTCCAGTAGCAGCAACTGTTGTTGCTATAATCTGAATCTGTTTCTTGGGTTGGTTGTGTGAGGTACTTGGTTGTTCTATATGGTTATCATTTGAAACTTCTCCTGATCGAATTTTTCCATATAATAAATTTGAGCTTCTGAACTTTTATTTGGTCAGTTATGGGGCTTGAACTCAAGGCCTGGGTGCTGTCCCTGAGCCTCTTTGTGCTTAAGGCTAGTGCTTGACCAATTGAGCTACAGCTCCACTTCCAGGTTTTGAATGGTTAATTGGAGATAAGAGTCTCTCAGGGACTTTTCTGCCTGAGTCAGCTTCTAACCTGGATCCTCAAATCTCAGCCTCCAGAGTAGCTAGGATTATAGGTGTAAGCCACCAACGCCAGCTGGAACTTTATTAATTAATTTATTATTATTATTTATTTATTTATTTTGTCGGTCGTGGGGCTTGAACTCTGGGCCTGGGCGCTGTCCCTCAGCTCTTCAGCTCAAGGCGAGCGCTCTACCACTTGAGCTACA
>NW_012267242.1:11660422-11664388 GCF_000151885.1 Dipodomys ordii
CTCTTCAGCTCAAGGCGAGCGCTCTACCACTTGAGCTACAGCGCCACTTCCAGTTTTCTGGTGGTTTATTGGAGATAGGAGTCTCACGGTCTTTCCTGCCCGGGCTGGCTTTGAACCGAGATCCTCAGATCTCAGCCTCCTGAGTAGCTAGGATTACAGGCGTGAGCCACCAGCGCCTGGCTATTATTATTATTTATTATCAAGCCCCATTCCTGGGGCTTGAACTCTGGGCATGGGCTGTCCCTGAGCTTCTTTTGCTCAAGGCTAGTGCTGTAGTACTGGAGTCACAGTGCCACTTTGGGCTTTTTCTGAATAGCTTATTGAAAATAAGAGTGTCATAGACTTTCCTGCCTGGTCTGGTTTCAAACCTGGATCATCAGATCTCTGCCTCTTGAGTAGCTGGAATTACAGGTGTGAGCCACCAAGCACCTGGCCTGAAACAGCACTCATAGCACTTCCGGCTTTTTCTGTTTATGTGGTACTGAGGAATCGAATCCAGGGCTTCATGCATGCTAGGCAAGCCCTCTACCACTAAGCCACCTTCCCAGCCTAGTCCAATGGTTTAGAATGTAAGGATCGTTATCCCTGGTTTGAAAATGAGGGTAGTAGATTGGGACAATAACCAGAGTTGATAGTTCAAGAGTATGACTTGAATTTACCAACTCCCCATATGGTACTTTTGACTATTGAGTGCCTAAAGAGGCATAAGAAATTAGATCGTTGTTTACTGTCCTGTAAGATAATATTCAGAGACTACTTAGGGAAAAAGCACTTTTCCACCAACTGAATGTGTGTGGAGTGCATGCAGCTCAACTAAAACTCTGAGGTCCTATCTGCTAAAACCCTCATCCACGATGTAAGGAACAATAAGATTATCCCACTTCCTCTGTGAAGATCAGTGAGAGGATGAGAGTGAAGGCCTGGTGAGTATAAGGTGAATGGAAGTGAAGAGACCACTTTGGCAGTTTCCCCTTCCTCCTCTCCAGGAGTCCCGGCCTCTACATGTTGTATTGGGAAATGAAGCCTGTGACTTGGACTCCATGGTATCTGCTCTCGCCCTGGCATTTTACATGACAAAGGTGAGTACCTAAATAATCCCTTAGAATGAATAGATTTGAATTCAAGACCCAACTCTGCCACTTACAGTGGGTAAATTAAATCCCTTGACTGCTGAATCTCATATCACTATCTGAGAAGACGATATTTTACAGTGTTGTTGTGAAGGCCAAATGAATAGATATGTTTTGAGAGATATTTGTAAGTCATAAAGCAATATTTGAACTAATTATCATTGAATTTCAGTGATCCAGTATGTATTTCTTCTGTCAAGTCCGCTTTCCTGCCTGTACTTAGGCTTAGACTCAAGGCCTTGAGCACTTAGCTTTTTTTGATCAAGGCTGGCACTTTACCAGTTGCCATACCTCCATTTCCAGCTTTTTGCTGGTTAATTGGAGATAAGAGTCTCAGATTTCTTTGCCTGTGCTGGCTTAGAACCTCAGATCTTAGCTTCCTAAGTAGCTAGGATAACTGGTGTGAGCCATTGGTGCTCAGCTCCCGGTTAGTTCTTAAGCTCTCCTAATCCTTTCTCTGCAGCAGCACTTCTATAACTAGGTCTTTTCCATGCTACTGTAAGAGGGAAGGGGCTTGAGATCCCTTTGGAACCAAGAGTGAAGGTTTAGTGTAAGTCTGTCAGAGTCCATACGTGGCATGAACTCCATTCTTTGTTGGCCTCAATTCCCAGTAAAAAAGGTAAAAGAAAAAAAAAAAAACAATCCTTTTATTTTCATAGACTGGGTAATTGTGGCTTGGGGAAGATGGTAACTTACCCAGGATCATGTATGTCTCCTTGGGTCTCAGTAGTCTTGTTAATTGAGCTATATTCTCCAGCCCAGGCTTGTGATGTCCTCCTGTGTATTCTAAAACATTTTCATTCCTTCTTTTCACGATCCAGACAACTGAAGCTGAGGAAATCTTTATACCAGTTTTAAATATAAAACGTTCTGAGCTACCTCTGCGAGGCGACAACATCTTCTTTCTTCAGAAGGTTCACATTCCCGAGACAGTCTTGATTTTTCGGGATGAGATTGACCTCCATGCTTTGCATCAGGCGGGCCACCTCACCCTCATCCTTGTTGACCATCATGTCTTACCCAAGTAAGGATATGGACATACTGGAATTTGGTGAATGAACTCTAAAGAGATGAAATGAAAAAAGCAGTTTTGTTTTCAGGAATTTCACAGCTAATTATGATTGACAACTTCATGTCTAATATGGAAAAATCAATATAAAATAGCATTACTGTGCAGGTTTATGGTATAAAGTTGTGCACCATAATAAAAGACAAATAATAAAAAGAATTAAAATTTTAGTTTTTCAAACTAAAGAAAAACCCCACAATAATATAAATCTTCCTTTAGTATTTAAGACTTTTTTTTTTTTTGTGGTCAGTCATGGGGCTTGAACTCTGGGACTGGGCGCTGTCCCTGAGCACTTTAGCTCAAGGCTAGCACTCTACCACTTGAGCCACAGCGCCACTTCCACCTTTATCTGCTTATGTGGTGCTGAGGAATTGAATCCAGGACCTCATGCATGCAAGGCAAGCACTTTACCACTGAGCCACCTTCCCAGTCCCTAAGACTTTTTTTAAAGTTAGTTTCTCATGAGGAGGCTGAGATCCAACAGATCAAAGTTCAAAGCCAACTTGGGCAGAAAAGTCCTAGCGATACCATCTCCAATTAAGCAGCAAAAAATGTACAACTGGAGATGTGGCTCAGGTGGTAGTTCTAGCTGAGCAAGCAAGCCAAATAAGTACAGACCCTGAATTCAAACCTATGTACTGACAAAAGAAAAAAAAAAACGGCCTAACAAGCTGGGCACCAGTGGCTCACGCCTGTAATCCTAGCTACTCATGGCTGAGATCTGAGAATCGAGGTTCAAAGCCAGCCCTGGCAGGAACATCCCTGAGACTCTTATCTCCAATAAACCACTAGAAAACTGGAAGTGGCGCTGTGGCTCAAGCAGTAGAGTGTTAGCCTTGAGCTGAAGAGCTGAGGGACAGCGCTTAGGCCCAGGGTTCAGGCCCCACGACTGACAAAAAAATATATATATATATATATTTTTTTGTCATGGGCCTTGAGCTCTGGGCCTGGGAACTGTCTCTTCAGCTTAAAGCTAGTGCTCTAGGGCTGAGAAGGTGGCTCAGTGGTAGAGCGCTTGCCTTGCATGCCTGAGGCCCTGGGTTTGATTCCTCAGTACCACATAAGCAAAGAGAAAAAAGCCCGAAGTGGCGCTATGGCTCAAGTGGTAGAACGCTAGCCTTGAGCTGAAGAGCTAAGGGACAGCACCCAGGCCCAGAGTTCAGGCCCCATGACTGGACCCCCCCAAAAAAATAAATTGTTAAAGCTAGTGCTCTACCGCTTGCGCCACAGCACCACTTTGGGTTTTCTGATGGTTTATTGGAGATAAGAGTCTAATGGATGTTCCTGCCTGGGCTAGCTTTGAACCTAGCTAGGATTACAGGTGTGAGCCACCGGCACCCAGGGGAAAAATTTTTTTCTAAATAAACTTGTCCTACCTAAACAGAAAAAGCCAGAAGCAGTGCTGTGGCTCAAGTGCTAGAGTGCTACCCTTGAACAAAAGCAACTCAGGTACATTGCCCAGGCTCTGAGTTCAAGCCCCAGGACTGGCAACCAAGAAAAAGAAAAAGAAGGCTGAAAATAACATAATGAAGAAAATTTCCATAAAAGAGTAAGGAGGGCTGAGAAGTTGGCTCAGTGGTAGAGCGCTTGCCTTGCATGCCTGAGGCCCTGGCTTCGATTCCTCAGCACCACATAAGCAAAATGAAAAAAGCCGGAAGTGGCACTGTGGCTCAAGTGGTAGGGCACTAGCCTTGAGCTGAAGAGCTGAGGGACAGTGCTCAGGCCCAGAGTTCAGGCCCCACAACCGGACCCCCCCCCCAAAAAAAA
>NW_012267242.1:11674038-11685389 GCF_000151885.1 Dipodomys ordii
ACTTGAGCCACAGCGCCACTTCCGGCTTTTTTCTTTTTGCTTATGTGGTGCTGAGGAATCAAACCCAGGGCCTCATGCATGCAAGGCAGACGCTCTACCACTGAGCCACCTTCCCAGCCCCATAGTTTGGTTTGGTTTTGATACTGGGTTTTGAACTCAGGGCCTCTAGCTTGCTAGGCGGGCACTGTACAGAATGATAGACAATCAGAACCCAATCTCTGGTTCTTGAGAGTTCAGAAGGCACTAGGGAAGACTTTAAGACTCCATAGGCACTTTTCCCAAAAGACAACCAAACTGGAATAAGAACCCTGGTATGACTGCTCACAGAAGACAGTTTTCCTCCCCCAACTTTACTTTCTTTCCCCCCTCCTCCACCCTTTTTCCTCTTTTTTGTTCATGTTAAAAAGCAGTATGCAACTCTAATACTGACTGCCATAAACTGTGTGTCTTTTGACATTTCCTTACTCCAGGTCTCGTTTTCCTCATCTGTAAAACAAAGGTTTGGACTAGATGTTCCCTGGTATTCTGTGGTCTGCCTCTGGCTGCCTTGCTTTCTCTCCTCTACTTCTCTGTATTTTCATTGGGAACGCTCGGGGTCACTGGACTGTCTGTGTTTATGTGTGATGGGACTTAGCCTCATGTAGCATGTACAGGGGTGTGATTGATTCATACCATGATGACCCAACTAAGAGCTCCTTCCATTGACTTGTTCTGCATGTGTAATCTCCCTTTTTTCTTCTGACCAACCTCTTCCCCCCTTTCCATACCCCATGTAAGTTGCCAGCATTTCACCCAGCAGCGGGGTATGTGAGGGATTTGGCATGACATCTTCCAGTGTGAGGGGGACAGTGTGACTTTAAGGGTACAAGGTCTGTAGCCATTTGGAATGTAAAAATGGTCGTGTGATTACTGAACCAAAGGAATTTATGTTTTGTAACTTGGGTACCTTATTTTGCATTTTGTTAAAGTATTAAATACTTTTTTTTTCCTGTTTGAGGTCTTATTGTCTCTTTTTACAAATATCAGGCTTTTTCCTTCAGTAATTTTTTCAGCCTCCTTCCCACTCTACTTTTTTTGTTGTCTCTGAGCCACAAGGTCTGAATCCTTCCCCTTCTCTTTTTTTCTTTTATTCATTCTCCTAGAACCTTCCTTGTAAGATACGTATCTCCAGTTTTACTTACAATAAAAAGTAGGCTCAAGATAGTCAGGCCCAAGATAGTCTTATAACCAAAGTATTAGTGACTAGCCACCTTAGTAAACACTCTCCTCCCCCAAACCCGCCCCCACATAGGAGGCAGGCTTTTTCTTTTGGGCAAACCTGCTCCTTGGGAGGAGAGGTGACAAAACCAGTTTGAAGTTGAGGTTCCCTCCCTTCCACACCTCCCTCTTCCTGAGAGGCAAGAGCAACAACAGCTGAGCCAGAAAAGGGTAAAGAAGTATTGGGGGGACTAGGACAGCCAGCTCCCTTGCAACTCTTTTGTTTAAAGAACAGAAGAAGATTGTGGAGATGGGGACTATACACGAAGCAGAAAAAAAATCAGATCTTGGGTAAGTCAAAGGTTGGCGCATTTGATTGGAATCGGTGAGTGAGGGACTTTTCCTACCATCCAGCCCTTACTAAGCTGGATCTTGGGTTCCTCTAAGGAAAAAGACTTCTAAGAGGTAATTTGCAGAGGAGGGCTGGGGTGGGTTTAGAAGTTAAAGGAAGGCCAGGTGCCCAGAGGGTGCTGAGTGACTCACGCCTATAATCCTAGCTACTCAGGAGGCTGAGATCTGAGGATCTCGGTTCAAAGCCAGCCCGGGCAGGAGAGACCGTGAGACTCCTATCTCCAATAAACCACCAGAAAACCGGAAGTGGCGCTGTAGCTCAAGTGGTAGAGCGCTCACCTTGAGCTGAAGAGCTGAGGGACAGCACCCAGGCCCAGAGTTCAAGCCCCACGACCGACAAAAAAATATATATATAGCCAGATGGCTCATATAGCACTGATGGCTCATCCCTGTAATTCTAGCTACTCAGGAGGCTCAGATCTGAGGATCACCATTAAGAGCCAGCCCATGCATTACAGTCTGTGAGACTCTTATCTCCAGTAAACCACCAGAAAACTGGGAGTGGCTTGAGCTGAAGAGCTCAGGGACAGTGCTCAGGCCCAGAGTTCAAGTCCCACAACTGACGAAATAAAATAAAATAAAATATATGTATGTAAATGTATATAGCCAGATAGTCCTTTGTTTTCATGAAAGGTCTGTCTGCCCTATCTGTTCACCTTTGTTTTCTCCTCCAGAATGACAGTGTGATTTTATTCACCATACAGGAGTTTTGACATTGTGGGAAGAACTAGATCTAAAAACTGTTCTGGATGTGGTAGCACACACCTCTACTCCCAGCACTACAGCGGCAGAGGCAGTAGGCTAGTGAGTGTGAGGCTAGGCTGAGCGACATCACAAATCCCTGTTCCAAAAAATAAAATCAGGCCAGGCACTGGTGCTTCATGCCTGGAGTCCTAATTATTCAGGATCCAAGGATCACAGCCTGCCAGGTAGGAAAGGCCACAAGACTCATCTCCAACAAACTACTCAGAAAAATCTGGAAATGGTGCTGTGGCTCAACTGGTAGAGCACTAGCCTTGAGCAAAAAGAAACTCAAGGGTAGCATCTAGGCCCTGAGTTCAATTCAAGCCCCTAGGCCCTCCCTGCCCTCCCCATACTCTAATAAATAAAATCAGAAACCTGTTGAAATTATTTTATGAAGAGGAGGGTGTGAATCTGATCAGAGTTCATTGTAAGCAAATATGAATATGTCAGAGTAAAACCCCCTTGAACAACTGATAGGTACTAATAAAAAAAAAAACAGAATGGGGCTGGGAAGGTGGCTCAGTGGTAGAGTGCTTGCCTCGCATGTATGAGGCCCTGGGTTCGATTCCTCAGCACCACATAAACAGAAAAAGCCAGAAGTGGCACTGTGGCTTGAGTGCCAGCCTAGAGCTGAGGAGCTCAGGGACAGCGCTGAGGCCCAGAGTTCAAGTCCCACAACCAACAAAAATAAATAATTCAAGTAGATATACCTTCTTACTTGCCTTTGAGCTCTGGTAAATCAGATCACTTGAATCTGAAAATGGCATACTAGTCCCTATTGGTTATTAACCTAATATCATACATTACTGGGTACAGAATACTCAAAACATGGTGGCTCTTACTAATCATGTCATGAAGTCTACCTACCTTTCAGAATCTAGTCCCTTCTCTGCTGTTGTTCTGTAGCTCATTTAAATGAGATAATATTTTTTGGTCGGTCATGGGGCCTAGGCATTGTCCCTAACTCTTTTGCTCAAGGCTAGTGCTCTACCACTTTGAGACACAGCTGTACTTCCAGTTTTCTCCTGGCTAGTTGGAGATATGAGTCCCGTGGACTTGCCTTCCTGAGCTGGCTTTGAACCATGATCTTCAGATCTCAGTCTCTGGAGCGGCTAGGATTACAGGTATGAGCCACCCGTACCCAGCCTTGTATTCTATCCATTCTATATAGCTGTTCTGTATAGGTGCTAGTTCCAAGCTAAGTAAGGTTAGAGTTTAGATCTTCAAGAGCAGGTACACACGTGAAAATAAGTAGCTAGGATTACAGGCATGAGCCCTTGTAATTCTAGCTACACAGGAAGCTGAAATCAGGTTCAAAGTCAGCCTGGTCAGGAAAGTATGTAAGACTCTTACTCCAACTACCAAAAAGCTGGAGATAGAGCTGTAGCTTGTTAGAAATAGCTTTGGATGTTGGGGTAATACATAGGAAGAATAAACACACGGGGGCTGGGAAGGTGGCTCAGTGGTAGAGCGCTTGCCTTGCATGCCTGAGGCCCTGGGTTCAATTCCTCAGCACCACATAAGCAAAAAGAAAAAAAAAGCCGGAAGTGGTGCTGTGGCTCAAGTGGTAGAGTGCTAGCCTTGAGCTGAAGAGCTGAGGGATAGCGCTCAGGCCCAGAGTTCAGGCCCCACAACCGGACCCCCCCCCCAAAAAAAAAAAAGAGTAAGAAAATCCCTGGGCATTGTTGGCTCATGCCTGTAATCCTAGCTGCTCAGGAAGCTGAGAACTGAGGATCATAGTTTAAAGCCAACCCAGGTAGCCAAGTGTGTTAAACTTGTATCTCCAATGAACCACCAAAAAAATAAAAATAAACTTGTAGTGATTTTAACATAGTATGTCACGCTATAAGTATCTTATTTATATCTGTTTAATAAATGTGCATATCTGTAATAATGCTACCTCTAATTCTTTTTTTTTTTTAACCAGTCCTTGAATTACCAAGGCTTGAATATATGGTCTGGGCGCTGTCCCTGAGCTGCTTTTGCTCAAGGTTAGTGCTCTACCACTTGAGTCACAATTCCACTTCTGGCTTTTTTGGTAGTTTATTGGAGGTAAGAGTCTCATGGACTTTCTTACCCAGGCTGGCCTCAAACTTCAGTGCTCATATCTTAGCAGCCTCCTTAGTAGCTAAGATTACAGGCATGAGCCACCAGTGCCTGGCTCTACCTCTAATTCTACTTCTTTTTTTTTTTTTTTGGTCACTCATGGACTTGAACTCTGGGCCTGGGTGCTGTCCCTCAGCTCTTCAGCTCTAGACTAGTGCTCTACCACTTCAGCCATAGCGCCACTTCTAGTTTTCTGGTGGTTTATTGGAGATTAGAGTCTCACAAACTTTCCTGCCCAGGCTGGCTTTGAACTACTATCCTCAGATCTCAGCCTCCTGAGTAGCTAGGATTATAGGTGTGAGCTACCTGTGCCCAGCTTTAATTCTACTTCTAAGACTAGAAAAAGCTGCCTCTCCCCAAAGCAGCTTGAGTACAAGATTTGCTAATGTTGGTCTACTTTCTACAAATCTTAAAATAAGTATTTTCCTCAAGTATATCATGATTGGAATAAGAAAAGTACTGTACTCTGAATGCATCAGTGCATCTCCGAATCTGAGAGTATGAAGATGAAACAGTCTGTTTTCCTGAAGCTTTCAGTCAGGAAAAGAGCATCAGACAAACATTATTGTGATGAGTATAAATGATGGGATGTAAATTCAGTATACCTGAGGAGAATGGAAGGTATCAGGGAAGGTTTTGTAGCAGAATTGATCCTTGATCAGTCTTAAGAGACTTAAGAGTGGAGGAGGCAACAGTGCTTGATAAGAAGTGTACTCATTACCTTGCCCATGTAATTGTAACCCCTCAGTACGGTATTTTCACAATTAAAAAAAAAAATGGCCTAGGGGCTGGGAAGGTGACTCAGTGGTAGAGCACTTGCCTTACATGCATGAGGCCCTGGATTCGATTCCTCAGCACCACATAAGCAAAAAGAAAAAAGCCGGAAGTGATGCTGTGGCTCAAGTGGTAGAGTGCTAGCCTTGAGCTGAAGAGCTGAGGGACAGCGTCCAGGCCCAGAGTTCAGGCCCCAAGACTGGATCCAAAAAAAAAAAGGCCTAAAGTAGAAAAAAAAAATCTTAAGAGTTCTAGGTGGGGGGCTGGGAAGGTGGCTCAGTGGTAGAGTGCTTGCCTTGCATGCATGAGGCCCTGGGTTCGATTCCTCAGCACCACATAAGCAGAAAAAGCTTGAAGCAGCGCTGTGGCTCAAGTGGTAGAGCTTGAGCCTTGAGCTGAAAATCTGAGGGATAGTGCCCAGGCCCAGAGTTCAGGACTCAAGACCCACACACACACACAAAAAGAGAGTTCTAGGTGTTTACTGCCTAAATGGGAGGGGAGATATTTAAGAAAGGCATTCCAGGGCAAAGGAGTAATTAATAGAAGCAAAGCCAGGCAGGCATGAAATAGCATAATGATTTAGGGGGACTGGAATTTGTTTTGCACAGCTGAAGCATAAAATCAGAAAGGAAAGTAGGACATGGGAAAAGATGAGACTAAGAAGATAGGCAGGAGGTAGATCACAGAGGCTTTGAAGACCCTTTTTAGGAGATTGGACTTTTTTAGGTGGTGTTAAATTTGATTATATTTATTCCTAACAGAATTTGCTTTTTTCAAATGATCATTGACAACTCTGGGAAGGACAACTTAAGAAGGTCCTTAGTTTGAAGTGGTGATTGGTTAAGAGACAGTTGAAAAAGTCTGGATGAGAGATAGTGAAGGCCTTGAACAAAGCAGGCTGAAAAGGATAACTTGGCTAAAAACCCCAGTACTTGGTGATCTGTGTGGAATTTGAATATTGAGAGGTTTGAGGGAAGGAGTGAGAATTTGATGGGAATGGAAGAACCAATAAGGAAAGCAAAACATGTTTAAATACCATGTTACTTTCAACATTAAAGAGAATGAAGATGTGTGAGGCAGAGGTAGGCTTGACAAGACATCTCCTATGTTTGCCTGAGACATCTATTCTCACCTTTATTGGGAAGGCAGACTAAGATTAGCTAGAAGCTCAAGTACCCCTGCCTATCTTTCTTTCTCTTTTACCCTCCCTCCTCACAGGAGTGACAGAGCTCTGGAGGAGGCAGTAGCAGAGGTGCTAGACCATCGACCCATCGATCAGAAACACTGCCCTCCCTGTCATGTTTCAGTGGAACTCGTGGGATCCTGTGCCACCCTAGTGACTGAGAGAATCCTGCAGGGGGCACCAGAGGTCTTGGACAGGCAAACTGCAGCCCTTCTGCATGGTAAATATGACTGTGAGTCATGAGATCTGAGTAGTTTCAAAGAAGTTGAAAAGTCTAGACTCTTCCAGCCTAACTATATGATCTCAAAGCCATTTAGTTCATGGATGAGGGTGGGATTCTTTTGGAAACGGGCATTCAATGGCCTAGGGAATGTTTTATTGGAGAAAGTGTAAAGGAAGCCCAAGGCAATAGACCTTGAAGCTTCCTATTGTCCATAGCAGTGTTTAATGGAAGGAGGAGGGGCCAAAGAGGCAGGATCCGGATTCTGATAGAACTTCCATAAGTGAATCTCTTACTAATCTTTTTCTCATATTTCCACTTATTAAAAAAGAGGATTATCTCTTCCAACTTAAAAATTGATAGAATTTAGCTCACTGAAAATGTATTTGATGACATTAGGAAATTCCACTAGGACTTCTTAAGCTTCCTTTCCACCTTTGCTCCGTTTCCCTATTTTTTTTTGGTTGTGGGGAGGGGGTTGGTCATGGGGCTTGAACTTTGGGCTTGAGCACTGTCCCTGTGCTCTTCAGCTCAAGGCTAGGTCTCTATCACTTGAACCACAGAGTCACTTCCAGTTTTCTGGTGGGTAATCGGAGATGAGAGTCTCATGGACTTTTCTGCCTGGGCTGGCTTTGAACCTGTGTCCTCAGATCTCAGCCTCCTAACTAGTTAGGATTATAGGCATGAGCCACTGGCTCCAGTGTTCAGCTCCCTACTTTTTAGGTTAGATTTGGGAAGTCTTAACTCAAGATACTGAGTCAATCAGTTGATGTTTCTCATTTTGTTTTCAGTGACTTTATCCTGCAAATCTCTTCTGCTTAGTTTGAAGGTTTTATGTGTCCTATGCTTGTAAGTGGTTGAATCACAGTATTAAAAGTCTGTCACCTCCCTTCCTTAGGAACCATCATCCTGGACTGTGTAAATATGGATCCTAAAATTGGAAAGGCAACTCTAAAGGATAAACAATATGTGGAAAAGCTGGAGGCTCTCTTCCCAGATCTGCCGAAGAGAGAGGATATCTTTGAATCCTTACAGAAAGCAAAGTTTGATGTCTCAGGTATAAAATTTCAACCTGAATTCTCCATCTTCCTCAGGAGTAGGCTGGTGGACAAGCATTGTTCCTTATATTCTTCAATGCCACCTAAACAATTTTAGAGCATGCATAATGATTTAAGCTTTATACCAGAGAGAGGTGGAGTATGAACATATGAGCCCTGTCACTCTTGGGTAAGATAAGGAAGTATGATGGTGTGTACCTGAAATCCTAGCACGTAGCGGGCTTAGACAGGATTTTGAGGTTGAGGCTGACCTTGGCTACAAAGTGAGACCCTATCTAAAAAGAAGGTTTAAGTCAAATGTGAGAATATAGCATGTAAATAAAATATATTGAAGGGCTAGTGAATTATCAATGTGCTATATAATTGGTTAGAGGCAGAAGAAACATTTAGAGTGACTACATAGGACTGGTGGTGTGGCTCAGGTGGTAGAGTACCTGCTTGGCAACCTGGAAGCCAAGTTCAAATTCCAGTACTATAATAATGAATATACAAATGATGAAGAGAACAAAAATATCTATAAACTCCAACCCAGCTACCACCTACTTAGATGAAAAGGAAAGAGGACTGTCTAGGGGAGAGGCAAGGAGAGACACTGGGGGTTGAAGAGGTCCAAAGTATGTTATTTGCATGTGTGCCCATGTACACACCTGTGTGTGTGTGTGCGCGCATGCACATGCATGAGTGAACGTATACATATATATATGTATGTATATACATAAGTAGAGATACATAATGAAACCTACTAAATGCTGTTTGTAAAAGGGAGAAGTTGGATGGGGGCTTAAGGAACATAATAAAGGGGGTAAACTCATTCAAAGTATGCGGTGCATGGATAGAGTGATAGAGTGCCTGACTGGAAAGCATATGACCTTGACTCCAAACTTCAGTATCATCAGTCAATTCAAACTCTTATGACATTATGATAATGAGACCTCCTTATAGTATTACTATGTGCTAATTTAAAACAAGTGGAAGGAAAGAAAGAAGAGTACACATATACTTTTAGAAATTTAAAGCAATACAGAAGGGGGAAAGGAGGGCTGGGGTATAGCTCAGTAGTGCTGCACCTGCCTGCATGCAGAAGGCCCTGAGTT
This sequence comes from Dipodomys ordii, assembly GCF_000151885.1. Taxonomy (NCBI): domain Eukaryota; kingdom Metazoa; phylum Chordata; class Mammalia; order Rodentia; family Heteromyidae; genus Dipodomys; species Dipodomys ordii. Next base: position 11,682,826 of record NW_012267242.1, read on the forward strand.
TATTCCCAGCAGTGCAGAAACAAACAGCAAAGGAGCAGGAGAGGTGGAAGCCTCTCCTTCCTTTGACCTTTCTGTATAAAGTCCCTTGATCCAAAGGTAACCGCTGTGCCCAATTAGTTAGCTCATTATAAAACAACATTTTGAGTTCTCTCTTGTGTTTGTTGTATCAAAGAGAGACTATGTTTTTCCTTTTCCTTGTTCTTCCCAACCTTGTGCAGGGACCTGGGTCTCCCATTGTACTCCTATTCTCACATCTATTTTCTAGGACTGACCACTGAGCAAATGCTCAGAAAGGACCAGAAGACCATTTATAGACAAGGCACCAAAGTGGCCATTAGTGCAGTATACATGGATTTGGAGGTAAGAATAAGTTTTGGTATGAGTGGGAAGGGAAAACCTTTAGCTCTGATTGTGGGATTTTGCCCCTGTTCCCCGCTTAGCTTTAGAATACCTCTGGGCCCGCCTATACTCTGTGACCCTACAGCCTATCGTCTCTCACTGCACCACATACTCGTTTCAGTTTCCCTGACTCCGCTTCTGCACCTCTACAAATCACTCTCCCCGCAGCAACCAGATCAGGTGTTTTAAGATGTTAAATCATATCCAATACTTCACCTTACTTCCTTTCCATTGTGCTTCTAATATAATCTAAAGGCCTCACTGTGGTTGTGGGACCGTAGCTCTATCTCAATCTGATCATTGTCTGTCTGCCTGCCTGCCTGCCTTTCTTCCTTCCTTCCTTCCTTTCTTTCTTTCTTTCTTTCTGTCCTTCTTTCCTTCCTTCCTTCCTTTCTTTCTGTTCTTCTTTCCTTCCTTCCCTCTTTCTTTTGGTCAGTCATGGGGCTTGAACTCTGGGCCTGGGCGCAGTCCCTCAGCTCTTCAGCTTAAGGTGAGCTCTCTACCACTTGAGCCACAGCGACACTTCCAGTTTTCTGGTGATTTATTTGAGATAAAAATCTTATGGACTTTCCTGCCCAGACTGGCTTTGAACCATGATGCTCAGATCTCAGACTTCTAAGTAGCTAGGATTACAGGTATGAGCCACTGGGCTGGGCTTTGTTTTGTTTTAGTCAGTTGAGGGGCTTGAACTCAGGGCCTGAGTGTTGTCCCTGCACATTTTTGCTCAATCCTAATGCTCTACCACTTTGAGCCACAGTGCCACATCCAGCTTTTTGATGGTTAATTGGAGAAAAGGGTCTTATAGACTTTCCTATCTGGGCTGACTTTGGACCTTGATCCTCAGATCTCAACCTCCTGAGTAGCAAGGATTATAGATAGGCGAGGAGCACTGGCTGACTTGTCTGTCTTTCTTACCTCTTCTCATTCCAGTCCCACTTGTGTACTCATAGTCCAGCAGTTCTGTAGCCACCCCTGTTTTCTTTGTTTCTAGAACCATTAAACTCAAGGCCTTTAAACTTGATTTTCTTTTTGCATACTGGCTTCTTCTTATCCTTCAGGCCTCAGCTCGGATTTATTTTTTGTTTTGTTTGTTTTTTATTTTTATTTTTTGCCAGTCTTGGGGCTTGAACTCAGGGCCTGGGCACTGTCCCTGAGCCTCTTTGTGCTCAAGGCTAGCACTGTACCACTTGAGCCACAGCACCACTTCTGGCTTTTTCTGAGTAATTTATTGGAGATAAGAGTCTCATGGAGTTTCCTACCTGGGCTGGCTTCCTCGGATCTCAGCCCCCTGAGTAGCTAGGCATGAGACATAGGTGCCCAGCTAAAATAATTTTATTTTATGGTTTCTTTGCTACACGTCTCTATTTCTCTGCTGCTTTATCAGTTCCCCTAAAATACCACCATTTCTTTTGTTCTGTCTGGCACCTTTGACTGTGCCTGGTATAGTGGTTACTGTTGAATGAATGTTGAATGCCTTATTTCAAATGGAAATTTTAACTTTAATAATTTTTTGGCTATTGGGGAGGTTCTGAACTCGGGGATTCACATTTGTTAGGTAGGCACTCTACTGCTTAAGCCACACTTCTAGCCCTTTTGGTAGTGTTTATTTTGGGCCAGTACCAGCTCTTGAATTTAGGGCCATAAGGCTCCTGCTCGGCTGGCTTGCTAACAACTGGCACTCTGTATCACTTGGGCTATGCTTCCAAGATTTTGCTGGTTAGTTGAAGGTAGAGTCTCAAGGTCTTTTCTGTCTACGCTGACTTCCAACTGAGATCCTCTAGGTCTCAGCCTCCTGAGTTGCTAGGATTATAGGAATGAACTATGTGTGTGTTGGGTTTTTTGTTGTTGTTTGGGTTTGTGTGTGTGTGTGTGTCAGTCCTGGGGCTTGACCTTGGGGCCTGGGCTCTGTCCTTGAGCTTTTGTGCTTTTTGTGCTCAAGGTTAGCATTCTACCACTTGAGCCATAGCTCTACTTCCAGCTTTTTTGGTAGTTAATTGGAGATGAGAGTCACATTGACTTTGCTGACTGGTCTGGCTTTGAACCGCAATCTTCAGATCTCAGCCTCCTGAGTAGCTAATATTACAAGTGTGAGCCACCAGTGCCCAGCTTCATTTTCTTTTGTTTGTTTTGTTTGTTTGGTTGTTTGGTTGGGTTTTTTTTTTTTT
>NW_012267242.1:11691724-11717640 GCF_000151885.1 Dipodomys ordii
AAGCCGGAAGTGGTGCTGTGGCTCAAGTGGTAGAGTGCTAGCCTTGAGCTGAAGAGCTGAGGGATAGCGCTCAGGCCCAGAGTTCAGGCTCCACGACCGGACCCAAAAAGAAAAAGAAAAAAAAAAAAGAATAAACACACGAACATTACTCGGCAAAGTTTACTTCTGCAGAAAGATGTGCCATCAGCCAAAAGACAAGCAAGCACAGAGCCAGGCTATTTTTTTTTTTTTTTTGTGGTCTTGGGGCAGGCGCTATCCCAGAGCTTGTCAGCTGAAGGCTAGTTAGTGCTCTACCACTTGAGCCACAGTGCCACTTTTTCTGTTTTTTTGTTTGTTTTTTGTCGGTTGTGGGGCCTGAACTCTGGGCCTGGGCACGCTATCCCTCAGCTCTTCAGCTCAAGGTGAGCACTCTACCACTTGAGCTACAGCGCCACTTCCGGTTTTCTGGTGGTTAATTGGAGATAGGAGTCTCACGGTCTCTCCTGCCCTGGCTGGCTTTGAACCTCGATCCTCAGATCTCAGCCTCCTGAGTAGCTAGGATTACAGGCGTGAACCACCAGCACCCAGGTAGGCTGATCCCTTTTTATCCCTAACCCTGCACATTCTACCCCTCTGCTCACATTAGCTGAGCTCAGGTTCAACTATCTGCAAAAGGATGTGGCTTGCTTAATAGGATGTGGTTAAAATTCAAGGAACTACTAGCAGGTTGTCTTAATTAAAGGTGCTTAGGAAAAGGATGCAGTAAACAAGGACTAAGCTACCTGGCCAAACCCTTCAGAAAAACAGTTCTCTCAAGATTAACAGAAAGGAAACAAACTGCTTTGATAGAAAAGATCCTACTGAGCCACCTTACCAGCCCCATTGAGACTCTTATCTCCAATAAACCACCAGAAAACCAGAAATGGTGCTGTGGCACAAGTGGTAGAGCACTAGCCTTGAGCTGAAGAACTCAGGACAGCGCCCAGGCCCAAAGTTCAAGACCTACAACCAACCAAAAAAAAGTGGGAGGGAGGCTGGGAAGGTTGCTCAGTGGTAGAGCGCTTGCCTTGCATGCATGAGGTTCAATTCCTCAGCACCACATTAGCAGAAAAAACTGGAAGTGGTGCTGTGGCTCAAGTGGTAGAGCGCTAGCCTTGAACTGAAGAGTTGATGAACAGCGTCCAGACCCAGAGTTTAGGCTCCACGACCAACCAAAAAAAAAAAAAAGAAAGAAAGAAAAGATGCTTTTCTCACAGGCTTAAGTAATAGAGCACCAGCCTTGAGTAGAAAAAGCTAAAGGACAGTGCTCAGACTCTTTGAGTTCAAACCCAGTGTCAGCAAAAAACCTCCATTAGTTTAAGAGCTGAGGGCCCCTGGGTTCTAGCTCAGATTCTATTATCATCCACATGCTCTCACTGTAGATAATGTCTCTTAGCTCAGATTTCCTTATTAAAATGAAATTTATGTTTCTTTTGTTGCAAGCATTAAAACTGAAGTCTGCCTCCTTTGTCGAAGCCTCTTGCTTAGAAGCCTCAGCTCTTTGCTACACAAAGCTATGTATCACTTCCCTTCTTGTCTCCTTTATAGATCTGTGGAGTCCTGGAACGCTCCCACTCCCCAGCCCTGAAGTTGACCTCTATGCCAAGCATCCACCCTGACCTCCAAGCCTATCTTCAAGGCAACACACAGGTCTCTCGAAAGAAACTTCTGCCTTTGCTCCAAGAAGCCCTCTCAGCATATTTTGACTCCATGAAGATCCCTTCAGGGCAGCCCGAGACAGCACACATGTCCAGAGAACAGGTGGACAAGGAATCGGACAGGGCAACTAACACCCTGATTTCTGGACTGAGTCAAGATGAAGATGACCCTCCACTGCCCCCCACGCCCATGAACAGCTTGGTGGATGAGTGCCCTCTGGACCAGGGGCTGCCCAAGCTCTCAGCAGAGGCCGTCTTCGAGAAGTGCAGTCAGATCTCGCTGTCGCAGTCTGCCAATGCCTCTCCATCAAACAAGTGACTCTGGGGAGAGAAGGGCTAGGAAGAGTAGGGGAGGTGGCTTAGTCACCTCTAGTGCATGTTTTGAAATGTTTGGCGAGTTCAGCGATCGTGTCTTTTATTGCTCCAGGATCTAGTGTACTGTTCTCATAAAACTGTGAGGAGAAAGAAGGGAAGGAAAGCAGCTGCTTTTAAGAATGGCTTTCTGCCTTTTCCCTCCAATCTCTTATCAAATCAGATTTTATTATTTAATTTTATTATTATTTAAATCTGCACTGATTTTCCAGGGATACATTATAATATTACTCAGTGTCCTAGCAGAGGGGACAAAAAGAATGTAGACCCCAAAAGTGCCCTGAGTAAGGATTGTAAACAGAATCAGTATCTGTCACAGAATTCAATGTTTGTTGCTGGTCTCCGTTAATGCAGTTATTCATTTTTTTCATTCAAGTCTTCATTGAATATCTACTTTGAACCAAAAGGAGTATGTTTTAGAAACTCTTCTTCCAGTTTTCAGCCTTCACTAGATTTTGAACTCTCTCTCTTCTTTTGGCTTCAGTTAGATGATGGTGTTTGATTCAAAGATTTGAACTCTGTCTTCTGAGCTTATTGTAAGTATTTCATGTTTTACTTGGAGCAAATTGGAGTCCATTATCTTCTTTCTTGACCTCTTTTTTTTTTGGTCAGTCATGGGGCCTGAATTCTGGGCCTGGGCGCTGTCCCTCAGCTCTTCAGCTCAAGGCTAACGTTCTACCACTTGAGCCACAGTGCCAAGGTGCGGAGTCAAATCCAGGGCCTCATACATGCAAGGCATCTACCCCTGAACCACCTTCCCAACCCAACCTTTCTTTGGGTCTCACTCTCACAGGGCCAAAAGAAACTTGAAGAAACCTGAAGATCCCTGTGAATTTAGTTTGATTTTTGTTTTTTTGTTTTTTTTGGGGGGTCCAGTTGTGGGGCCTGAACTCTGGGCCTGGGCGCTGTCCCTCAGCTCTTCAGCTCAAGGCTAATGCTCTACCACTTGAGCCACAGCGCCACTTCCGGCTTTTTTCTTTTTGCTTATGTGGTGCTGAGGAATCAAACCCAGGGCCTCATGCATGCAAGGCAAACGCTCTACCACTGAGCCACCTTCCCAGCCCCATAGTTTGGTTTGGTTTTGATACTGGGTTTTGAACTCAGGGCCTCTAGCTTGCTAGGCGGGCACTGTACAGAATGATAGACAATCAGAACCCAATCTCTGGTTCTTGAGAGTTCAGAAGGCACTAGGGAAGACTTTAAGACTCCATAGGCACTTTTCCCAAAAGACAACCAAACTGGAATAAGAACCCTGGTATGACTGCTCACAGAAGACAGTTTTCCTCCCCCAACTTTACTTTCTTTCCCCCCTCCTCCACCCTTTTTCCTCTTTTTTGTTCATGTTAAAAAGCAGTATGCAACTCTAATACTGACTGCCATAAACTGTGTGTCTTTTGACATTTCCTTACTCCAGGTCTCGTTTTCCTCATCTGTAAAACAAAGGTTTGGACTAGATGTTCCCTGGTATTCTGTGGTCTGCCTCTGGCTGCCTTGCTTTCTCTCCTCTACTTCTCTGTATTTTCATTGGGAACGCTCGGGGTCACTGGACTGTCTGTGTTTATGTGTGATGGGACTTAGCCTCATGTAGCATGTACAGGGGTGTGATTGATTCATACCATGATGACCCAACTAAGAGCTCCTTCCATTGACTTGTTCTGCATGTGTAATCTCCCTTTTTTCTTCTGACCAACCTCTTCCCCCCTTTCCATACCCCATGTAAGTTGCCAGCATTTCACCCAGCAGCGGGGTATGTGAGGGATTTGGCATGACATCTTCCAGTGTGAGGGGGACAGTGTGACTTTAAGGGTACAAGGTCTGTAGCCATTTGGAATGTAAAAATGGTCGTGTGATTACTGAACCAAAGGAATTTATGTTTTGTAACTTGGGTACCTTATTTTGCATTTTGTTAAAGTATTAAATACTTTTTTTTTCCTGTTTGAGGTCTTATTGTCTCTTTTTACAAATATCAGGCTTTTTCCTTCAGTAATTTTTTCAGCCTCCTTCCCACTCTACTTTTTTTGTTGTCTCTGAGCCACAAGGTCTGAATCCTTCCCCTTCTCTTTTTTTCTTTTATTCATTCTCCTAGAACCTTCCTTGTAAGATACGTATCTCCAGTTTTACTTACAATAAAAAGTAGGCTCAAGATAGTCAGGCCCAAGATAGTCTTATAACCAAAGTATTAGTGACTAGCCACCTTAGTAAACACTCTCCTCCCCCAAACCCGCCCCCACATAGGAGGCAGGCTTTTTCTTTTGGGCAAACCTGCTCCTTGGGAGGAGAGGTGACAAAACCAGTTTGAAGTTGAGGTTCCCTCCCTTCCACACCTCCCTCTTCCTGAGAGGCAAGAGCAACAACAGCTGAGCCAGAAAAGGGTAAAGAAGTATTGGGGGGACTAGGACAGCCAGCTCCCTTGCAACTCTTTTGTTTAAAGAACAGAAGAAGATTGTGGAGATGGGGACTATACACGAAGCAGAAAAAAAATCAGATCTTGGGTAAGTCAAAGGTTGGCGCATTTGATTGGAATCGGTGAGTGAGGGACTTTTCCTACCATCCAGCCCTTACTAAGCTGGATCTTGGGTTCCTCTAAGGAAAAAGACTTCTAAGAGGTAATTTGCAGAGGAGGGCTGGGGTGGGTTTAGAAGTTAAAGGAAGGCCAGGTGCCCAGAGGGTGCTGAGTGACTCACGCCTATAATCCTAGCTACTCAGGAGGCTGAGATCTGAGGATCATGGTTCAAAGCCAGACCAGACAGGAAAGTCTGTGAGACTCTTCATTTAACCAGAAAACTGGAAATGGTGCTGTGGCTCAAGTGGTAGAGCACTCGCCGAAGAGTGCAGGGACAGTGCCCAGGTCTAGAGTTCAAGTCCCACAACAACAACAAAAAGTGAAAGTTTGTCTTTAGTCTCTGATAAGTCTGCCCATGTTCTTTCTTTTTCTGTCTCCCATCCTCTAGAATATCCATCAGAAAAGATGACTCAGAACTCCACTTAGAGCCAAGTTCTTCCCCAGCAAATCTCTCACCTCCTCCCTCCTCCATTGTTCCCCTAGCCACTCCCCTGCTTGGTAGGAGAAAGGCGGGCCTGGTTAGGTGCCATCTTTCCCAACTTTGCCCAGGGATGGCTGGGACAGGTTTATCTGGGTTCTAGGCAATTGTAATATGGGACATCTCACCCTTACATTGTAGGTGGAGTCACTGCCATAATGGTAAATTATGATTAGCTTTATATTCTATTTTCTTTGCTCCTACACTGATCAGTGGGTGCTTTTGGTTCTAGCAGACAGTGAAGGTGGGAGAAACATCTATGGAGATAAGAGATGGGATTTTTGATTGCTTTTATTTTTTTGGTGCTAGTTTTAGGGCTTGAACTCAGGGCGCTATCCCTGAGCTTTTTCACTCAAGGTTAGCGCTCTACCACTTTGAACAATAGCACCACTTTCAGTTTGCTGAGGGATTATTGGACATAAGAATCTCATGGACTTTGCTGCTTGTGTTGGCTTTGAACCATGATCCTCAGATTGCAGCCTCCTGAGTAGCACGGATTAAAGGCATGAGCCATCAGCACCCAGCAGATGAGTTCTTTTAATGGCCTGTCCATTGTACTGTAGTTACACTCACTCAGGACACTCCAGATTGTCTATTTTTTTCTTTTGGGGGACTATCTTAGGGACAAGGAGAGTGTAGAAGCAACAGAATCGGGAGCAAGCCTGAGACTTGAGGAGCTGGAGCTGAAGGAGGAATGGCAAGATGAAGAATTCCCTAGGTGAGATGATCACAAATATAGGGCAGGGAGGATGCGTTAGGACTGGATGGGAAGCGGTGGGACGCTGGGTGGGTGGTATATTTATGGTGTGGTGGGGAAAGATAAGCTAAGACCTAATTTGATGCCTTTAGTCTGCTGTGTCTATGAGTCCCTTTTAATCTTTTCCCTTCTAGATTGCTTCCTGAAGAGGTTGGTCCTTCTGAAGATCCTGAAGACTCTCAAAGAGACTCACAGGCAGGTAGGTTTGATAGCAGCTAGACCTCAAGTTTTTGGTTCTAGTGCACTGAAGGGTTATCTGTATTCCTTTGCATTTCTGTCTCCCCCTTTTCCAAATATCCCCCGTGGTACTTTGTTTCATGTTTTCCCTTATCATCATATCATATATGTATATTTCTTTTTTTCTTTTTAGTCGGTCATGGGGCTTGAACTCTGGGCCTGCGCGCTGCCCCTCAGCTCTTCAGCTCAAGGCTAGTGCCTCTACCACTTGAGCCACAGCGCCACTTCCGGTTTTCTGGTGGTTTATTGGAGATAGGAGTCTCACCGTCTTTCCTGCCCAGGCTGGCTTTGAACTGCAATCCTCAGATCTCAGCTTCCTGAGTAGCTAGGATTACAGGCGTGAGCCACCAGCGCCCGGCTTATATCTGTATTTCTATATTTAGGAATTCTAGCCCCCACCCTCTGCCACCAACTCACATCTTTCTATGTATTTTTTTCCTCCCTCTCTCCAACCCCAGGTACCCCAAGCACGTTATCTCTGTGTGGCCAGCGCCCCATGCGTAAACGTCTTTCTGCCCCAGAGTTGAGGCTGAATCTGACAGTGGGGCCCAGTGATAATGGAGCTCCTTCCACCCACTCCACATCTTCCTCTGATGACAGTTCAGACCTGGAGGTGGATGAATTGGAGACGCCTTCAGACTCAGAGCAGCTGGACAGTGGACATGAATTCGAATGGGAAGGTGGGAAACTAATCCAAGGACTCAGGATGGATTTAATAGGGTTATTTTGTTTTGTGCTAGTCCTGGGGCTTGAACTTGGGGCCTGGGCATTGTCTCTAAGCTTCTTTTGCTCAAGGATAGCAAGCTACCACTTGAGCCACAGCTCTACTTTTGGCTTTTTAGTAATTAATTGGAAATAAGAGTCTCATGGACTTTCCTGCCCAGACTGGCTTTGAACCATGATCCTCAGATATCAGCTTCCTGAGTAGCTAGAATTACAGGCATGATCCACCAGTGCCTAGTTCTGTTTTGTTCTGAGATGAGGATCTCACTATGTAGCCTAAGCTGGTCTAGAACTAGAAGTACTCTTGCTTCAGCCTCCCTAAGTATAGGGATTACAGCTTTATACTACTATACCAGGGATTTATAAAGACAAGCAAAGTAGCCCTTCCTCTAAGTTAATACTCTGTTTAGTAGGAAATAAACATTATATACAAATAATGGCAATTAAAGGTTAGGTTCTACATGTGCTGAGCATACAGTAGAGAAGGCAAAGGTCAGTGTCTGTTAGGAAAGACTTTACAGAGGAGGTGATTCTCTGGTGAACTTTGAAAACTAAACCACAAAGAAATAGCATGGAAGCTGGGGAATTCAAAGTATGAAGCATGACTGCATACAAGAAAGGCTGGGAAGTGAAAAAAGAATATGAAAGGAGAGCGCTGGGTCACGCAGGCAAAGGTCGAATCCAGAGGCACTTGCTGCCATGCTAAGGAGTCTACATTTGTGTTGTAGGCACTGGGGAATAATGTGCAAAATTTAATCATGGGAGTAATTTGGTCATGTTGAAAGACTAAAAGATCCATCCCATGCGGCTGGGAAGGTGGCTCAGTGGTAGAGTGCTTGCCTTGCATGCATGAGGCCTTGGGTTCGATTCCTCAGCAATACATGAGCAGAAAAAGCCAGAAAAGGTGCTGTGGCTCAAGTGGTAGAGTGCTAGCCTTGAGCTGAAGAGCTGAAGGACAGCACCCAAGCCCAGAGTTCAAGCCCCACGACTGACCAAAAAAAAAAAAAGCCATCCTAGCAGATATGGTGATACACCTCTGTAATCCAGCCCTCAGGAGACTGAGACAAGAGGATGGAGATCCAGGTCAGCCTAGACTGGGTTAGTGAGACATTGCCAAAAAAGCACTCAGCAGCTTACTTTGTATATGTGTCTGTATATCAGTGTGTCTGTTTCTCTGTGTCTGTGTCTGTCAGTGCTTGAACTCATGGCCTTGGCACAATCCCCCAGCCTTTTCTGCTCAAGGTTAGCTTTTTGGTAGTTAATTGGAGATAAGAGGAGTCTCATAGTCTTTCCTGCCTGGGCTGGCTTTGAACTGCAATCCAATAGTAGCTAGGGCTACAGGTAGGAGCTACCAGTTCTCATTTTTTTTTTTTTTTGGTCGGTCGTAGGGCTTGAACTCTGGGCTTAGGCGCTGTCCCTCAGCTCTTAAGCTCAAGGTGAGCGCTCTACTGCTTGAGCCACAGCGCCACTTCCGGTTTTCTAGTGGTTTATTGGAGATAAGAGTCTCAGGGACACCCTTCCAGCCAGCAGTCAGCAGCTTTGCACACGTTACCACTAGGGAGCTGTTCCTGCACTTGCACCCAGGGTGGACCCCTCCCAAAGCACTACTATTTATTCCTGCCCTGCCTGCACTACTGCCATCAGCACACCACCCGCTTCCCGAAGGCTGACCTGTGCTGACCCGGTCCATAATGTCAGCCTCTCTAGTGAGAGGTGTATAATCTTGTTTTAATAGATATGTGTGTGTGTGTGTGTGTGTGTGTGTGTGTGTGTGTATGTATGTATTATATATACATATATGTGTTTTAAATTAAAATGTGTATAGTTACCTTTCAAAAAAAAAAGAGTCTCACGGACTTTCCTGCCCAGGCTGGCTTTGAACTTCAATCCTTAGATCTCAGCCTCCTGAGTAGCTAGGATTACAGGCATGAGCCACTGGCACCCGGCTCAGTGCTCAGATTTTTTTTTAAAATATATTTTATGATTCTGGGGATTGAATCCAAGGCAAACTGCATGCTACTCTACTACTGCAAGTATTCTACTACTGAGATATACATACCCCAGCCCCATGCAACTATTTTTAAAGATGAGGCTGTTCTTTCTGGTGTTCTAGAAAAATCATGCTGGATGGTGGGAATAGTATATTATCATTTAAGTTAAAAAGCAAGAGCAGGGGGCTGGGAAGGTGGCTCAGTGGTAGAGCGCTTGCCTTGCATGCCTGAGGCCCTGGGTTTGATTCCTCAGCACCACATAAGCAAAATGAAAAAAGCCGGAAGTGGCGCTGTGGCTCAAGTGGTAGAGCGCTAGCCTTGAGCTGAAGAGCTGAGGGACAGCGCCCAGGCCCAGAGTTCAAACCCCACGACCGGACCAAAAAAACTAATAAAAGCAAGAGCAGTTAGGAGGCTAGTACTAATGCCAGGTGAGAAATGCTAATAACCCAAACCATGGAGGTGGTAGTGGAAATGATGACCAAAGAAAATGATGGATGTAGAGGACTGGGGGATTTGAGTGCTGATAGTCTTTTTTGGGGGGTGAGGGAGGGGTCCAGTTGTGGGCCTGAACTCTGAGCCTGGGCGCTGTCCCTCAGCTCTTCAGCTTAAGGCTAGGGCTCTACCACTTGAGCCATAGCACTACTTCCGGCTTTTTTTTCCTGCTTATGTGGTGCTGAGGAATTGAACCCAGGGCCTCATGCATGCAAGGCAAGCGCTCTGCCACTGAGCCACCTTCCCAGCCCCTGATAGTCTTACATGATATAATTTTCTCTCAGGCAGCGAGGTAAATGGGATCAAGATAGGAAATACAAGGCAGAGGAAAAAATAGAATGATTTTGAGTTCTCTTTTGGGTCTGTGACTTGCTGACCAGATGATACCAGCGGAGATGCCACTCTAGGCATTTACAGATATGAATCTGAGTAACAGAGACTATTTTGAGAGTCACCTTACTGGTTATAATTGAAGACATAGAAATAGTTGAGCTCAGCCTGGAAGAAGCATGTAAAGAAAGAAATGGAGCCGGGCGCTGGTGGCTCACGCCTGTAATCCTAGCTACTCAGGAGGCTGAGATCTGAGGATCGCGGTTCAAAGCCAGCCCGGGCAGGAGAGACCGTGAGACTCCTATCTCCAATAAACCACCAGAAAACCGGAAGTGGCGCTGTAGCTCAAGTGGTAGAGCGCTTGCCTTGAGCTGAAGAGCTGAGGGACAGCGCCCAGGCCCAGAGTTCAAGCCCCACGACCGACCAAAAAAAAAAAAAGAAAGAAATGGAGAAGTAAGTGTGGTGATGCATGCTTGTAATCCCAAGTACTTGAGAATCTGAGGTGGGAAGATCCCAGGTTTAAAGCCAACCTGGGTAACATAGTGAGAACCTCATCTCTAAAAACAAATGGGGCTGGAGGTATGACTCAAATGGTAGAGTGCCTGCCTTGTAAGTAAAAGGCCTTGAGTTCAATCCCTAATACCATCAAAAATAAATAGAAAATATAGAGGATAAAATTCTGATACTGGGAAGAGCCATAGACCTGCCATAGTACAAGGTCACCCTAAGACCTTGAAAAGGTGAGGCTAATGAATCTCAGGAGAAAGAGACCAGTAAGGGGTTGGATTAACTGGACTCACTGGGGTTAAAGATCAAGAGAAAAACTTGAGGAATGAGCTGGGCACAGTGGCTCATGCCTATAATCCAGCTACAGAGATAGAGATCAGGAAAATCAAGGTTCTAAGTCAGTCACAAAAGTTATTGAGACCCCCTGTCTCAATAAATAAGGCAGGTAGTTGTGCATGTCTGTAGTCCTAGCTATGCCAAAGGCTCTAGGATCAAAGTCTGAAGCTAACCTTGGACAGATATGTGAGACCCTACCTGAAAAATACCTAAAGCAAAAGAGGGCTGGGTTGTATGGCTCAAGTCATAGAAAACATGCCTAGATAGTGTAAGGTCTTGAGTTCAAACCCCTGTACTGCTAGAAATAAATAAGTAAATAAATTTGAAGAATGTCAGGCACTGGTGGCTCATGCCTGTAATCCTAGCTACTTAGGAGGCTGAGATCTGAGGATCACAGTTCAAAGCCAGCCTAGGCAGGAAAGTCTATGAGATTCTTATTTCCAATTAACTAAAAAGAACCAGAAATGGCGCAGTGGCTCAAAGTGGTAGAGCACAAAAGTACAGGGTTAGAACCCAGACTGAAAGTAGGAAATCTACTCTGTGGATTCTTCCCTACCCCTTTATTTTAGATGACCTGCCCCGGGCAGAGAGCCTCCGAGCCAGCGAGGCAGCTAAAAGGCTGGGCCGGGGTTGTGTGTGGGATGTGGCTGGAGAAGATGGTCACCGCTGGAGAGTGTTTCGAACAGGACAGCGGGAGCAGCGAGTGGACATGACTGTCATTGAGCCCTATAAGAAGGTCGTGTCTCATGGAGGTAATGGTTAACAGAAATGGAGGAGTCAAAACTATACCTTCTTGACTAAACTGCCTAAGCTGGAGATTCAGCTCTTGGGTTCACCACCCTTCCTGTAACTTCCAGAAACCTTCAGCATCCCTCAACCTAAACAGTGGTACTGTCTGTCATTTCATATTTGTGGCCTAAGTGAATTTTCCCTTCCCTCTAGGCCATCATGGTGATGGTCTCAATGCTGTCATCATTTTTGCTTCCTGTTATCTACCCCGAAGCAACATCCACAATTACACCTATGTCATGGAACACTTGTTTAGGTAAGGTGCAAAGGCTGAAGAGCCACAGAGAGGGAATAAAGAAGGGAAGGGAAGAAGCCTGTCCAAGATCAATAGACAATAGCCCTTCATTCCTCCAAACCAGCAACACGTACCTCACCTACCATTTCCTCCTTCAGGTATATCGTGGGAACCCTAGAGCTGCTGGTAGCTGAAAATTACCTGCTTGTTCACTTGAGTGGAGGCACAAGTAGGGCCCAAGTTCCCCCTCTGAGCTGGATACGCCAGTGCTACCGTACTTTGGATCGACGGTAAGACTGTAGCTCAAGAGGACCACAAAACACTTTTCGAAACTTTTCCATCTTTTTAGTCTCTTCATCTTTTTATTTACGAACTTCTTTTTCTAAGATTAGGTCTTACTATGTGGCCCAAGCTGACCTCAAACTTAATAGTCTCCTATCTTTGGAGCCAGGTACCAAATAGCTCATGTCTGTAATCCTGGCTACTCAGGAAGCTGAGATCTGAGGATCAAAATTTGAAGCCAACTGGGCGCTGGTGGCTCACGCCTGTAATCTTAGCTACTCAGGAGGCTAGGATATGCGGATCACGATTCAAAGACAGCCCAGGCAAGGAAAGTCCGTGAGACTCTTATCTCCAATTAACCACCAGAAAAAAACAGAAGTGGCACTGTGCCTAGACCTGAAGAGCTCAGGGACAGTGCCTAAGCCCAGAGTTCAAGCCCCACAAATAACTACAAAAAAAAAAAAAGCCAGCCCAGGCAGGAAAGCCATGAGACCTGTCTCTAATTAAACACCAAAACTGCTGAAGTGGAGTTATGGCTCAAGTGGTACTGGCCTTGAGCATAAAAGCTCAAGGACAATGCCCAGATCTTGAATTCAAAGCCCCAGGACCAGTTCAAAAAAATAAAAATAAATTCTTCCCTCTTAGTCTCCTGAGTTCTGAGGTTGCAGGTGTAGACCGCCTCATTCGATTCTCTTTATCTTTCATTCCTCCATAGCCCCTTCCAAAGCCTCTTCTTTTTTGTTTATTTTATTTTGGGTCCGGTCATGGGCCTGAACTCTGAGCCTGGGCGCTGTCCCTCAGCTCTTCAGCTCAAGGGTAGTGCTCTACCACTTGAGCCACAGCGCCACTTCCGGCTTTTTTTATTTTGGCTTATGGTTGCTGAGGAATTGAACCCAGGGCTTCAAGCATGCAAGGCAAGCGCTTTACCACTGAGCCACCTTCCCAGCCTCCCCAAAGCCTCTTCTATTTATGGTCTACTCCTGGCACCAGGGCTATCTATTTGAATCTTGTTTTTACCACTTATTAGCTGAATGATCTGGACAAGTTGTTTCACTTTTCTGGGCCTCAGTTTCCTCGTCTATAAAATGGCCTCTGTGGAGATAAAAAAAAAATCAGCATATTTCCTGACAGAAGGCTCTCTGTCTCTTCTTCCAGCCTGTGTTTACTTCCCATTCCACATGACCATTGTCTTCTCTTCCTTCTACCTGTTCTACATGTCTTTTCCTACTTCTGTATTCCCTTTTTTCTTTTGCTTCTCTCATCTTCCCTTTGCTTACTATTCTTTTTTCTGCCCTTTTTCCTCCTTAATTGATTTTCTTCCACTTGAATTTTTCTTCTTTTTCTTTTTTTTTTATTTTCTATTTTTCAGGTAGGCACTTTACCACTTGGGCTACTCTTCCAGCCACAATGGATATTTTATAAATAGTCCTGGTCAGGAAAAGAGGTGGTAATCCTAGCTACTAAAAAGGCTGAGACTTGGAGGATCATGGTATGAAGGCCAGCATGAATAGGAAAATTTGAGTGAGACCATCTCCAATTAGCCAACAAAATATTGGGCTAGAGGCATGGCTCAGCATGATAGCATACCAGTTGTGAGCAAACAAGCTGAATGAGACTATGAGGGCTTGAATTCAAACCCCAGTACCAGCACACACAGACCCCCCAAAATTATTTATTTTTGCAAAAGGAATTTTCAGAATAGGGCATGAGGGAAATGGGGTAAAGAAGGCTAGACTCGCCGGGCACTGGTGGCTCACGCCTGTAATCCTAGCTACTCAGGAGGCTGAGATCTGAGGATCCCAGGTAAAAGCCAGTCCGGGCAGGAAAGTCTGTGAGACTCTTATCTCCAATTAACAATCAGAAAAACCGGAAGTGGTGATGTTGTTCAAGTGGTAGAGCGCTAGCCTTGAGCTGAAGAAGAGCTGAGGGACAGCTCCCAGGCCCAGAGTTCAAGCCCCACAACCGACCAAAAAAAAAAAAAAAGCTAAGCCGGGTGCTGGTGGCTCACGCCTGTAATCCTAGCTACTCAGGAGGCTGAGATCTGAGGATCGCGGTTCAAAGCCAGCCTGGGCAGGAGAGACCGTGAGACTCCTATCTCCAATAAACCACCAGAAAACCGGAAGTGGCGCTGTAGCTCAAGTGGTAGAGCGCTCGCCTTGAGCTGAAGAGCTGAGGGACAGCGCCCAGGCCCAGAGTTCAAGCCCCACGACCAACCAAAAAAAAAAAAAAGGCTAGACTCAGATATTCTGAAAGGAAGATTTCCTAAAAATGAGCGTGGAGGGCTAAATAAACTGGGTGGAGCTGAGACAGCAGCTAATAGAATGGGATTAGACCCAACTGCTGGAGAAATCTAGAAATTAGAGTAGCCAAGGAGCTTGCAGGGTGGAAGAGAGTTCCACCTGATCTCCAGGATGAAGCTGGAACCAGGAATAAGCCCATTTCCTCATGTTCTCCTACAGGCTCCGGAAAAACCTACGAGCCCTAGTGGTTGTCCATGCTACGTGGTATGTGAAGGCATTTCTGGCCCTGCTTCGGCCCTTCATCAGGTACTAGCCCTGGGGAGAAGGACTCCCCATTTTCCTGTTTTCAAAATCAAGACTTAAGAGATTCTTCCCTAACCTGGCGCTGGTGGCTCACACCTAGAATCCTCGCTACTCAGGAGGCTGAGATCTGAGGATCACAGTTCAAAGCCAACCCAGGCAGGAAACTCTGTGAGACTCTTATCTCCAATAAATCACTCAGAAAACCAGAAGTGAGGGCTGGGAAGGTGGCTCAGTGGTAGAGCGCTTGCCTTGCATGCATGAGGCCCTGGATTCGATTCCTCAATACCACATAAGCAGAAAAAAGCTGGAAGTGGTGCCGTGGCTCAAGTGGTAGAGTGCTAGCTATGAGCTGAAGAGCTGAGGGACAGTGCCCAAGCCCAGAGTTTAGGCCCCACGATTGACAAAAAAAAAAAAAAGGAAAAGAAAACTCGAAGTGGAGCTTGTAGCTCAAATGGGTGCTAGCCTTGAGCTAAAGATCTGAAGGATAGCACCCAGGCCCAGAGTTCAAGCCCCACGACTGACAAAAAAAGAAAAGAAAAAAAAAAAGGGAGATTCTTCCCCACCATTCTATTTGCTACATTTTCCTTTGCACTTGGGTTTGAACCTGGGGCCTTGCACTTAAGTGTTTTGCCACCTGAGCCACAACACAGCCTTTGGTTGTCTGTGAGAGAGATGATTGTGGCCTAGCCTCTTGTCTTAGCCTGCTGAACTGCTAGTATTATAGCCATGCCCCACCATGCCCAACCCTTTATAAAGATGTGCAAATACTGGCCTCTCAGTACAAAACATATTTTGTATATTCTTTTTTTTCAGTTCTAAATTCACACGAAAAGTCCGTTTTTTGAACAGCCTGGAGGAGTTAGCCCAACTCATCTCTTTAGATCAAGTCCACATTCCTGAAGCTGTCAGACAGTGAGTATTCTTTAAGGATGAAGGTTTGGGGTGCGATGTGTAAAGCCAGTGTCTCTCTTTCTCTCCCTCCCCCTCTCCTCCTCTTCCTCTCTCCCTCCCTTTCCTTTCTCCCTCCCTCTCTCCCTCCTCTCTCTTTGTGCCAGTCCTGGGGCTTGAACTCAGGATCTAGATACTGTCCCTTAGCTTTTTGCTTTTTTTTTTTTTGGGGTCCGGTCGTGGGGCCTGAACTCTGGGCCTGGGCACTGTCCCTCAGCTCTTCAGCTCAAGGCTAGCACTCTACCACTTGAGCCACAGTGCCACTTCCGGCTTTTTTTCTTTTTGCTTATGTGGTGCTGAGGAATCGAACCCAGGGCCTCAGGCATGCAAGGCAAGCGCTCTACCACTGAGCCACCTTCCCAGCCCAATCCTTGAGACTTCTTTTTTTTTTGGGGGGGGGGGTCCAGTCATGGGGCTTGAACTCTGGGCCTTGGCGCTGTCCCTCAGCTCTTGAGCTCAAGGCTAGCGCTCTACCACTTGAGCCACAACACCACTTCTGGCTTTTTTCTTATGTGGTGCTGAGGAATCGAACCCAGGGCCTCAGGCATGCAAGGCGAGCACTCTACCACTGAGCCACCTTCCCAGCCCCTCCCTTAGCTTTTTGTTCAAGGCTAACACTACTACTTGGGCCACAGGTCCACCTGTGGCTTTTTGCTGGCTAATTGAAGGTAAGTGTCTCATAGACTTTCCTGCCCCAGCTGGCTTCAAACCATGATCTTTAGATCTTAGCCTCCTAAGTAGCTAGGATTACAGGCACAAGCCACTGGACCCAGCAGTCCCCTCCTTTCCTTTCCTTTCCTTTCCTTTCCTTTCCTTTCCTTTCCTTTCCTTTCCTTTCCTTTCCTTTCCTTCCCTCCCCCCTTTCTCTCTCTCTTCTTTCTTTCTCTCTCCTTCCTTCCTTCCTTTCTTTCTTTCTCTTTCTTTCTTTCTTTTCTTTCTTTCTTTCTTGCCAGGCCCGGGCACAGTCCCTGATCTTCTGTTCAAGGCTAGCACTGTACCACCTGAGCCACAGCGCCACTTCTGTTTTTTTCTGCTTATGTGTTGCTGAGGGATTGAACCCAGGGCCTCATGCAGGCAAGGCAAACACCCTACCACAGAGCCACTTTTCCAGCCCCAGTCCCCTCTTTTTTAATGCCTTGGGGAAGATACAAAAGAACTAAATAACTTTTTTTTTTTTGTTGGTCGTGGGACTTGAACTCTGGGCTTGGGCGCTGTCCCTGTGCTCTTTAGCTCAAGGCAAGTGCTCTACAGCTTGAGCCACAGCACCACTTCTGGTTTTCTGGTGGTTTATTGGAGATAAGAATCTCACAGACTTTTCTGCCTGGGCTGGTTTTGAACCGTGATCCTCAGATCTCAGCCTCCTGAGTAGCTAGGATTACAGGCATGAGCCACTGGTGCCCGGCTCTAACTCTTTTAGGTGCTTCAGTGTATCTGGAAAATGTTCATCTGCCTAGAGGAGAAATTAGGGCTACTATTACATTCATCAAGAACAAATGAAAACAATTACATATTTAAATTCAGAGACATTGAAGAATAATTATAGCCCAGAGTTTACAATCAGAACAACCTAGAGATTAGGATGGGCCATGTTGACAGTGCTTAGATTATATCCAGTGGAAAAGGAAGTATTGGGAAGCAAAAAGATGCTAAGTAATAACTCAAGCACCCAATCTTCTAGTCTGTTCAATTCATCTTCCTTCCTTCCCCAGATTAATAAATAAACCCAAGCCCTGACCCCAAACCACTTCTTTTCCCCACTCACTTATATAGGTTGGACCAAGAAGTTCATGGCTCAGCAAAACCTAGCACGAGTGGATAAAAGACCTTAGAACCAAGCAAAGACCTGCCTACCCATCAATCCCAGCACCATTCGAGCTGCTTTGTAAATCGTCTCACCCTCCATCCCAGCCCCACCCTATGGCATCTTGACTTCTTGTGATGACATTCCCTCCATGGTGCTGCTGGAATCCAGGAGCGTTGGGAGGCTGGGAATCTGATCTGCCAGTGGTTTTCATTACCATTGTCCCAATGGAAAGCTGACTGGCTGTAGTAGCATTGGAAGTGTCAAACTCTGGATTGCAACCCTGCTTTAGCTGTAAAAGCTTGGCCAAATAACCTCATGTCTTTGGGTCTCATTTTCCACCTCTGGAAGAGAAGGGGCTGAGGGGAGATGAGGTAGAGGAGCCAACCACAGCCCAACCTGCCTGCTGGGAGCCAGGAGGGCGCTCCCAAGACCTCAAGAACCCATATATACCTGCCGCCTCTGCTCCTGGGAAGGAGCACTTTGAACGCCTGTGTTTTTGTCTTTGTTAGTAAATTCTGCCCTGTAACTGTTAATAAACGGAGGAGAGATAAAGTCTGTATCAAGGAAGTAAACGACCCTTGTCCCATCCCCTTACATCACAATCCGCCTTTTGGTTCTAGCTCGGAATTCTCTCTGGCCCAGGTTCCCTAGGATTTTGAGCTCAGCCCCACCTCAGGGAGAGGACTTAGGGGAGGGGCGTGGGTCGTGGTGAGTGGAAGGGAGGGAGAGAAGGTAGGAACCCGCCCCCTCCCAACCCCAAGCCTCCCAGCCCCATGGTCCCCGCCGCCTGCGTGCTGCTCTGGGCCCTGCTGCTTAGTCTGGGGTCCCGGGCGGCGGGGGCCCGCAACTCTACCTCGGCTCCCACGATGACCACGGGGATGCAGCGGGTCAGCTTCCGCTTTGGGGCTCCAGCCCGCAGCCGCAGGACCACAAACAACGCCAACCAGACCACTCTTCGGAAGCCCAAGATAACTCTGGAGGACGAGAACGATGCCCTGGCCACCGCTGACCGCCTGGCCGGCCCGGCGGCTGCCGAGCTCCTGGCCACAGTGACGGGCATCAGCCGGACGGCTATCCCCAGCCCCAATGAGGACGAGGACGGGTCTTTGGAAGAAGGGGTGGTGATTGATGCCCGAAAGAATAACACCAGCTCTGGGACGCCCGACACAACTCCCAAAAAGGTGTTAACTTCCAGCGCCCGCAAGGTGGTAGCTAACAGTCAGGATAAAGAAATCAGGATGACCACAGACCTGCCGCCCCTCACTGCGAAGTACACTGATGAACTGCTGAGCTCCGTGGCCTCCCTCAACCAGTGGTCCACCGCGGGCTCCACCCCCAAGACGTGGCCATCATCTTCACACACAGCCATGCCAGCTCCTGAGGATCTGCGGTTGGTGCTGATGCCCTGGGGTCCATGGCACTGCCATTGCAAGTCGGGCACCATGAGCCGGAGCCGGGCCGGGAAGCTGCAAGGCTTATCTGGGCGCCTCAGAGTTGGAGCACTAAGCCAGCTCCGCACCGAGCACCGACCTTGCACCTACCAGCAATGTCCCTGCAACCGACTGCGGGAGGAATGCCCCCTGGACACCGGGCTCTGTGCTGAAAGCAGCTGCAGCTCTCAGACGACCACCACCTCCCGGACCACCACCACCACCATCCTGCCCCCCATCCACCTCCGACGGAGACCCCTCCCGGTGCCTCCCACCACCCCCAGCCCAGCTCTGGCTTTTTGGAAACGGGTCAAGAATGGTTTGGAAGATATCTGGAATAGTCTCTCTTCAGTGTTCACCGAGATGCAACCAGTAAGTGTTTGAATGATGAGCCAGTATCTAACAATTGGGGATACTAACCAAATCCTGTTGCTATGACAGTGTTTGCATAGACTCTTACTATCTTGGTTAAGGATTCATAAGATGCACTACTTATTCATATTATTGTTGGCCAATCTACCCAGTATGTTGTCTAATCTGGTCTAGAACTTCAGGGCTCAGATGATCCTCCTGCCTCAGTCTACAGAGTTAGACTACAGTCTAACTAGACTCAGTCTGCAGGCATAGACTACTACTTTTGTTGTTGTTGTCTTTCCATGCTGGTCCTGGGTTTGAACTCAGGGCCTAGACGTTGTCCCGAGCTCTTTTGCTCAAGGCTAGTGCTTTACCACTTTGAGCCACAGCGCCACTTTGTTTTTGAGTGGTTGATTGGAGATGAGTTTCATGCACTTTCCTGCCCTCAGTCCTCAGGATTACAGGCATGAACCACCAGTGCCCAGCTCTGAACTCTTTGGTGCTAGTACTAAGGCTTGAGCTCAGGGCCTGGGCAGTACCTTAGCTTTTTCACTCAAAGCTGATGCACTTGAGTCACACCCCCACTTCTACTTTTTTTTGGTCTGTTGTGGGGCTTGAGCACTGGGCCTGGGCACCATCCCTCAGCTCTTCAGCTCAGGCTAGCACTCTACCACTTGAGCTACAATGTCACTTCCAGTTTTCTGGTGGTTTATTGGAGATAAGAGTTTCACAGCCTTTCCTGCCTGGGCTGGCTTTGAACTGTGATCCTCAGATCTCAGCCTCCCAAATAGCTAGAATTACAGGCACGAGCCACCTGCGCCTGGCCTACTTTTTTTTTGTTGGTCATGGGGCTTGAACTCTGGACCTGCGTGCTGTCCCTCAGCTCTTCAGCTCAAGGCTAATAATGCTCTACCACTTGAGCAAACAGCACCACTTCCGGTTTTTTAGCAGTTAACTGGAGAGAAGAGTCTCCTGGACTTTCCTGCCTTGGCTGGCATTGAACCTTGATCCTCAGATCTCAGCCTCCTGAGTAGGATTACAGGCGTGCGCCAGCTCCCACTTCTACTTTTTGGAGAGAAATATGGACATTCTTGCTTGGATTGGCTTTGAACTACAATACACATAGAGTACTCTTTAGTAGCTAGGATTACATGCATGAGCCATCAGGCTAAATTGGTTTATTCTAGTGTTGAGGATATGGAACCCAGAGCCCCACACATACTAGGCAAGCTGTCTGTACTCTACCACAGAGTTAGTGCTTTTTTTTGCTTTTTCTTTTTTGCCAGTCCTGGGGCTTCAACTCAGGGCATAGACACTGCCCCTGAGCTTCTTTTGCTCAAGGCTAGCATTCTACCACTTGAGCCACAGTGCCACTTCTGTTTTTTTCTGTTTATTTGGTTCAGAGGAATTGAACCCAGGCAAACAGTCTACCACTAAACCACATTCCCAACATTGGTGCTTTTTATTTTACTATGTGTGTGTGGTACTGAGGTTTGAACTCAGGGCTGCACTTGCTAAGCAGGTGTTCTACTTCTTGAGCTATTCTATCAGTTTTTTTGGTGGTAAGGCTTGAACTCTGGGCCTGGGCGCTGTTCCTGAGCATTTCAGCTCAAGGTGAGGGCTCTACCACTTGAGCCACAGCACTGCTTCTGGTTTTATGGAAGTTAATTGGAGATAAGAGTCTCATAGACATTTCTGCCCAGGCTGGCTTTGAACCGCAATCCTCAGATCTCAGCCTCCTGAGTAGCTAGGATTCTGGGGGGCACTGGCGCCCAGCTGTGCTTCCCTTTGTTGCTGGGAAGACAGATAAGGGCCACTGTGTCCAGCTACTGCGCTTCCCCCATAGCTTGGGAAGTCAGGTTCCCCTTCCCTCCCCAAAAAAGGCCAGAAGTGGAGTTATAGTTTAAGTAGTAGAGCACTAGCTTTAAGTGAAATGGCTAAGAAACAACATCCAGGGCCTGAGTTCAAGCCCCAGTGCAGGCATACTCACACATGCAAATCCTCAAGAAAAGGAGTCCTTTGCTTTACCAAGAATTATAAATGTTTGAATTGACCTGATAGAGTAGTCTTAACTGCTAGGGATAATAGGTATGTGAGAGATAATAAAGGGTATATATACAGAGTAATTTTGCTGGCTTATAGGCATTTTTGGTGGTAATGGAGTTTGAATTGCTAGGCAGCCCAGTATTATTTTTAGTATAAAAATGAAGCATAAGGGGCTGGGAAGGTGGCTCAGTGGTAGAGCGCTTGCTTTGCATGCCTGAGGCCCTGAGTACGATTCCTCAGCACCACATAAGCAAAAAAAAAAAAAAAAGCTGTAAGTGGCACTGTGGCTCAAGTGGTAGAGCGCTAGCCTTGAGCTGAAGAGCTGAGGGATAGCGCCCAGGCCCAGAGTTCAGGCCCCACGACCCAACCCAAAAATAAAAAAAAGAAGCATAAGCCAGGCACCATTGGCTCACACCTATAATCCTAGCTACTCAGGAGGCTGAGATCTGAGGATTGTGGTTCAAAGCCAGCCTGGGTAGGAAAGTCTGTGAGATTTTCACCTCCAATAAACCCCACTACAAAACCGAAAGTGGCGCTGTGGCTCAAGCAGTAGAGTGTTCCCTTGAGCTGAAGAACGCAGGGACAGCGCCGAAGCCCAGAGTTCAAGCCCCAGGACTGACCAAAAAAAAAAAAAAAATGAAGCATAGCTGGGCTGGGAAGGTGGCTCATTGGTAAGTGCTTGCTTAGCATGCATGAAGCCCTGAGTTTGACTCCTCAGTACCACATACTCTGAAAAGTCAGAAATAGTGTTATAGCCCAGGTGGTAGAGTGCTAGCCTTGAGCAAAAGAAGCTCAGGGACAGTGCCTAGGCCCTGAGTTCAAGCCCCAGGACTAACCAAAAAAAAAAGAAAAAATCAAAAGAAGCATAACTGGGCACCAGTGGTTTCTGCCTGTAATCCTAGCTACTCAGGAGGCTGAGATCTGAGGATTGTGGCTTGAAGCCAACCAGAGCAGGAAAGTACATGAGACTCTTATCTCCAATTAAGCACAGGAAAATAAAACAAAGTGGCAAGTGGTGCTGTGACCTCAAGTGGTAGAGCACTAACCTTGAGCAAAAGGAGCTCAGGGACAGCACCCACACCAAGAGCTCAAGCCTCCATGCAAACAAAAAGAAGAAGAAAAGCATAAAGAGAGCTGTCGGATCCAGGGAGTCAGGACTTGTCAAAGGGTAGGATGAAACAAGGAAAGGATGAAATTATAGATATGGTTATAATTTCCCTTCTCTATTTTTTCCCCATATTCAGACAGACAGAAACCAGAGGTAATGGCCACTTCACCCACAAGAGGCGCTATCAGCATCTCAACCTGTTGCTCCCCATTCAATCCCAGCACCCACTAGATATTTTTCGTATAAAAATACAAAACTGAAAAATTACTTGGTTTTGTGCCTTTTGTTGGGGTGGTGCTGGGGATCAACCTTAAGGCTTTGTGCATGCTCAACAAGCACTCTTCCACTGAGCCACCACTCCCTTCAAAATCTGGTTTTGTGTCTTTTTTACAGAGCTATTTGAGGATGGCCATAATACTTTGCAGCCCCACATTTCAGATCCAGCAACCTCTGACCTTCATGTCCCAGGTTGTTTAAAACAAGGAGGAAAGACTCCAGCCATTGGAAGATTGCTGTTTCTCAGGGCTGGGCCCTTTCTCTCTGGAAAAGGCAGTATTGGCACAAAATTCCACTTCAGACACTTTCCTCAGCCACATCCTTTTTTTTGTGTGTGTGTGTGTCATGTGGCTTGAACGCAGGCCTGGGCCCTGTCCCTGAGCTTTTTTGCTCAAGACTAGCACTCTATCACTTTGAACCACAGGTCCATTTACAATTTTCTGGTGGAGATAAGAATCTCACAGACTTTCCTCTGCCTGAGTACCTTTGAACTACTATCCTCAGATCTCAGCCTCCTGAGTAGGATTACAGGCATGAGTCACCAGCACCCAGCTTCACATCAATTCTTTCAATCTAACACAACACTTGTAGTAATTACTCTGCAATTATTTTGCTTACATTTTTTATTTGAAAAATGTATTTAAAAGTCTTAACAATTTTTCAATATAAATTATGACTCTCAAACCCGTTCCTATCACTTTATTGTTAAAGTGATGCTAGCATACACGTAAGAGAAGGTAGCTCAAGGCAAGAGAGCACCAAAGAGAAGACTGTGTCCAAAGAATAGGTATTAGGATGAGGCTGGAGGTCTGGAGTCCCCCACCTTTCTACCCTATCCTGTTACCCCTTTAGATCTCCAGTCTAGTGCACTCCTTTAGGGCGGCAAGGTAGGCTGCTTTTAGAGCACCTAGATTGATGAAACAGAATAAATTGGTAACAGAGTAAATTGATGACCGGTCTTAGACCCTAAAAACTGCAGGAAATACATTGGAACCGGAAACATGGTAGAACCTCAGCCACTGTAGGTGGGGACAGACTGGACAGACAGTGGAATCAGCAGAATGACTATCAGTTCCTACAATCCTTACCCCACTACCATAAAACAGGCTTCCTATACCAGAGCTAATGATGCCAGATTTCTTGTCTTAGAGCAGGCAGGAACTCTTCAGTCTTATTCTGCCTAATTACCCTTAAAGAAAGGGCCAGAACAAACAAACAAAAAAACACCTGAGAAAACTGAAAATGCCTAAAGACCCTGCTCTCCTACGTTGCTCTCCCTTCTATCTAAAGCACTGTCTAGCCAGGTGAGAGTGGGACATGGTCTTCAGACAAAACTCCCTGAGTCTTATTTGTGTCTGGTTCTAGGACTAGGGCACAGAAATAGAACTTGGGGAAGACAACTAAGGTATGTCTGCCGCTTTTACCTCCCCTTCCTCCAATGCCAACACACCCTAGTCACGTCTCCACACTGCCCCTCTTCCACTGGGCAAGAAAAGAAGCATAGCACATGTCCACCAGAGAAACTTGAACTCCTGCAAGCACAAGCAATACACTGAATAAAGATTATGAGCAGCTCTTTTGAGCATATTCTATTAGGGGGCCTGGGTCATCCACGGGTCAAGCTGAACATGAATGAAATCACTTAAGAGAAACATCGTTGGAGCTGTGGCTCTCAACTGTAAGTGATTTTTATCTTAGAAGGCATTTGACAATTTCTGGAGATATTTTTGGTTGTCTTAACTGAGATGGGCCAGGGATGCCACTAAATAGCTTGTAAGATACAGCTCTTCATTACAAGAATGTCTGTAATGTGCTAGCACCTCCCCGTGCTTGCATGCTATGAAGATCTTATGGTCATTACTCTCTGATAACTGTTTCCCACCTACTCATCTCACCGTCCCTAAGGATGAAGTCCACTTCAAGACCACGCCTAGTTTTTCTGCAATCTGTGGCTTTCTATCCACCCCCTCTTCCTCCTGTCATCTGGGCCAGCGGGGAGGTTGGCAGAGGATATGCTAAGTCTCTGCAAGACTTAAATGGAATGTCATCTGGTTAAGAGCCACCTCATACCTCTTATTTAACGAAGTTCCTAATAGGGAGGAGGTTAAGGACAGAAGTAGTAGCGGGATAGGGCCAATTGAAAAAGCTCAAATTAAAACTTTTTTTTTTTAAAGGGAACATTGTTGGGATGCTAGTAATGCTATAGAAATACAGGGTTAGAGGCCCAACTAGAGGCCCAACTCTCCCTGATACTGGGAGAGTGAAACTGAGGAGCTTAAGATCTGAAATCTTAAGAGAAAGAGGGGATTAGGCAGTGGTCCCCCTTCCAGCCCCCTGATAACTGCTTTAGCTCATTCCAGAAGGAAAGAGGTGTACAGGGAAGTAGGGGGCTTCTCAGCAAAGCTGACTTCTGCTTTGTAATCTCACCTACCTGCCCCATTTAAGGAATTCCAGATAAGAAGTTTAAAATAGTTGGTACCCAGACCATCATTCAGGAGAGGGGAATTCATTCCAGGTTTCCACAGAACTCCTAGCTCAGATCTCGGGTACCCAGGGCTTCCATTGAGCTCCTCTGGCCAATGGGTAATCACTTGGTCAGTCCTGCCGCCTTGACCCCATCACCAGGAGGGGCAATAGCCAGAGGAAGTAGAGGGAGTCCAGCCCCCACGCCTTTTGAGGCACTGTTAGGCAGGAAGGAAAGAGGGGCCCTTGGGTCACTGGTTCTAGAAGGATCTGGTAGGGGCAGCATTTCTTCTGGGCTGGACACAGAGTGGGAGCTTCAAGACACCAAAACCTAAATTGAAAAAAAAAAAATCAGATTTGCCTCTAAGAAAAATCAAGACAGTTATGTAATAGTCTTGTAATCCCTCTGTACATCACCTTTATAACAATTAAAAAAAGAAAAAAAAGCCGGGTGCTGGTGGCTTATATCGATAACTCAGGAGGCTGAGATCTAAGGATCACAGTTCAAAGCCAGCCAGGGCAGGAAAGTCCCTGAGACTCTTATCTCTAAAAAACCACTCAGAAAACTGGAAGTGGTGCTGTGGCTTAACTGGTAAAGTGCTAGCCTTGAGCTGAAGAGCTGAGGGACAGCACCCAGGCCCAAGAGTTCAAGACCCACGACTGACATAAATAAAAAAGCCAGGCGCATACCTATAATCTTAGCTTCTCAGAGATTGGGAATCAGAGGATCTCAGTTCAAAGCCAGCCTGGGCAGGAAAATCCATGAGACTCTTATCTCCAATTAATCACAAAAAAAGTCAGAAGTGGTGCTGAGGCTCAAGTGGTAGAGTACTAGCCTTGAGCACCTAAGTCCAGAGTTCAAGTCCTAGGACTGGCATAAAAATATATGCATATATATATATATTACTTATGTATGTATGTATTTATTCATTTAGTGGGTCATGGGGCTTGAGCTCTGGGCCTCGGCACTGTCCCTCAGCTCTTCAGCTCAAGGCTAGCACTCTACCACTTAAGCCATAGTGCCACTGGAGATAAGAGTCTCACACAGATTTTCCTTCCTGTGCTGGCTTTGAATCATAATCCTTAGATCTCAGCCTCCTAAGTAGGATTACAGGCATGAGCCACTGGCGCCCGGCTGGATTTCACACACACACACACACACACACACACACACAC
>NW_012267242.1:11723430-11725167 GCF_000151885.1 Dipodomys ordii
AAAAAAAAAAAGAATCTCTCGGGGACTTTTCTGCCCAGGCTGGCTTCCAACGGTGATCCTCAGATCTCGGCCTCTTGAGTAGCTAGATTACAGGCGTGAGCCGCCAGCACCCAACTCACTGCCCTTTCTTCTCATTTCCCTCAACTGAGATCACACCGCTCCCAGAATTCATTTAGCAGTTCCTTTAATACTTGACCTTGAGATCCTTCCTGAAAGCTGTTTACTCTCTGCCCTGCACTCCTGTGCATGTACCTGTTTGTACAGCATGGCCATATCTCCACGTATTGTATATCTGTGCACAAGTACAAGTGCTGAGTATCTTTCTGTCCCATGAGGAATCATTTCCAGCTCCCCCACCCTTCTCACCTGTTCTACCTCGCAGCTCTGCCCTGCCTCACACCCTATAGGGCCCAGGCCTCCCTCCTTCCCTCCTCCCCTCATGCTGTGACCTGTTCTCTCCTCCCTCCTCACCACTCCTACAAGCAGGCTTCACCAGTCAACCAGACACAGGAACTTTCCAGTAGGGCTAGTGTTCAAGGAAGAACTTTCTGTCCTCCCTCCCTCACCCCCTGCACTGGTCCTGAACTTAGGGCCTGGGTGCTGTCCCTGAGCTTTGCTCAAGGCTAGCACTCTACCACTTAAGCCACAGTTCTACTTTCAGCTTTTTTGGTAGTTAAATGAACTGCAATCCTCAGATCTCAGCTTCCACAGTAGCTAGGATTATAGGCGTGAGCCACCAGTGTCCTTTTGACTACTGCCAGTCAAGGGTAGGGCCCATTTGGGCTTCCCTATACTCACTGCATTTCCCTATCCTGCGCTATAAGCAGCCAAAAAGATTCCAACAGAAACGGTTTATGGATATTTCGAATCACATCCACTCACCAGGCCTGGAACCTTAGTGCACAGGCCTAGAACAACACAAAAACCTTTTTTTTTTTTTAGTGGACTCAAGCTGAGATCACACAGACACTGAAATGCAGCTTCTAGGGGAGGAAAGAACCCTAGAGTCTGGGCTTTCTCCCACTTCCCTTCCCACCCTTGGAAGGGAGGAGTAATCAGGGCGGAAGTCAGAACTCAGCTGTCCAGAGTGGGGAATGGTGCTCAGTGGAGAAGTCAGTCAGTCAAAGGGTTTGTGGTGGTGGGTGCAGGTGGTAAGGATTGGGGGGAAGTGAAGAAAACAATGAAGAATCAGAGGAAACCCCCAACACCACGAGACAGCCCTTACTGAGACTGTAGTCTCCCCAACATTCCCCACTCTGCTCCAGGCTGAGTGGATGGTGCTGGCAGTGGGGAGAGGAAGGAGAGGGAAAGGGGCAGTGAGGGAACAAGGCCTGGTCTGTTTCTTTTCCAGGGATCTGACCAGAGCTGGGTGGAGGGAAAGTATGTGTGGGACTTGGCATGAAATGACCAATGACGTTGGGAACTGACCAGGAAATGCCATTCCCTAGGACGTTAGGGTCTCTGAAACTTGGGGGTGGGGTGTGAAAAAGACAGGACAGGGTCAAAGTGGCAGCAGTTGGGGGGTGGGGGAATGGATGGAATCAAAGCCAGAAAGGAAATAGGAGTGTGTGGCTGTCATTCTCTTTTAAAGCAGCTAGAGAAGAGGAGGTTGGAGAAAAATGAAGTCTTGGGTTGGGAAGGTGGCTCAGTGGTAGAGCGCTTGCCTTGCATGCTCGAGGCCCTGGGTTCGATTCCTCAGCACCACATAAGCAAAAAGAAAAAACCCCGGAAGTGGCG
>NW_012267242.1:11727050-11728771 GCF_000151885.1 Dipodomys ordii
ATTTCACACACACACACACACACACACACACACACACACGCACGCACGCACGCACGCACGCACACAAAATAAAATTCAAGGCAGGAGAATGTACAGGTAATATGAATTTTAAACTATTTGTACAATATGCTCTTTCTCAATTCCTTTTCTTTCTTTCTTTCTTTGGTCATGGAGCTTGAACTCAAGATCTGGGTGCTGTCCCTAAGCTTTTTTGCTCAAGGCTAGTGCTCTATCACTTTGAGCCACAGCTCCACTTCTGCTTTTCTGGTGGTTAATTGGACATAAGAGTCTCATGGAGGGCTGGGAAGGTGGCTCAGTGGTAGAGCGCTTGCCTTGCATGCATGAGGCCCTGGGTTTGATTCCTCAGCACCACATAAGCAGGAAAAAAAAAAAAAAAGCCAGAAGTGGCGCTGTGGCTCAAGTGGTAGAATGCTAGCCTTGAGCTGAAGAGCTGAGAGACAGTGCCTAGGCCCAGAGTTCAGGCCCCACGACCGGACCCAAAAAAAAAAAAAAAAAGAGAATAACATACTTTCTTGCCAGGCTTGGTTTCAAACTGTGATGCTCAGATGAGCAACTGGTGCTTGGCTCAATTTCTGTCTATATAATTATTCCCTCTGCCTTTCTGGATGGATGCATTCTGGAATCTTCTAATTCTTGCACCCCTACTTTCTATTCTTGTATTAAAAGACCACAGTTCTGTAACAGAGCATCAGGGTACTGTGCAAATGGATGTTAGGTGTTAAGTGGGTTTCTCTAATAACTCACCATTCCTATGGGAGCTACAAGCCCCTAGAATTGCTCCACGGCCTGTCTCGATTTCCTTTGGATCTCATCTGCTCCTGAACTGCACCTGTCTGTTGAAAAGCACACGTAAGAATCCTTCCAAGTCTTCACATTCAACGGTAAGAGTCTACCCCGTGCCGTCCAGGGAAGAGTTTACCCATCTCCTTGACAATAATACTCATCTGAAAAGTTCAAAACCAACCACTATTCTTGCTAGGAAAGTCCAGGTCTTCCCTTCATATTGCATTCAAGGTGAAGTAAAATGAGCCACTTACTAATAAGATCTCACAGAAAAACCCTCCCATGTGAGTTTTGTCATCAGTGTAAAATCATTACTATTTTTTTTTTTTTTTTTTGGTCAGTCATGGGGCTTCCACTCGGGGCCTGGGCGCTGTCCCTGAGCTGCTTTTGCTTGAAGAGACCACTCTACCACTAGAGCCACAGCACCACTTCCAGCTTTTTCTGCTTATGTGGTACTGAACAATCAGGGCTTTATGCATGCTAGGCAAGCACTCTACCAGTAAGCCACATGCCCAGCCCCATCATCACCATTTCAAGGCCCATCTCCCTACCTGTGAGAGCAGAAATGCATTAGATATATTTTAGAATTTTTTTTTCATGTCCCAAAACTGATAAGTTGTTAACAACACAGTTACAATATGACTTAATTGTGGCACTGATTTGACAATTCTTAGTTAGAAAAGATGGTTCTTTTAGAAAACACACTCCAATTATTAAAATATATTTTTTTTTCTCCAGTCCAACAAAGAACAGTATGTTAATGGTAAATATGAGGGAATGTAGGCCCAGAGATCTGAAATGCCAAGTCAGGCTTACACAACTAATAACCAACATTAGAATCTAAGATTCTTTTTTTTTTTTTTGCTTATGTGGTGCTGAGGAATCGAACCCAGGGCCTCAGGCATGCAAGGCAAGAG
>NW_012267242.1:11742041-11746040 GCF_000151885.1 Dipodomys ordii
ATCCACAGATGTAAATCAGAGGACAATTAACTGTTCATTCATTGCACACCACACACACACACACACACACACACACACACACACACACACACACACACACACACACACAGACCAATAAGCCGGTGGAGATGCTTTCAGCGCCCCTCCCTCCCCAAAGTGTTCTGGAACCTATCATTTGAATTAGCCGAGTCAGGCTGGGAGCGGGCGGGGAGTCCTCCCGCCCTTCTTAGGAGGGGCTGCATTGCAGGGGGAGACGGAGCTGCAGACTCTGTCACTGAAGGGAGGAGCGAGGAGACAAAGCCGGCAAAGCCCCTACCAGCTTCCTCCTTCTCCAGCCCAGCGCCCGACCCCGGAGCCTCTGAGGCATCCTCTCCATCTTTGGAACTCGCTAGTAATTCATTGATAACAGGTAAATAAATTGAGGAAGGGGGATCTGACTGAAGACCCCCCAGATAAGATTGGGGTGGGGGAAGTGTTCAAGAAGAGAGAAGGGGGCGCTGTGAACAATAGTATTCACCGATTTAGATCTCTTGACTAAGATCTCTATCCATGCCTTGTTATCATGTACCTAGGCATTAATTTCTAGCAATTTTCAGGTGATTACATCCCGACACCTACCTCCTTATTTCAAGTATCCATTTTCCTATAATTTTTTGTCCTGTGTATTTAATTTCTTCACTCCAGTTATATCTTTCTTTTCAAGCTATAATTTTTTTTCCTGCCAGTTGCTTGTGGAATCTCTACTCCTATAATCTCTCTGACCTCTACTTCCCTATTTCTCCCCCCACCTCACCCAACAGTGTTCTATTTGTCTCTGAGAGAATTTGGGTGGGTGGGGTATGGGTTATTATTAAGAGTAATCCTGACCTTTATTTTTAATAGATCCTTCCCATCGCAAATTTTCCCAGGCAGTTTGAGGTAGGACAAGTGGGGATCTGTGTGTCAGAGAAAAGTCTCATCTTGTATTGAAATCAGTACAGCCGGAGGGTTTGCAGCTATGAAAAAAACTGGGGGAAGGTTGTGGCTAGTAGCAAAATCCAAGCTCAGAAGAGGCACGTGAGATCCGAGAGCTTCCATTTCTCTCCACCCTCGCGCCTATGGTGGCAGCATGACACAGCAAGGCTGTGTGCACTAGGCCTTGAAGGCCCACCAAGGATCTGGACAAAGGGTATTTGAGCATGTCTATATGGTTCAGAGAAAGTATGTCCTTTTAATATGTATATATGTATTAATAGCTCTTAAGAATAGACTGTTTAGAAATTACCTTTGTCTAAAATACCCCACTAAATTGAAGGATATTGGGAAGATTCATTGGGCATATATACCATGGAACAAGACACTGTCAAAGCTAATAGAAAGATGAGATCATGCATGGTGGAGAATATTGGGAAAGGGAAGCGAGCCAAAAAGGTTGCTTTTACAAAACTGGAGGACTTAGGGATTAATGTTTTCATTACTACTGTCTTTTTTAATAAATAACCTTTGGTATTTAAGCTTCAGTTTTCTGTGTTGTCTTACATTATATTCTTTTTGTTTGTTTTGTCGGTCGTGGGGCTTGAACTCTAGGCTTGGGCACTGTCCCTCAGCTCTGCAGCTCAAAGCAATTGCTCTACCACTTGAGCCACAGCGCCACTTCCTTACATTATAGTCTTAATTTTAATGCCACATATGCTTGGGTGTCTACCATGTATTCATTCCATGTCTCTGGGTCTATGACATAGCTAGAGATTTTAGTCTTTTTGCATTATGTTTCACAGAATTTCCTTTAGCCTTATTTAGTTTTTTTTTTTTTTATTCTTTTGAGATAGGAGCCCCTTATATAGCCACCCTGTTCTCTTAATTCATTATCCTCCTTCCTCAGGATTACAGGTGTGTGCCAGTTCACCTAGCTGTAAGCTTTTTTTTTTTTGGGTCCAGTCATGGGGCCTGAACTCTGGGCCTGGGCGCTGTCCCTCAGCACTTCAGCTCAAGGCTAGCACTCTTCCAGTTGAGCCACAGTGCCACTTCCGGCTTTTTATTCTTTTTGCTTATGTGGTGCTGAGGAATCGAACCCTGGGCCTCAAGCATGCAAGGCAGCACTTTACCACTGAGCCACCTTCCCAGCCCCCCCCCCTTTTTTTAAATTAAACTGCAAGATAGCTCTACCAGGGCTGGGAATGTGGCTTAGCAGTAAAGTGCTAGCCTAGTGTACATGAAGCCCTGGATTCAATTCCTCAGTACCACATAAACGGAAAAAGCTAGAAGTGGCACTGTGGCTCAAGGGTAGAGTGCTAGCCTTGACCAAAAAAAAGCTCAGAGACAGTAAGTACCCAGACCCAGATCAAGCCCCAGAACTGGCAAAAAAAAACAAAAACAAAAACCTCTACCAAATACTCAGACTGTTCAGACAATTTTTATATATATTATAATTTTAAGAACAGGAGTTTGTTGGGCTGGGAAGGTGGCTCAGTGGTAGAGTGCTTGCCTTGCATGCATGAGGCCCTGGGTTCGATTCCTCAACACCACATAAGCAAAAAGAAAAAAGCCAGAAGTGGCGCTGTGGCTCAAGTGGTAGAGTGCTAGCCTTGAGCTGAAGAGCTGAGGGACAGCACCCAGGTGCAGAGTTCAGGCCCCACAACTGGACCAAAAAAAAAAAAAAAGAAGAGGAGTTTGTTAAAAAGGTCTTTTCACTTTTCTCAAATTCTAGCTTAGTCTATACTGCCCTTCACATTTTCCCTACACAGGGATAATCATAAGTTTCGAGAATACAGATATAGGGTTATATAAAGCTGTATGCAATTGTATATAATACAAGCAGGACTATATTAAGACTTAAGAGCCCGGCTGGGCGCCAGTGGTTCACGCCTGTAATCCTAGCTACTTAGGAAGCTGAGATCTGAGGATTGCAGTTCAAAGCCAGCCCTGGCAGGAAAGACTTTTTTTTTTCTTTTTCTTTTTTGTCAATCATGCGGTGCGGCTTGAACTCTGGGCTTGAACTCTGGATAGGCTAGTGCTTTACCACTAGAGTCACAGTGCCACGTCAGGCTTTTTCTGCTTATGTGGTGCTGAGGAATCAAATCCAGGGCCTCATGTATGCGAGGTAAGCACTCTACCACTGAGCCACCTTCCCAGCCTGAGCTACCTTCCCAACCCCAGAAAGACTCATCTCCAATTAACCACCAGAAAACTGGAACTGGTTCTGTGGCTCAAGTGGTAGAGCACTGACTTGAGCTGAAGAGCTGAGGGACAGCGCCCAGGCCCAGAGTTCAAGCCCCACAAACAACAACAACAACAAAAGCCAGATAACTAGGGGAAAAAACAAATATAGTAAACAATCCCAATAGAATCCATAGCACTGTTTATTCCTAAAGCCTACTTTTTAGGATCTCTGTACTCCCAGTGCAAAATTGGCATTGGTTGATTAATAGGTATAACCTTTTTTTTTCTTTTTCTTTTTGCTCACTTTCTATGCTCATGTCTCTGCAGATTACTGTGGAGATGATCAGAGATGAGTGTCATGGGATGATCTCACCTTTCCAACCTACACCCCCATCCTGAATCACTTTCCTTTTAAGAGCTTGTCTGCTGAGTAATGATCAGTTCCCAGGGTTTATTTTGGAGTTTGAAACTATGTGTTGTTTTTTTTTTTAGACAAGGCTATGTAGCCCAACCTGGCTTTAAACATGCTCTTCTCACTTCAGCCTCCCTCCTGATTGCTGGGATTACAGGCTGTGTCACCATACCTAACTCAGCAAATCAGAATGTGGTTTTTGTTTTGTTTTTGTGCTGGTACTTGGGCTTGAACTCAGGGCCTGTCCCTTACCTCTCTCACTCAAGGCTAGTGTTATGCTAGTTTAGTCACAGCTCCACTTCCAGCTTTTTGGTGATTAACTGGAAATAAGCGTCTTAAGGACTTTACTGTCTGGGATAGCTATAAACCCTAATCCTCAAATCTTAGCCCTTTTGAGCAGCTAGGATTACAGTCTTGAACCACTAGCACCTGGTTTTTTTTTTTTTTTT
>NW_012267242.1:11746090-11747050 GCF_000151885.1 Dipodomys ordii
TTTTTGCTTATGTGGTGCTGAGGAATCGAACCCAGGGCCTCAGGCATGCAAGGCAAGAGCTCTACCACTGAGCCACCTTCCCAGCCTAGAATCTAAGATTCTTGCTTCCCTATTATGTTATGCCTCTTGCTTGATCTTCCTAAAAGGGTCCCAGTCACATTTCCTCATTACCATGGCAAGTCCATCTCCAGCCCCCATCTCCCCAGAGCCGATGTGAGTCAGGTGGACAAAATTCATTGGTTCCCCAATCATGGTGCGGTCAATCCGTCTTCTCTTCTTCTTCTGCTTGGAGAAGATAAGAAGCAATCAGGTAGGTAGCCCCATCTCTAGTTACAGTGGAGAAAAGGGAAAGAGCCTTAAAAAAATCACTTAAGGAAGAGCTATGGGGCAGGTGGGAAGAGGGGATGTGGTACTGTAATAGGGAGGTTACTAAATAAGAAAGATTAAATTAGAACAACATGAAGAAGAGCAGAGGGACCAGAGTTACAGGGGCAGTACTTGGAGAGTGAAGTAATACTACACAAAGAAAGGACCTGGAAGCTGGATGCCAGTGGCTCACGCCTGTAACGCTAGCTACTCAGAAGGCTGAGATCTGATGATCATGATTTAAAGCCAGCCCAGGCAGAAAAGTCTGTGAGACTCTTACCTCGAATTAATGACCAGAAAACTGGAAGTGGTGCTGTGGCTCAAGTGGTAGAGTGTTCACCCTGAGCTGAAGAGCTGAGGGATGGTGCCTAGGCCCAGAGACCAAGCCCCACAACCACCACCACCAACAACAAAAAGACATGACATGCCAGCCTAGACAGGAAAGTCCATGAACGTCATCTCCAGTTAACCACTTCAAAAATCCAGAAGTGGAGCTGTGGCTCAAAGTGGTAAAACGCTAGCCTTGAGCAAAAAAAGCTTAAGGACAATGCCCAGGCCCTGAGTTCAAGCCCCACAGCTGACCAAAAAAGAAAA
>NW_012267242.1:11748043-11768481 GCF_000151885.1 Dipodomys ordii
TGTGGTGCTGAGGAATCAAACCCAGGGCCTCATGCATGCAAGGCAAGCGCTCTACCACTGAGCCACCTTCCCAGCCCATGGTTTGTTTTGTTCTTTGGGAAAGGGTCTTGCTATGGGACATTGGCTGGGCTGGAACTCGACATGTAGCCCTTATTAGCCTTCTCTCTTTGCTTCCCAATTACTGGGATTATAGGCCTGCATTACTACACAGGCAACTAGGATTCCGGTGACACATCCTTTAATCCTACTTGGAAGGCTGAGGCAGGAGAATCACAAACTCAAGGCTGGCTTGCCTAACTTTTTTTTTTTTTGGGGGGGGGTCCAGTTGTGGGGCCTGAACTCTGGGCCTGGGCGCTGTCCCTCAGCTCTTCAGCTCAAGGCTAGCACTCTACCACTTGAGCCACAGTGCCACTTCCGGCTTTTTTCTTATGTGGTGCTGAGGAATCGAACCCAGGGCCTCAGGTATGCAAGGCAAGCGCTCTACCACTGAGCCACCTTCCCAGCCCTTGCCTAACTTTTTAGTTGTAGATCCTGTAAATAAATAAGTAAATCTAGTCTACCCACCTAGCACCCCTAAAACCTCTACACTCTTGCAGCTCATTGTGTTGTGTTCTAAATTAAAAGGATTTCTTTTCCTACATTTCACATTATATGGAAGCATTTTGGAACCTACTTAAGGCCACTATTTAGACGTCTTAGGCTTGGTGAGAGCCCATGGAGTATGCTGGAGAAAAAGCTTTTTCAAACTTAGGGTTCTATTTTTGGAGGCAGCGGAATGTTCTTTCTGCTCCTTTGGGAACATTTCAACGAAAGCTTCTTACCCCTTTCCTTAGCTAGTAAGCAACAGGGTGGAAGCTCCAGGGAGCTATAGTCATAGAACATCGGGCAGGACACAGATAGGATGAACAGAAAGGGTGATAGAACTACGTAACATTAAAATATGGAAAAATAAAACCAGGTGCCAGTGGCTTATGCCTAGCAACTCAGGAGGCTGAGATCTGAGGATCACAGTTCAAAGACAGCCTGGGCAGGAAAATCCTTGACTCTTATCTCCAATTAATCATAGAAAAAGCTGGAATAGGTATTGTAGCTCAAAATGGGAGAGTGCTAGTCTTAAGGAAAAGTTGCTCAGGGCAGGGTGATGGTGGCTTACTCCTATAATCCTAACTACTTAGGAGGCTGAGATCTGAGAATCTAGGTTCAAAGCCAGCCCATGTAGGAGAGACTGTGAAACTCTCCAATAAACTACCAAAAAGACCCCAGAAGTAGCATTGTGGCTCAAGTGTAGAGTGCTACCCTTGAGCTGAAGAGCTGAGAGACAGAGCCCAGGTCCAGAGTTTAAACTCCCAAACCAACAACAACAATAACTAAAAGGAAAAATATCTAATTTTTTTCTTTTTTTAAATTTTTATTTATTTTTTATTGTGAAAATACTGTACAGAGGAGTTACAATTACATGGGCAAGATAATGAGTACATTTCTTATCAAGCATTGTAGAAAATATCTAATTTTTTTACAATATTTTCTTCCAACCTAAACTTTACTTCCTTAAGTAATATTTCCAGTCTGGGCTGGGAAGGTGGCTCAGTAGTAATATTTCCAGTTAATTTGCTAGGGATACTCTAGCACTAGGATAAAAGAACCTATAGTAACATAGAAAAAAAAAATTTTTTTTTTTGGTCCGGTCGTGGGGCCTGAACTCTGGGCCTGGACGCTGTCCCTCAGCTCTTTAGCTCAAGGCTAGCGCTCTACCACTTGAGCCACAGAGCCACTTTCTCTTTTGCTTATGTGGTGCTGAAGAATCGAACCCTGGGCCTCATGCATGTAAGGCAAATGCTCTACCACTGAGCCACCTTCCCAGCCCAGAAAATTTTTTCTTGCACTGGATTTTGGTCTGAAAGAAAGCAGTTTACAGGCTGGGAATGTGGCTTAGTGGTAGAGGGCTTACCTATATGCATGAAGCCCTGGGGTTCCATTCCTCAGTATCACATAAACAGAAAAAGCCAGAAGTGGAGCTGTGGCTAAAGTGCTAGCCTTGAGCAAAAAGAAGCTCAGGGACAGTGCCCAGGTCCTGAGTTTTGCCATGACTGGCAAAAAGAAAAAAAAAAAAAAGAAAAGAAAAAAAAGAAGAAGAAAGTACAGAGAAACCAAGACTTTGCTGTGTAGTAAGTACTAGGTAAGAGTTGGCAAAGTATTTATGGTCTTAAATAGTGAAGGAAAATTAATCAGCAGCCTTGAAGGTCGTTTTCTGCCAAGTCTAGCACCTGTAGTACTCAGAAAATAGACTGGGAAAGTTTACCCTCAGGGAAACTTTTAATCTATTCAAGGAGATAAGACCATCCTATAAACACATAACCATTATCTGTAATCATAAATGAAGTCAGGTAAAACTCTCCAGAGGAGGGAGAGGCAGGGGGGAGTAGAGTAGACAGAGCTGAGTAAGTTAATGGAAGCTGTTCTGGAAGAGATGAGTTAATAGCAGGGTTTAGAAGAAGGAAAATACAAAGCAGAATGTTATAGAAGCCTTGTGTAGTGATAGAGCAAGGCCCTTGGTTTGAACATTGTGCCACCTGAAAAAAATTATTTGTAGCTGAGTGCTTGGTAGCTCATGCCTGTAATCCTAACTACTCAGGAGACTGAGATCTGAGGATCCCAGTTCAAGCCCAGCCTGGGCAGGAAAGTCCGTGAAACTCTTATCTCCAATAAACTACTCAGAAGCTGGAAATGGTGCTGTGGCTCAAGTGGTGGAGCGCTAGCCTTGAACACAAAGAGGCTCAGGGACAGCACACAAGCCAAGTTCAAGCCCCAGGACCTGCAAAAAACCAAAAACCAAAAAGTTACTTGTAAATATCAAGAGTTAGATAGAGGACCTGAATGGAGCCTTAAAAAATTGGGAAGTAGGGCTGGGAAGATGGCTCAGTGGTAGAGTGTTTGCCTTGCATGCATGAGGCTCTGGGTTCGATTCCTCAGCATCACATAAGCAAAAAGAAAAAAGCCAGAAGTGACGCTGTGGCTCAAGTGGTAGAGCGCTAACCTTGAGCTGAAGAGCTGAGGGACAGTGCCCAGGCCCAGAGTTCAGGCACCACAACTGGACCCCACCCAAAAAAAAAATTGGGAAGTATTTTAAGGTAGAAGAGTGGAGGAGTTGAACAAGACAATGAGCATAAGTACAATTAGTAGACGCTGTACTATTGCTAGGAAGAGGGGAAACAGATTTTAGAACTTAAAAATCAGATCCAAGATAAACAATCCAGTAGTCAGTAAATAAATCATACCAATATAGGAAAAATTAGGAAATGATAGAAAATAATAGAAGAAAAGTTCCTGTTTGAGGATCTTGGATTACTTATAGAGATAAGTGGGGAGTGTGGAAACTTTTTTTTTTTTTTTTTGGGTCCGGTTGTGGGGCCTGAACTCTGGGCCTGGGCGCTGTCCCTCAGCTCTTCAGCTCAAGGCTAGCGCTCTACCACTTGAGCTACAGCACCACTTCCGGCTTTTTTTTTTCTTTTTTCTTATGTGGTGCTGAGGAATCGAACCCAGGGCCTCATGCATGCAAGGTAAGCGCTCTACCACTGAGCCACCTTCCCAGCCCCTGGAAACTTTTTGTATATGTGCCAGTCCTGGGACTTGAACTCAGGGCCTAGGTGCTGTCTCTTAGCAAGCACTCTATCACTTTGAATCACAGCTCCATTTCTGACTTTTTGGTGTTTAATTGAAGATTAGAGGCTCATGGACTTTCCTGTCCAGGCTGGCTTCAAATCACAATCCTCAGATCTCAGCCTTCTGAGTAGCTAAGATCACAGGTGTAAGCCACCAGTGCCCAGCTGGGGATGTGGAATTTGAGTATGGAAAGACCAGGGAGTTTTATCAATAAGAATAACAAGTGGTTTCTTCCTAGGAAGCTATGAGGGATCCTGTGAGCAGCCAATACAGCTCCTTTCTTTTCTGGAGGATGCCCATCCCAGAACTGGATCTGTCAGAGTTGGAGGACCTGGGTCTCTCCGATACATCTACCTACAAGATCAAAGACAGCGGCCGTGGCAAAGTAACCGGACAAGCAACTGCAGCAGATCAGGAGAAAAACCCTGAAGGTGATAGTCTCCTTGAATACAGCACCTTCAACTTCTGGAGAGCTCCCATTGCCAGCATCCACTCCTTTGATTTGGACTTGCTCTAAGGCTAAGACCTCTCCCATGATCTTACCTTTATTGTCTTCCCTTTGAAGTCCTTTCCCATTTCAATCTTGTTCTCTTTTCTCTATTGTGTTGGTGGTGCTGATGAATTTGCCAGTTGAATTGTGTCTCTATATTTATTTATTTATTTATTTATTTATTTATTTACTGAATGATCTGTGTACTCAAATTCTCTCAAAGGCCTTCACAATGTATAGGGTTCAACCAATGGAGTAGTTGATAAACAGGGATTCCTCACACTCCAAACTCCAGGATTATTAATCCCAGAAAAACAGAGTTTATGGAGAAGGTGGGGACTAAAGAGTAGTGTAGTAGAGAAAAATGGAGGGTTATTTCATTCCATTTTAGTCAGCGTCAAAGATTACTCACATCTTCCTAATTCCTGATCTAGGCCAATAAATATTTCCTCAAGGGTAAAAATGTGGAAGTTTCCAGATATTTGCTACAAAACAAGTAGGATTTCTAAAATATTAAGGTAATAAGACTCTTGCTTTTTTGAGTCTGCTCCTTCATACAATACATTCTATTCCAAAAAAAATTTGAGGAGAGTTTAATAAAAATGGAGGAAATAATACATCATGGAAAATGAAACTAGGGGAAAATACTGAAACATTTCAGAAATACTGAAGTACTTTCTCGAGAGAACTTAGCTTACTTACTTTACAACTTTGCCCTTATCTCTGTGCTGAAATCTAGAGCTGAGGAAAAATATTTTAATTGTTAAAAAGTTACCCTTCCATTAGAACAATTTGTAAAGTTTTGACTCAGTCATGTAACAGAGGGTTTGGTCTTTAATATGTCTCCCCACTTCTCCCTGAATTTTCAATATACAATACTGATCAATGGGTCTCAGGCCCTATACCTTGTTTCCCCATCCCTTCCAAAATATTGCTGCTGATTTGTGCTGCCATTTACTCATTTATTTAATAAAGACATTAAATCCCAAGGCTGGATTCTTGTTGTCTCTCTCTTCCCACAGGGAAACAGTACACACCCAGAAATTGCTCCTGACTACACACAGACATAGCATATACATTTATCTTTCTAATATTCAGCTTTGAGGAAGAACAATTTGAATAGCATTTATACATTATATGGTGCATTTCAAGTTGAACAGGTAGGTAACAAAAAGTGAGTTCAATTTAAGATTAACAAAGTAGAAAGTTCTGCTTGCTTATAGTACCAACAGGTTTCAAGTAGTAATTTTCTTTCTTTCTTTTTTTTTGGTCCATCCTTGGGGCCTGAACGCTGTCCCTCAGCTCTTCAGCTCAAATCTAGCACTCTACCATGTGAACCACAGTGCCACGTTCAGCTTTTTCTGCTAATGTGGTGCTGAGGAATTGAACCCAGGGGCTCATGCATGCAAGGCAAGCATTCTACCACTGAGCCACATTCTCAGCCCCTCAAGTAGTAATTTTCTTAGGTGCCTAAGAAATTAATTTGATTAAATGTTATGTGCTTCTTTCTTTCTTGATTTCTTTCTTTCTTGATCTCTTTCCTTCCTTCCTTTCTTTCTTTCGTCAGTTGTGGGGCTTGAACTCTGGGCCTGGGCACTGTCCCTCAGCTCTTCAGCTAAAGGCTAGTGCTCTACCACTTGAGCCACATGCCACTTCTAGTTTTCTGGATTTATTTAAAATAAATTTATTGGAAATAAGAGCTTCTCGGAGTTTCCTGCCCGGGCTGGCTTTGCACTGCAATCCTCAGATCTCAGCCTCCTGAGTAGCTAGGATTAAAGTCATGCACCACCGAGCCCTGGCTATGTGCATATTTCTCACCTCATTCCAAAAGACTATTTGGAACTTACAAGTAGCTGTTTTCAGGGCTGGGAAGGTGGCTCAGTTGTAGAGTGCTTGCCTAGCATGCATGAAACCCTGGGTTAGATTCTGTGGCTCAAGTGCTAGAGTTCTAACCTTGAGCTGAAGAGCTGAAGGACAGCACCCAGGCCTAGAATTCAATCCCATGACTGCCAAAAAAAAAAAGCAAATGAAAAAAGTAGTTTTCCTACTACATGAAAGGCACAGCCAGACAATAGAATATTCACAGGAATGAGAGAACATAACCCATATGGAAAGTATACTTTTTTCTTTGTCAGTTGGGATTGAACTCAGGGCCTGGGCACTGTCCTTGAGCTTTTACTCGAGTAGCCAGCTACCATTTTAAGCCACAGTTCCATGTCTGGCCTTGAGATGGCTAGTTGGAGATAAAAGTCTCATGGAGGGGCTGGGAAGGTGGCTCAGTGGTACAGTGCTTGCCTCAAATGCATGAGGCCCTGGGGTTCCATTCCTCCCTCAGCACCACATCAACAGAAAAAGCAGAAGTGGTGCTGTGGCTCAAGAGCACTAACTAACCTTGAGCTGAAGAGCTGAGGAACAGTACCCAGGCCTACAGTTCAAGACCCATGACTGACAAAAAACAAAAACAAAACAAAAACTGTCATGGAGCCGCGTGCACCAGAAAACCAGAAGTGGAACTGTGGCTAAGTAGTACAGTGCTAGCCTTGAGCAAAGAAATCAGGCCCTGAGTTCAAACCCCATGACAGACCCCCCCCCCAAAAAAAAAAGAGAGAACAGAACTTAGAAGGGGAGACTTGTAATGTTTCCTAATGTCCACCCTGAACAATCAAATCTATGTCTACATAGATAGGTACATTCTGGAAGCAGAAAAGGTAAATGACTGGTCCTTTGCTGACTTGTGGAGATGAGGATCGACTCTGTAGTAGGTGAAGTGACAAAGAACTTTGGACCCATGGGCCATCCTCTTGCAGGGCCCAGAAGGACAGGCAGGTCTCGGGAGTCTGACAGCTTGCTGCAGGGTGCTTCTATGGCGGCTGTACAAGTGTGTCCCTCAGGCTGCACAGCCTGCCTCACTCGCAAAGCCAGGGATGTCCCGAATACTACCACCCAAGGTTGGGACAAAGAAGGTGTTCCCCCCTCAGTCAGCCCTCCCCTCCCCGCTCCCCCGGGGAGAGCCGGCCGAGAGAGGAGCTCCAAAGACCCCGGGTGGATCTTCCGTGGAGGTTCCCAGGCTCTTGGCGCCAAAATCCCCACCGCGGCCCGTCCCCT
Source organism: Dipodomys ordii (assembly GCF_000151885.1). Lineage (NCBI taxonomy): Eukaryota > Metazoa > Chordata > Mammalia > Rodentia > Heteromyidae > Dipodomys > Dipodomys ordii. Next base: position 11,755,299 of record NW_012267242.1, read on the forward strand.
GCCGGATCTACATTCTCGTGAGCGCGTAATCAATAACCCTCCGCCACAGCAAATAGTCCCACCCAGAGGCGACCCTCACGCTCTTTCCCCGGGGCTTAGGCGGCCTCAAGTAGATAAGAAATGAGCCTCGAGGGTGCTTCGTCAGTCCCCTTCCCAGGGAAACGTGAGCCTTCTCGGCAGTTCCCTTCCACAGATTCTTCCGCCGAGGCATTGGCTGCGCCTCCACTTCCGGGACCGCCATTTTGATGCCTCCATTTCTCCACGCGGGGGGGGGGGAGGCCCCCAAAATATACATATATGAAAAAAAGCCAAAAAAACAAAAAGCAGCCGTCACTGACAGGGAGTCTTAACTAGAGAGAGAAACAGGACCAAACTGGCGGGCTCGGTGACAGCGAAGCTGGCAGCGTCCCGGACGAGGAGGTGAGGGGGAAGAAGAGATGGAGTCGGGAGGGAGGGCGGGAGAGCGGGAGGGAGGCCAGGGGCGGACGGGACCGGCCGGGGCAAGGACCGCTCCCCAGCCCGGCCCCACACTGGTGGGGGCCCGACCTGCCGACACCCCCCCACCCCTCGGGGGGAGGGAGACGGAGGAAGGGGATGCCGTGGAGAGGAAGGGGAGGGGACTGGAAGGAGGTGAGGTAGGGGGTGGGTGCAAGACCTGGGGCCGGGGAGCTGGACCAAGGGAAGCCCAAGGACACGGAGGTGACCACTAGAGGGCGGCGCGGAGCAGGGCCAGGCCGGAGGGGCGGGGTAGGGTGGGGTGGGGGCTGCAGGGGCTCCCACGTGAGTGCTCCCGGATGCGTACACTGACCCTCCTCTTTTGCTACGAAAATCTAGGTGTGAAGCACAGAGGGGGGTTTGTGATAGAGGAGCAGACGGAGACCCCTTGCGCTCTGGTTTCAGGAATCATTTGAGCATTTAGCCAGCTCTGTAATCTGAACCCGAGCGATCCTGGCCCCACCCTCAGTGCTTGCACCGTTGTTTGTGCAGCTGGCCGCCCAGTGGGGACTTACACAGCTGCAAAAAAAAAAAAAAAAAAAAGTCGTTTCCATGGATTCTGCAATTGTTTCCCTCTCTAATTTTCTCCTATTCTTACAGATTTCCTTGAACCATCACTCTGTTCTTCTCCCTCGTCCCATAAAGGTTCTTTTCTACTGTCTTCTGTCTGTCTTCACCATCTATTGAAAAGGACATTCTGCAGTCTACCTTGAACAATTTTAACTATTTTTTGATGATCTGTAACCATATGTTCATGGTACCATTTGATCCACCCTAGACCAGGAGAGTCATGGGGCCTCAACTCTGGGCCTGAGCACTGCACTGTCCCTCAGCTCTTCAGCTCAAGGCTAGTACTTTACCACTCGAGCCATAGCATCTTTTCTGGCTTTTTCTGCTTATGTGGTGCTGAGGAATCGAACCCAGGGCCTCATGCATGCAAGGCAAGCACTCTACCACTGAGCCACCTTCCCAGCCCAAGAGATGATCTTTAACACCATTTTCCAACGTGTTTTTGATAAAGACAACTATCTTACTCCAAGTTATTATGTAAACAAAAGTAATTACTCTTTGATAATAGAGTGCTGTGTTGGCTCAAATACTTCATAGTTATTAAAACACACTTACTGGAAGTTCTTGTGTTTTTATTAGGGAGGTGGAATGGGTGCTTTGTGCTTTGTTATTTTATTCACAGGGCCTATGAGGCAGGGCTAGGGGTATAGATAGCTCAGTGGTAGCTTGTAGTGCTTTCTTGAGGCCCTTGACTCAATCACCAGAATGGGTGGGGGAGGACAGAGGGGAGAATGCTACACATTACACCAGGTGGTTTTATTTATTTATTTATTTTTGCTAGTCCTCAGGTTTGAACTCAGGGCCTGGGCTCTGTCCCTGAGCGCCTCAGTGGTCAGGGCTACCACAGCACCACTTTCAGCTTTTTCTGTTTATGTGGTACTGAGGAATCGAACCCAGGGTTTCATGCAGGTTAGGCAAGTACTCTACCACTAAGCCACATTCCTGGCCCAGGTTTTATTTTATTTATTTTTTATTTTTTGTTTTATTGGTCATGGGGTTTCAACTCAGCCTGGGCCATGTCCCACAGCTCTTCAATTCAAGGCTAGCGCTCTACCATTTGAGCCACAATGCTACTTCCGGCTTTTTCTGCTTATGTGGTGCTGAGGAATTGAATCCAGGGCCTCATGCATGCGAGGCAAGCACTCTACCACTGAGCCACCTTCCCAGTCCCTTGTTTTCTTATTTGATAGAAGTGAAAGTAAATCCACTAAAGGAAAATGTTTTTTATTTGTTAGTAAAATCGTCTAGATTTTTCTCTTGACATAGGGTACTGGGAGAATGACTGGGAGAGTCCCACTGCCCCCAACATTATTACTTAAAAATACATTTTCCTTCAGATAGGTACTTCAGGTTAAATCCAGAGTAACTTAGCCAGTTGCCAGTAGTTCATACCTATAATCTTAGTTACTCAGAAGACTGAGATCTGACAATCCAAGGTTCAAGGCCAGCCTGGGCAGACAAATCTTCACCATTCTTATCTTCAGTTAACCAGGGAAAAGACAAGCCAAATGGCACAAGTGAGTGAAAAAGCACTCAGAGCCCTAGGCCCTCAGTTTAAGCCCCAATACCAGCACACACACACATACACACACACTGAACAAAAAGACAAAACAAAAAAACAACCCCATTACTTGGAGGGCACTGGTGGCTCACATCTGTAATTCTAGCTACTTAGGAGGCTGAGATTTGAAGCCAGCCCAGACAGGAAAACCCATGAGACTCTTATCTCCCAATTAACTACTAGAAAACTGGAAGTGGCCCACGTTCTAAAGTGATAGAGTGCTAGCTTTGAGCACAAAAGCTTAGGGACAGCTCCAAGGCCTAGAGTTCAAGCCCCACGACCAACAAAAAACGGTTACCCAGTAACTTGGGAAAGAGCAAGAAAAGAACACATTTCTAAGATGCTCTTTTATACCAGGGTGAGGACATAAGGGCCTATTTACATTCTAACTTCAAAGTTTAATTATATCTCTGTATAATAAGAAATAGGCTTCCCAGCTGGGCACAATGGTTTATGCTTGTAATCTTAGCTGCTTGGGAGGTAGAGATCAGAAGAATGATTTGAGGCCAAGCAGGGTGTGGTGGTGTTCATTTGTAATCCTCACCTGTGAGGGTGGCATAAAATAAGCTGTCCACGGGAAGAAATGTGAGACCCTACTTGAAAAGCAACTAAATCAAAAAGGGTTGGCTCAGGTCGGGTAGAGTTCCTGTCTAGAAAGCACAAGGCCCTGAGATCAAATCCTAGTAATACAAAGGGAAAAAAAAAGTCTTTTTCATGGTTAAAGAATGAGATTGCAGATGAGTTTTGTGGCACAAACTTGTAGTTCAGCATTTAAGAGAAGCAAAAGAGATTAAGAGTTGCCTTCATATAGATACTTAGTGCTTTTTGTTGTTGGTGGTGGTAGATCTTGAACTCTGGGTCTGGGTGCTGTCCCTTAGCTCTTCAGCTCAAGGCGAGCACTCTACCACTGGAGCCACAGTGCCACTTCCAGTTTTCTGGTGATTAATTGGAGATAAGAGTCACATGGACTTTCCTGCCCAGGCTGGCTTTGAACCATGATCCTCAGATCTCAGCCTCCTCAGTAGCTAGAATTGCAGACGTGAGCCACCAGTGCCTGGCGATAATGCTTTTTATTTATTTATTTATTATTTTTATTTACTTATTTTTTGGGTCCGGTTGTGGGGCCTGAACTCTGGGCCTGGGCGCTGTCCCTCAGCTCTTCAGCTCAAGGCTAGCACTCTACCACTTGAGCTATAGCGCCACTTCTAGCTTTATTTTCTTATGTGGTGCTGGGGAATCGAACGCAGGGCCTCATGCATGGAAGGCAAGCGATTTACCACTGAGCCACCGTCCCAGCCCCCGATAATGCTTTTTAAAACTGGTATGTGTGGATCAGTTGGTAGACTGTTAGCCAATGAATAAATATGGCAGCAGGTACTCACTTTGAGTCCCAGTCTTGGGCCTGAAAGAAAATGATCTCCTCCCTCCCCAGTCCTCGGGCTTAAACTCTGGGTCTGGGCACTGTCTCTGCACTCCTTTTGTTTAAGTCTAGTGCTCTACCACTTTGAGCCACAGCACCACTTCTGGCTTTTTCTGTGATTAATTGGGGATAAAAGTCTCCTAGGCAGGTGCCAATGGCTCACACCTGTAATCCTAGAAACTCAGGAGGCTGAGACCTGAGGATCACAATGAAAGCCAGCCCAGGCAGGAAAATCTGTGAGACACTTATTTACATTTAACCACCTGAAAACCAGTAGCGGCGCTGTGGCTCAAGTGGTAGAGTGCTCACCTTGAGCTGAAGAGCTGAGGGACAGCGCCCAGGCCTACAGTTCAAGCCCGATGACTGACCAAAAAAAAAGAAAAAAGTCTCATGGACTTTCCTGCCCAGGTTGGCTTTGAACTATGATCCTCAGATCTTAGCCTCCTGAGTAGTAGTAAGATTATAGGTGTGAACTGTGGGTGCCCAGCTAAAAGATACTATTTGGGGGTCCGGTCGTGGGGCCTGAACTCTGGGCCTGGGTGCTGTCCCTCAGCTCTTCAGCTCAAGGCTAGTGCTCTACCACTTGAGCCACAGCGCCGCTTCTGGCTTTTTTCTTTTTGCTTGTGTGGTGCTGAGGAATCGAACCCAGGGCCTCGTGCATGCAAGGCAAGCACTCTACCACTGAGCCACCTTCCCAGCACTAAAAGATACTATTTGTAAGTCAGATATCACTACCACTAAATGGCAACTGATCTAAATATGACCTCTCTCTGTCTCGATCTAAATATGACCTCTCTTTGTCTCCACCCCCCCCCACATACGCCACCTTGGGGCTTGAACTCTGGGGGCTTGGGTGCTGTCCCTCAGCTCTTCTGCTCAAGGCAAGTGCTCTACCCCTTAAGCCACAGCGCCACTGGAGATAAGAGTCTCATAGATTTTCCTGCCCGGGCTGGCTTTTAACTGTGATCCTCAGATCTCAGCCTCCTGAGTAGCTAGGATTATAGGCGTGAGCCACCACTGCCTGGCTTCTTTATTTGTTTGTGTGTTGGTCCTGGGGTTTGAACTCAGGGCCTGAGCACTGTCCTTGAGTTCTGTTGAACCTGAAGACTAGAGTTCTAGCCTGCGAAGGTAGCTCAGTAGTAGAGCGCTTACCTAGCATGCATGAGGCCCTGGGTTCGATTCCTCAGCACCACATAAGCAAAAAGAAAAAAGCTGGAAGTGGTGCTGTGGCTCAAGTGGTAGAACACTAGCCTTGAGCTGAGGGACAGCACCCAGAGTTCAGGCCCCACGACTGGACCCCCCCCCCAAAAAAAAAAAAAAAGACTAGAGTTCTACCACTTTAGCCACAGCTCTACTTTTAGCTTTTTTTTTTTTTTTTGTCGGTCGTGGGGCTTGAACTCTGGGCCTGGGCGCTGTCCCTCAGCTCTTCAGCTCAAGGCGAGCACTCTACCACTTGAGCTACAGCGCCACTTCCGGTTTTCTGGTGCTTTATTGGAGATAGGAGTCTCACGGTCTCTCCTGCCCGGGCTGGCTTTGAACCGCGATCCTCAGATCTCAGCCTCCTGAGTAGCTAGGATTACAGGCGTGAGCCACCAGCGCCCGGCTAGCTTTTTTTTTTTTTTGTAGTTCATTTTAGAAATAAGAGTATCACAGACATTTCTGTTTGGGCTGCCCTTGAACTGAGATCCTCAGATATTAGCCTTCTTAATTGCTGGGATTACAGGCATAAGCCACTGTTGCCTGATTGCCCTGGAAGTCTTGATCCTAGGTTGCAGGAATTACAGGCATCCACAGTTATATTCAGCTGTTTTTTTTTTTTTGTTGTTGTTGTTTTAAGACAATTTTCTTAATTATCAAAATGATCCTACATGAAATGTCAGTTATCATACATGTACAGAGTAGGCATTCAGGTTTGTGTATCAGTTCCTATGCAAATGAATCACTTGACCATCTTCAGCTCATTTAATTGCTTGATGTCTAAACTCTGTGATAGGCATGGTTTTAGAAAACTCATTCCATTCTGGTGCAGAAAGAATGGCAGAGTAGAACAGTACTCATCCACATTGGACATTCTTGCCAAATGGCCCAGGTTGGCCTCTGTCTTCCTTGCCTCCATCTCCCAAACACTGAAATTACAGGCATTTGCTACCACACCCAGCTTTTTAATACCTTTGTCAGATAATTGTAGGTTTGCTTTGATGCTGCATCAAAACTTGAAAAATGGTCCTTTTATTTATGGTGCTAGCAATCAAACCCAGGGCCCTGCATGCAAGATAAGCACTCTACCACTGGACTACATTTGGTTGTAGGGCCTGACCTCTGGGCCTAGGTGCTGTCCCTCAGCTCTCCAGCTCAAGGCTAGTGCTCTACCACTTGAGCCACAGTGCCTTTTCTGCTTAGTGGTGCTGAAGAATCAAACCCAGGGCCTCATGCATGAAAGGCAAACACTCTACCACTGAGCCACCTTCCCAGTCCTGGACTATATTCTGTGCTAGATTTTTCTTTCTTTTTTTTTTTTTGGGGGGGGGGTCCGGTCGTGGGGCCTGAACTCTAGGCCTGGGCGCTGTCCCTCAGCTCCTCAGCTCAAGGCTAGCGCTCTACCACTTGAGCCACAGCGCCACTTCCGCTTTTGTCTTTTGCTTATGTGGTGCTGAGGAATCGAACCCAGGGCCTCAGGCATGCAAGGCAAGCACTCTACCACTGAGCCACCTTCCCAGCCCCTGTGCTAGATTTTTCTTAAAAGTTAGTTACAAGAGGGAAGCAAGGATGAAAGGGGACATTATATGTATATATGGGCATGTAATATGAACCCCCCCTTGTATAACTTATTTATGCTACTAAAAAAGCAGACAAAATAAAAAGGGAATAAAAAAATTAGTTGAAATGAGAAATTGGAAATCATATCAATGAACTTTCTTACTCTGTACTCTAAAGCACTTGTCTGTCATCAAATATTGGTCTTTGGAAAAGCATTGGCTTACAAAATTGTGTAATTCCAAATGTTGATTCATTTCATTTCATTGTACAGTATCAAAAATCACATTACTATCACCACTAATTCTGTCAAAAGTCTTTAGTAGTAAGCTATCAAGCTCACGATGGTAGATTCAAGTTTTCTAAAAAACATTTTGGGAATTGAGCAGTTTGAACTCAGAGCTTTGTGCTTGCTAGGCGGGTGTTCTACCTCTTGAGTCATACTCCCAGCCTTTTTTCACTATATTTTTCAGATGTGTCTTGTATTTTGCGAGCTAGCCTCAGCTCATGCTCCTCCTACATATGCTTCTCATGTAGTTGTAGCTAGAATCATAGGTACAGGCTACCACACCCTGCTTATTTGTAGAAATAGGTAGTCTCAAAGACTGAAAGAGGTAAGGGTCTCAGTAACTCTTTGCCTGAGCTGCCCTTGAAGTCCTGATTTCTACCTCCTGGGTAGTTGGGATTACAGATATGAGCTGCTGCACTGGGTTTGGTGTCTTTTTGTTTTGGGCAGTACTGAGGTTTAGACTCAGGGCCTTGTTGTTGCTCAGGGCTGGCATTCTACTACTTGAACCACAATCTCTAGTCCTTGTTTTTTCCTGACTGTATTTGAGATAGGTTTATATTTCCTGCCTGGAAATGGGCTTAAACCAAAATTGTATCTACTTTAGGCTTCCCATTGTTTCTGAGATCACAGGCACATGCCACGGAGTTCAGCTTCCCCCTCAACCCATAGCTTGAGTGAACCTTTCTGCATGTATTGGCTTCAAACCACTGTCCTCCAGATCTTAGTTTCCCACAGGAGCATGTTTTTTTTTTTTTGTTTTTTTTTTGGCTGTTACTGAGGCTTGAACTCAGGGTGTGGGCACCATCTCATACTTTCCTGCCTGGCTTTGAACTGGGAGCTTCAGATCTCAGTTTCTTAGTTTCTTTACTTGTTTTCTGTTTTCTTTTTTTCTTTTCTTTTTGTCGGTGGTAGGGCTTGAACTCTGGGCCTGGGCACTGTCCCTCAGCTCTTCAGCGCAAGGCAAGTGCTCTGCCACGTGAGCCACAGCGCCACTTCCAGTTTTCTGGTGGTTAATTGGAGATAAGAGTCCCACGGATGGGCTGGGAAGGTGGCTCAGTGGTAGAGCGCTTGCCTTGCATGCACGAGGCCCTGGGTTCGATTCCTCAGCACCACATAAGCAAAAAGAAAAAAGCCGGAAGTGGCGCTGTGGATCAAGTGGTAGAGCGCTAGCCTTGAGCTGAAGAGCTGAGGGACAGAACCCAGGCCCAGAGTTCAGGCCCCACAACCGGACCGCCCCCCAAAAAATGGTGTTAATGCCGGGTACCATTGGTGCACACCTGTAATCCTAGCTACTGAGGAGGCTGAGATCTAAGGTTCACAGTTTGAAGCAAGCCCAGGCAGGAAAACCTGTGAGTCTATCTCCAAGTAAGCACCAAAAGATCCAGAAGAGGAGCTATGGCTCAAGTGATAGAGCTCTAGTCTATAGCACAAAAGCTCAGATACAGTGCCCAGACCCTGACTTCTAGCCCCAGGACCAGCATTAAAAATAATACTAATAACCCAGTGCCAGTGGTTCATGCCTGTAATCCTAGCTACTCAGGAGGCTGAGGAAAATCCATGAGACTCTTATCTCCAATAAACCACTAGAAAACCAGAAGTGGCTCAAGTGGTAGAGAGCTCGCCTTGAGCTAAAGAGTGCAGGGAGAGCACCCAAGCCCAGAGTTCAATCCCCATGACCAACAAAATTGAATAAATAAAAATAAAATAAAAAATACTAATGGTGCTAAGTAATAAAAGCAGTTACTTCAGTTTGCAACTTAATTGCACAATCCTGTTTCCCAAGAAACCTGTTGTATTTCGGCATACAGAAGTGCTTTATATGTTATTTCCCTTTCTGTTACAGGAATTAAAAACACTCATTTGGATGTTAATTTAATAAAGGGCTGGGAAGGTGGCTCAGTGGTAGAGTGCTTGCTTTGCATGCATGAGGCCCTGGGTTCAATTCCTCAGCACCACATAAGCAGAAAAAAAAAAAGGCAGAAGTGGCGCTGTGGCTCAAGTGGTAGAGCCCTAGCCTTGGGGTGAAGAGCTGAGGGACAAGCGCCCAGGCCCAGAGTTCAGGCCCCCAACCCCCCAACCCCCCCCAAAAAAAATCAATAAAGTTAGTAATGTTTACTATTGCGTCCAGGATATTCTGAAGTAGAATTGGCCTCCCAGCCCCTCTTTCTCAAAGAACATACCAGTAAAGAATACAATAAGTGGGGGGCAAGGGGGAGGATGGGAAGGGATGGGAAGGGGAAATAAAGGAGGAGGCTACAATGCTTGATAAGAAATGTACTCATTATCTTGCCCATGTAATTGTAACCCCTCTGTACGGTATTTGCACAATAAAAAATAAAAATAAAAACATAAGTAGAAAAATAAATAGAAGACAAGTAAATAAAAACATTTCCAAAAATGAAGGAAAAAAGAATACAATAAGTTTGTTTCACAACTTGATTTCTGCTAAAACACAAGCAATCTTAACAGTGAAAAAGGCAGATGTTTTGGCCTATGGATCCCTGAAAAACTGTGAATTGGTCCATGAACCAGATTTTAACTGCTAGCTTAAGCAGATGAGTATTTAACTACTAGGAATTTGCCCTCTATACATTGTGGTCCTTATTATATCACGGTTATATTAAAAAAAAAAAAGATGGGGGCTGGAAGGTGGCTCAGTGGTAGAATGCTTGCTTTGCATGCATGAGGCCCTGGGTTCGATTCCTCAGCACCACATAAGCAGAAAAACCTGGAAGTGGTGTTGTGGCTCAAGTGGTAGAGTGCTAGCCTTGAGCCAAAGAGCTAAGGGATAGCACCCAGGCCCAGAGTTCAGGCCCCATGACCAAAAAAAAAAAAAAAAAAAGATGAATAGATAAAACTTAATTTAGAACCCTTGATGTATCCTATTCCATTGTGGCATCTAAAGACCTATACACCTCCAGAAAGAAAAATGAGGGGCAAGAGTATACCTCAGAGAGCGTTTGCCTAACAGATGAGAGGTCCTGGTTGGATCCCTGGAACAGGAGGGGGAAAAAGTAAGCTAGGCTCCCATGGTTTACGCCTTAATCCTAGCTACTCAGAAGGCTGAGATCTGAGGATCAAGTTTGAAGCCAGCCTGGGTAGGAAAGTCCATGAGGGTCTCATTTCCAATTAAACACTAAAAAAGCCAGAAGTAGAGCTATGGCTCAGTTGGTAGAATGCTAGCCTTGAACACGAAAGCTCAGGGACAAAGCCCAGGCCCAATTCAAATCTCGGGACTGGCAATAAATCATTTGCTAATAAGGAATCTAATAATTTTCATCAAGTAAAAGCTTCACCATTCCCAAGCCCAGAGTTCAAGCCCCACGACCGACAAAAAAAAAAAAAAAAAGCTTCACCATGGGCATCCTTTTTGCATCCTGCTTAGAACCAGGATGAATGTTTTATTACTTTGCACTCTGGGTTTTCGTTTGTTTTTTTTTTTGTCACTCTTGGGGCTTGAACTCGGGACCTGGGCGCTGTCCCTGAGCAGTTCAGTTCAAAGCTAGCACTCTACCACTTAAGCCATAACAACACTTCTGGCTTTTTCTTTTTTTGGGGGGTAGGGGTCCGGTCATGGGGCCTGAACTCTGGGCCTGGGCACTGTCCTTCAGCTCTTCAGCTCAAGGCTAGCGCTCTACCACTTGAGCCACAACACCACTTTCAGCACCACTTGAGCCACAACACCACTTTCAGCTTTTTTCTTTTTGCTTATGTGGTGCTGAGGAATCAAACCCAGGGCTTCTGGCATGCAAGGCAAGCACTCTACCACTGAGCCACCTTCCCAGCCCATTTCTGGCTTTTTCTGTTTATGTGGTACTGAGGAATCAAACTCAGGGCTTCATGCATGCTAGGCAAGCATTCTACCACAAAGCCACATTCCCAGCCCTGCAGTGTGTGTTTTTTGTTTTGTTTTCTTCTTGGTCATGGGGCTGTACTCTGGGCCTGGATACTGTCCCTCAGCTCTTTAGCTCAAGGCTAGCGCTCTACCACTTGAGCCAGAGTGCCACTTCCGGCTTATATAGTGCTGAGGAATCGAACCCAGGGCCTCATGCATGCAAGGCAAGCGCTCTACCATTGAGCCACCTTCCCAGCCCTGCAGTGTGTTTTCTAAACTCCTATTCTCCATGAGTCATTTCAATGGAATGAAATTCTGTTTTATGGATTCTTTTTGTTGTTGTTGTTCTTGGTCATGGGGCTTGAACTCTGGGCCTGGGCGCTGTCCCTCAGCTCTTCAGCTCAAGGTTAGCGCTCTACCACTTGAGCTACAGCGCCACTTCTGTTTTTTTCTGGTGGTTTATTGGAGATAGGAGTCTCACGGTCTTTCTTGCCCGGGCTGGCTTTGAACCGCGATTCTCAGATCTCAGTCTCCTGAGTAGCTAGGATTACAGGCATGAGCCACCGGCGCCCGGCTGTTTTATGGATTCTTTATATTAGGAAGGTTGTACTGTGTCGTGTGTGTGTGTGTGTGTGTGTGTGTGTGTGTGTGTGTGTATAGTAATGGTCTAGAGATTAAAAGTGAGGGAACTATTGTTTAGAGTCCAAAACTTTGCCCAAATATCTGGTTTGTATTAGTTGAGATAGAAAAGAAGGGACTACCACCAGGTGCTGGTGGCTCACGCCTGTAATCCTAGCTACTCAGGAGGCTGAGATCTGAGCATCTTGGTTCAAAGCCAGCCTGGGCAGGAAAGTCCATGAGACTCTTATCTTAAATAAACCACTTGAAAACTGGAAGTCGCACTGTGGCTCAAGCGGTAGAGTGCTCGCCTTGAGCTGAAGAGCATAGGGACAGTGCCCAAGCCCAGAGTTCAAGCCCCATGACCGACCAAAAAAAAAAAGGGACTACCAGACAGTCTGCTTGATGTGTGTGTCTGTGCCTGCATGCCTGCCAGTCCTGAGTCTTGGACTCAGGGCCTGGGTACTGTCCCTTAGCTTTGTTTGCTCAAGACTATCACTCTACCACTTAAGCCACAGCACCACTTCTGGCTTTTTCTGTTTATGTGGTGCTGACAAATTGAACCCAGGGCTTCTTGCATGCTAGGTAAGCACTCTACCATTAAGCCACTTTCCTGGACCCGAGACAGTCTACTTGAGATGTATCATGTACACATGCATTTATTATAAGAAGTCTTCTAAAAACATTTTATAGACTTATTTCCTTTTGTTTGAATTTTAGCCACCCAAAACCTTTTGTTCCTATGCATAAAGATGTCTTTGGTGGACTTGGGGAAGAGGTTGTTAGAAGCAGCAAGAAAAGGCCAAGATGACGAAGTAAGAACATTGATGGCAAATGGTGCCCCATTCACCACAGACTGGGTAAGATTAGCAGAAATGTCTCTTAATTGTTTCCAAAAATGTGCCTTTACCATCCTTTGTCTCTTCTTTTTCTCTCTTTTTCTCTTTTTGTGCTGGTACTAGGGCTTAAACTAAGGCCCTCCTTTACTTTTATCTCCAATTAACCAGTGAAAACCTAGAATTGGGGCTGTGGCTAAAAGTAGTAGAGTTCCTGCCTTGAGTGGAAAAAGCTCAGTGACAGTGTCCAGGCCCTGAATTCAAGCAGGCCAGTACCAGCATGCACTGCAAAAAAGTGCTGCATAAATAAGGAAAAGGGAGGGAAGTTTCTACCTCCCTTTCCACCTCTTCTCCCCCGCCCCAAAAAAAAGGTTTTTGTGAAGTTCATGGATTTTGTCATTTTAACAAAGATGTTAATAATGTTAATGATCAAATGAACTCTATTGTGGAGGTAATTAATTAATGACTTCAGAAGGCACAGGTTCTGCCAGGCACCAGTGGCTCACGTCTTAGCAATTCAGGAGGCTGAGATCTGAGGATCACAGTTCAAAGCCAGCCTGGGAAGGAAAGTCTTTGAGACTCTTATCTCCAATTAACCACCTGAAAACTGGAAGTGGCTCAAATGCAAGAGTGCTTGCCTTAAGCTGAAGAGCTTAGGGACAGCACCCAGGCCCAGAGTTCAAGCTATATGACTGACAAAAAAAAGAAGGCACAACTTCTTTTTTTTTTTGGTCGGTCGTGGGGCTTGAACTCTGGGCCTGGGCGCTGTCCCTCAGCTCTTCAGCTCAAGGCGAGTGCTCTACCA
>NW_012267242.1:11769121-11771969 GCF_000151885.1 Dipodomys ordii
GCCTGAACTCTGGGCCTGGGCGCTGTCCCTCAGCTCTTCAGCTCAAGGCTAGTGCTCTACCACTTGAGCCACAGCACCACTTCCAGCTTTTTTCTTTTTGTTTATGTGGTGTTGAGGAATCGAACCCAGGGCCCCAGGCATGCAAGGCAAGTGCTCTACCACTGAGCCAACTTCCCAGCCCTTCAGTAAATATTTTTATGCTGATCATTGTTTTCTGGTTCCGGGGCTTGAACTCTGGGCTCATTATGCTCAAGGCAAGCTCTCTATCACTTGAGCCACAGTGCTACTTCCAGGTTTTTCTGTTATTAACTGGAGATGATTCTCAAGGACTTTCCTGTCCAGGCTGCCTTTGAACTGCGATCCTGAGATCTCAGCCTCCTTAGTAGCTAGAATTATAGCTATGAGCACTTATGCCCAACTCTGATCATTGATTTAAAACTAAGTTTGGGATATTTGGTTGCCACTGAGGTGAATGGGAAAAGGTGAGGCTTCTTAAGCCTTTATTAACTTCAGGTTATTGCATAGGATTTTAAGTTTTCATCTACTGATTGTGCATTTTCAGGGCCTCCAGTCACTACTAGAAATAAGAAGGCATCTATGGAAGTCGCGCTGTGCTCAAGTGGTAGAGCGCTAGTCTTGAGCTGAAAAGCTGAGGGACAGTGCCCAGGCCCAGAGTTCAAGCCCCATGACCAAAAACAACAACAAAAGGCATCTATGTATTTACTAACTTTAAGCTGAGTAGAACGTTACTCCCTTAACCCAAGGACCAATGACAAAAGGCTGCAGCCATGAGAATTTATATACCTCATTGGGATGCCCTCACAGAGATCAAGACCTGTGCGGAAACCTAGGTCTCCATTAGAAATACTAATTGTTGACAGGTGCTGGTTGGCTCCTGCCTGTAATCCCAGCTACTCAGGAGGCTGAGATCTGAGGATTAAGATTCAAAGCTAGTCAGGGCAGGAAAGTCCATGAGGGTCTTACCTCCAGTTAACCACCAAAAAAGCTGAAAGTAGAACTGTGGCTCAAATTGATAGAGTGTTAGCCTTGAACAAAAAGCTTAGGGAAGTGCCTAGGCCCTGAGTTCAAGCCCTACGACACACTCAAAATAAAAATACATTGTCTCCTTTCCTGGGTCACTTTTTTTTTTTTTTTTTGTCAGTCGTAGGGCTTGAACTCTGGGCTTGGGTGCTATCCCTGCACTCTTCAGCTCAAGGCAAGCGCTCCACTGCTTGAGCCACAGCGCCACTGCCCGTTTTCTAGTGGTTTATTGGAGATAAGAGTCTCATGGAGTTTCCTGCTCGGGCTGGCTTTGAACCGTGATCCTCAGATCTCAGCCTCCTGAGTAGCTAGGATTACAGGCTGAGCCACCAGTGCCCGGCTCTCCTGGGTCACTTTTGATTCCTGGGAACTAGGGCTCAGGTAAGCATCCCAGGCCAACAGAAGACTCAGATCCACCAGTTGTCCTGAGTGGGCTTTTGATGGCCCATCTGACATTAGCCGACCAAGGACAACTGGATTCAGACTTCCAGACTGTGTAGGGGAGGCTAGAATGAAACTCAAAGCTCCTGCTAGCTCACCTCACACCTCTGAAGAAACCAGACTGGTACAGGTGAAACGGCGAGTAGACTTGGCCTAGAGGACCTTTGCAGCTGTGCTCCCACCATAGTCCATTATGAGGGGGCTGGGTGCCTGCCAGTGTCACAGCAAGCGGGAGCCCCAGAGGAAGCGCTTACATCAGCCACACCACTTGACATCATCTTAATCATGTAGCCCACACTGGCCTACAAATTATGATCTTCCTGCTCTAGCCTCCTGTGATGACAGATGTTTGTCACTATATCCAGCTTTAGAATCTCTCTTTCTCTCTCTCTCTCTCTCTTTTTTCCCCCTTTTTTTGGTCAGTTGTGGGGCTTAAACTTGGGGCCTGGTCACTCATTACCCCTGAGCTTTTTGTTCAAGATTAATGCTCTGCCACTTTGAGCCATAGCACCACTTCCAGTTTTCAGGTGGTTAATTGGAGATGAGTCCCATATGGCCTTTCCTGCCCAGGCAGGCTTTGAACCTTGATCTCAGCCTTCAGTGCCTGGCTAGAATCTTTTTTTAATAGCCCTTAAAAATAAAAACTTTCTAAAATAACCATGCTTAAAATCTTTTTTTTTTTTGCCAGTCCTGGGGCTTGAACTCAGGCCCTGAGCTCCTTTTGCTCAAGGTTAGCTTTTCTGTTGATATGGTACTGAGGAATGGCGCTGGGGCTTCATGCACATGAGGGATTTATCTGTCCATTACTATTTTTTTTTTTTTTGTCCGTGGGGCTTGAACTCTGGGTCTGGGCACTGTTCTTCAGCTTTTCAGCTCAAGGTGAGCACTCTACCACTTGAGCCACAGCACCACTTCCGGTTTTCTGGTGGTTTATTGGAGATTAGCTTCTCAGGGACATTCCTTCCCGGGCTGGCTTTGAACCGTGATCCTCAGATCTCAGCCCCCTTAGTAGATAGGATTATAGGCAGGAGCTACTGGCTCCTTTAATCTTATTTGCCCAGATTGTGTCTCCATGAACAGGAACCATAGGATTCACCTTGCTGCTGTGTATCCAGCAATGATCTAGAACTCTGCACATAATAAATATTCAATGAGTATTATTTCCTTACAGCTTGGAACATCACCCCTCCACCTTGCAGCCCAGTACGGTCATTATTCCACAGCAGAAGTGCTCCTTCGTGCAGGTGTTAGCAGGGATGCCAGGACCAAAGTGGATAGAACTCCTCTGCATATGGCTGCCGCTGATGGACATGCACACATCGTGGAACTGCTTGTTAGGGTAAAGCAAGAATAATGGCAGGGATAT
>NW_012267242.1:11772629-11775773 GCF_000151885.1 Dipodomys ordii
TTTTTTTTGGCACTCAGCTCTGAAAATAATTACAACAAAAATCTGTTCTTTCCCCCTTCCTCTCCCATCTGCTATAATTTCCCAGTAATGTCCTTAGAAGACCCACTCATTGAAAGCATAATGTTTATCAGCATTTAGGAGAACTTGAGAAATGTTTTTCTCTTTGCTATTTTGTAAATGTGATCTAAATTTAAGTATGTGTGATCTCTATGGAAGTCTTCTGTCTCTAGTGATAGGATTTTGCACCTGTGCTGTGGTAACCAGTGTCTATTGAAATGTTGCTTTTCTATGACAGAATGGTGCAGATGTGAATGCCAAGGACATGCTGAAGATGACAGCTTTACATTGGGCTACAGAGCATCACCATCGAGATGTTGTAGAGTTACTTATCAAATATGGAGCTGATGTCCATGCTTTCAGCAAGTTTGATAAATCTGCCTTTGACATAGCGCTGGAGAAAAACAATGCTGAGATTTTGGTCATCCTCCAGGTATGGTTCTCTTTTTTATACTCCCCAAAGTATACTTCAAATAAAGTATAAAGACTTTGTTTTTGGTGGAAGTTGAATTAAAACTGAATTTTCCACATCTTACCAATGTGTCTTAATATCATAACTCATTGCTATTAGTACTTTTATTTTTATTAAATTTATTTATTTTTCTTTTTTCTTTTTTCTTTTTGGTCCGGTTGTGGGGCCTGAACTCGGCCTGGTGTTGTCCCTCAGCTCTTCAGCTCAAGGCTAGCGCTCTACCACTTAAGCCGGCTTTTTTCTTTTTGCTTATGTGGTGCTGAGGAATCGAACCCAGGGCCTCAGGCATGCAAGGCAACCACTCTACCACTGAGCCACCTTCCCAGCCCCTAAATTTATTTTTCTGAAGTAGGGTCTCACTAGATAGTCCAAGCTAGCATTAGACTCCAAGTACTCCTGCTTCAGCCTTCCCAGTACGGGGATGCCTGGTTATAAGTATGCATTTAAGAAGAATAAAAAGCCTTGAAGGTGGTTAAAGAAGAATGTGGAAATATTCGGTGCCCCCATTGCAGAGGAGAGCTCTCTGAACCTCTTCATGTTCTGAAGGTTGCCTGATTGAAAAATCACTTTTTGCTTAAAAATAGA
This sequence comes from Dipodomys ordii, assembly GCF_000151885.1. NCBI lineage: Eukaryota > Metazoa > Chordata > Mammalia > Rodentia > Heteromyidae > Dipodomys > Dipodomys ordii. The sequence goes on from NW_012267242.1 coordinate 11,773,744, forward strand.
CAGGTTTTTTTTTGTTGTTGTTGTTTTTTACGATCAGTATTAGTGTGGAGGCAGTGGCTCAAGTGGTAGAGCACCTGCTTAGCAAGTGTAAGGTCCTGGTTTCAACCCCAGTTCTGCCAAAACAAACACCTTTATTTTACTTTACAATGTGCTTTCATGAAATATTCCCTTTCTCTAATGAAACTTGATTTAGAACAACATTAAAACACATTTTATAAGCCAGGCGCTGGTGGCTCATGCTTGTATTCCTAGCTACTCAGGGGCTAAGATCTGAGGATCATGGTTTGAAGCCAGCCTGGTCAGGCAAGTCTGAAACTCATCTCCAGTTAACCACCAAAAAGCCAGAAGCAGAGATGTGGTTCTAGCCAGCACCCAGGCACTGTGTTCAAGCGCCAGGACTAGCACAAAAAAAAAAAAAAAAGTTTTATATTTTCTGAATGTATACCAACTGAGATGGTATTTAGTTCTAAAGCATATTGGGTGATAAAGTCATCTCAGAATTAAAACTAGTTATGATTTTTTTTCCTTTTTTTTATTGTGAAAATGCTGAACAGAGGGGTTACAATTACATGGGCAAGATAATGAGTACATTTTTTATCAAGCATTGTAGCCTCCTCCTTTGTTTCCCTTTCCCATCTGTTCTCATACCGCCCCCTGCCCCCCCTAATCCTCCCCCCCAGTTATGATGATTTTTATTCATTCATTTCCCTTTTTTTTGAGAAAGGCTTTAAACTTGGGCTAATGCGTGCTGGCAAGTGTTGTTCTACCACTTGAGCAGGCCTCCAACCCTTTTCCATTAATTTTTTTTTTTTTTTGGTTGGTCATGGGGCTTGAACTCTGGGCCTGGGCACTGTCCTTGAGCTCTTCAGCAAAAAGCGAGCACTCTACCACTTGAGCCACAGAGCCACTTCCAATTTTCTGGTGGTTAATTGAAGATAAGAGTCTCATGGATTTTCTTGCCCTGGCTGAATTTTAACCAGGATCCTCAGATCTCAGCCTCCTGAGTAACTAGGATTATAGGTGTGAGCCATAGGTGCCTGGCTCATTAATTTCTTAAGCCAGCATTTGTATATCATAGAACAATTGGACAGAGGATACAGAACTTTTTCCCTTGAGGTACTAGGGTTTTGGATTTATGGTCTATCACTTGCTAGGGAGGAACTCTATTACTTGAGCCAAAACTCCAGCCCTCATATAAAAATTGGTAGGATATATGGCCTTGCCTTTGGAATGATCACATCAGGTCAACTGACAAAGCATTAGTGTACCATATACTATCTAGCAAAAATTAGGGGATCACAAAGGAATATTAATGATGCTTAAAAGGATTAAAGTATATGTATAATTCAAACAGTGTTTTGAACAAGTAGATAGAAGTAAGAGAATTATATTCTAGGCTAGAAAAGGCAAATGAAAGACATAGAGGTATGAAGAAGTATGAAATGTTAAGAAAGAATAAATAATTATATAACCAATGAATGGCCAAAGAAGGAACAGCAAGTGCTAAGGCTTGAGAGTTAGACTGGGCCCAGAATTATTATATAGGTATTAAGAATCTAATAGAAGCTTCTTTTTGTTGGTTTTTTTTGTTGTTGTTGTTTTTCAAAATACTTTTACTGACTAAATTTTGTTTTGTTTTATTGGTCATGGGGCTTGAACTCTGGGACTGGATGTTGTCCCTGAGCTCTTCAGCTCAAGGCGAGTGCTCTACCATTTGAGCCACTTTGCCACTTCTGGTTTTCTGGTAGTTAATTGGAGATAAGAGTCTCACAGACTTTCCTTGCCCAGGCTGGCTTTGAACTATGATCCTTAGATCTCAGCCTCTGGAATAGCTAGGATTATAGGCATGAGCCTCTGGCACCCATCTACTGACTAGTTTTTATGTATGTATTCTGATGCTGGGGCTTGAACTCAGGGCTGAACATTCTTGCTTACCATTTTCACTCAAGGCTGGTGCTTTACCACTTGAGCCATACCTCCAGTTCAGGCTTTTTTTTGGGTCCGGTCGTGGGGCCTGAACTCTGGGCCTG
>NW_012267242.1:11776190-11779139 GCF_000151885.1 Dipodomys ordii
ATTGTAGCCTCCTCCTTTGTTTCCCCTTCCCATCCCTTCCCAGCCTCCCCCCGCCCTCCCACCCAATCCTCCCCCCTCAAAATATTTTTATTAGAATATATTAATTGTACAAGGCAGGATTCATTGTCACACTTCCATACATACGAGCAATGTACACCAATCAAACTCATCTCTTTCCCTTATCCATCTCTTTCCTTTATCTCTCCATCTCTTTCCTTTATCTCTCCTGGTTCCCTTCTTGAGTTTGATCAGGTGCTGTTCTATTTCCATGCATGCATATAAAGTACTTTGCTATATTCACCCTCCTTCGTCCTCTCTATTGGTCCTTCTTTCCTCCATCTGCTACCTTCCCCCCAATAGAGCCTGTTTTAGTTTCTGTGATTTTTTGGATATATCATTTGTTTGGATATATCATTCAAAGAGGTTTTACCATGGTAATTTACATATAATTTACTAAATTTAACTTCATCTATTGCTGTCTCTTTCCCCATCCTCCCAGCTCCCTCATTGTTCAATAGTTTTCAGTGAGTTTCCTTATGTCATCTTCATAAGAGACATGATGTATTTCAATAGTTCATCTCTTATCATTCTCTTCCTATCTTCCACTACCCCCCCAAGCCATCCCATACAGTTACATTATGTATAATATAAATGTATATATAAAGCACAAATAAATATATGCACACATATATTTACATGTATATATATATGCATATATATATATATATATATATATATATAAAATAATCTTCTAAGTCTAAATTCCACAACTGAGTGAAAACATGCAATATTTGGCTTTTGAACTTGTCTTACCTTGATTCAACATGGTGATCTCCAGTTTCATCTGCTCTCCTACAAATGATACAATTTTACGTTTCTTTTTGGATATGTAATAGTGGGGTTTTGTTTGTTTATTGTTCTTTTGTTGTTGGTGGTGGTCGTGAGGCCTGAACTCTGGGCCTGGCACTCTCCCTTAGCTCCATCTCAAGGCTAGCGCTCTACCATTTGAGCTACAGCACCACTTCCGGCTTTTTCTGCTTATGTGGTGCTGAGGAATCAAACCCAAGGCTTCATGCATGCAAGGCAAGCACTCTACCACTGAGCCACCTTCCCAACCTCTATTCTTTTTTTTAAGACAGGATACTGCTCTCAGGGCACTGGCAGCTCACGTTTATAATCCTAGTCACTCAGGAAGCTGAGATCTGAGGATTGGAGTTCAAAGCCCCCCAGGGCAGGGAAGTCCATGAGATCATATATCCAATTAACCACCAGAAAATGGGAAGTGGCACTTGTGGCTCAAGTGGTAGAGCACTTGCCTTGAGCTCCTGCCTCAGCCTCCCAAGTGCTGGGAGTATAGGTGTACGCCATCATACCCACCTTCAAGGAAGTTTTATAGTAGAAGATTGGTGTAATTAGATTTGTTTTTAAAAGGTAAGTGTTTGGAGTATGGCACACAGATTGGAGAGGGAAGACAATGCTAAATAACCATATGATGACTTTCATTAGACCAGGCAAGCGCTGATGAGAGCTAGAACTAAGGAAGTGATGGTAAAGGATAGAAAAAGGGGCAGAGTGAAGAAGGAATTTAACAGTGCTCAGAGTGAATAATCTGTTTCAATTGAAGTTCTTAGTCAAGGGAATAATTACATATGAAAAATAGCCACTTCTGCTGCAGTTTCAGCTTTTTGTTTTCCCTAACAGATGGTTTCCCAGAGACTGGTTATTCTCTTCAACTTCCAATAATTGTTTATAGAGCCCTTTCATAACTGGGCTTTTTAAGTAGTGATCATGTTTTTATAAAAGTTCTGAAAGTAGTTGGGCACTGGTGACTCAGGCCTGTAATCCTAGCTATTCAGGAGGTTCAGATATGAAGATCGTAGTTCAAAGCTAGCCCCTGGCAGGACAGTTCGTGATACTCTTATCTCCAATTAACTACTAGAAAACTGGACATGGTGCTATGGCTCAAATGGTAGAGTACTTGTCTTGAGCTGAAGAACTCAGGGACCGTGCCCAGGTACTGTCAAGCCCCACAATCAACAAAAAAATATTTTAAAAAATTAATTAGATAATAGAGAAGCATCCTTTTACCAAAATTGAGCAAATATCCCTGGAAATGAAAGTACAACATATGGTACTTTAAAGTCTACTTGATTTTGAAATCTGGCACTCATTTATTTGCTCGTTATATATTCTCTTAGGAATTTCCTCGGTGGCAGAATGGAACAAGTAGTTGGACAAAACTCTAGAGAATATTTTTCTCATCAGAGATCTTCTGCTAGCACATTGACTTGTAGATAATTGATCTCTAGTGAGGTAAATTACTTTTTAGACTATTTAGATCAATTCCGTCATATTTCAAGAAAAAAATTTCCAGAGAAGGTAAGTGAATTATCTAGAAGTTGTTGGAAATAATACACCTTTGTTTTTCTCAAGCAGAAATAAGTTTCAGAAAGCAATGTAACATCTCTGTTAATTCTGATTTAAAATACAAAACAGAAAAAACAGTATTCTTAATGAGATCTGAGCTCCCTGGGACATTGTGTGCCAGAACTAGTTCAGCTTGATAGAGCACTGGCAAGTGGAGGAGGTGCATTTCTGTTCAATGACTGTATAACTAAGGTTAATCAGTGTTCTGACTTTGAAATACCCTGCTTCATTTGGTAGGAAGCAATGCAGAATCAGGTGAATGCTAACCCAGAGAGAGCCAACCCTGTGACTAACCCTGTGACTGTGGCTGCTCCATTCATCTTCACCTCAGGAGAGGTAGTTAACCTCGCTAGCTTTGTTTCTTCAACCAGCACCAAAACAACCTCAGGTAATGGTCAATAACATGACATGGCTTTTAGACCTAAAAATGAAGAGAACCCCAAGTTTTTCTAGAAATGAATGAATACTCTAAAGGTATGATACTCATCCTTTTTTGGGGGGGTTGTGGGGCTTGAACTCCAG
>NW_012267242.1:11781134-11784436 GCF_000151885.1 Dipodomys ordii
GTAGCTAGGAATACAGGCATGAGCCACCAGTGCCCAGCTAAAGGAAGTATCCTGAATGAGGTATTATTGAAAGGCAGTTTGATAAAACTGAAGAAACAGGTATACATACAGAATTTTAGACTTCAGACAGAAATATTTATTGATTGACTAACTAGTTGCTTGACATAGGAAAAGTACTTCTCTAAACCTTGTTTACATGTCCATGGAATTGGAATATAATGACACTTTCTTATAAGTTTCTTGTTGAGGCTTTGTATATCAGTATAATTTTATAACAGTTCTTCAATAATAGCTATGAAATGACATAGTGTTGGGCATGGTAGTGAACACCTATAATCCCAGCCTTTGAGAGGCTGATGTAAGAAGATTAATTGAGATTAAGCGAGCCTGGGTTACATAGTGAGTTTGAGACCTAGTTGGACTACATAGTAAGACGCCTCAAACAAACAACAACAAAAACCATATCACCAACCAAAAAAAGAAAGAAAAAGAAAATTTAACTTTTCAGTGAAGGGTGACTATGCCATGCCCACAAGGGGGCAATAGTGACTTTCATTTCGTAGACTATCAATAGTTAAAGTCAATTTATTTCAATGGCTTAAAAAACTGTGTAGTTAAGGGCTGGGAATGTGGCTTAGTGATAGAGAGCTTGCCTAGCACACATGAAGCCCAGGGTTTGATTCCTTACTACTACATAAACAGAAAAAGCCAGAAGTGGCGTTGTGGCTCAGGTGGTAGAGTGCTAGCCTTGAGCAAAAGCAGCTCAGGGACAGTGCCCGGGCCCTGAGTTCAAGCCCCAGCACTAACCAAAAAAGTATGTGTATATATATATATATATATATGTCCCGACCTGCAGGACTTCAATGAGGGCAATGAACCTAAGGGAGAAGGAATGAAGGGACAAGAGACACAAAGAATGACAGCAAAACAGGGACTCTGATCAAGCTGCCAAATTTTATTTTTCACACAGGGGTATTTATATGCTTAGAATAAGGAAGCTTTTTCATTGGCCGCAGCAGCTGTAGGATGTTTGCTTAGGGCAGTGTGAAAAGGTGGTGGATAGCAGCTACCTGGTGTTTGTTTGGGGCAGGATGAAAGGACCGGATTCTGTAAACAGCCTGGAGATGTTCCAGCGAGATAGTCAAGCTTAGGGCTCCGGACATATATATATATATATATATACAAATTTGTAATATAAAACATTCAAAACCTTTTGATTCATAGTGGTTTGGGTTGTACTACTTAGAAGCAAGTGCTTTTATAATCCAAAAAGTCTTTTTTTTTTTTTGGTCTGAGACCAGGACTCAAACTGTATCTGATACTTTTTTTTTTTTTTGGTCCAGTTGTGGGGCCTGAACTCTGGGCCTGGACACTGTCCCTCAGCTCAAGGCTCAAGGCTAGCTAGCGCTCTACCACTTGAGCCACAGTGCCACTTCCGGCTTTTTTCTTTTTGCTTATGTGGTGCTGAGGAATCGAACCCAGGGCCTCATGCATGCAAGGCAAGCACTCTACTACTGAGCCACCTTCCCAGCCCCCCGTATCTGATACTTTTGCTTATTGGCTAGTGACCTGTTATCTGAGCCATGCTTCCAACCTCCAGAAAGTCTTTAGAAGCTAATATTTATATGTTCATAAACTCGTGAAAAGAGCTAGAGATGGTCTTTAGGTTAACTATTGAAATTTTTATCTGATCTGGAATAAAGCCAAACATATTCACAATAGAGATTCATTGCTTTGGTCCCTTTAGATGAGTATTGTTGTCAGTAGCTGTTGGCAGACCTTTTGCTTTTTCTGTGTTGACAACTGCAAATTGACTTTGCTAAACAATCACATACTAGAGTTGACTTACCCATGCAGATAAGTTTATTTTTGCTGTGTGTCAGTACTTGAGTTTCAACTCAGGACTTGTGCTTGCTGGGCAGATACTCTACCACTTCAGCCATATCTCCAGCCCATTTAGCTTTAGTTATTTTTCCAATAGGGTCTCTCATTTATGCCCTATTATCCAGGAGGAATTGTGAGTTCTTATTTTAGCATTTGGTAAGATAAGCTAAATAATAAGACAGTGGTGAATTAACCAGGAAAATTCAGGGATAGATAACTGAATGTTCCCCTGTATGGGAGTCTTTAAATACATACAGATTCTTCTGGAGGTGAAACACTGTGCTCCACCCTTATCACTTAGTTCCCTGGGTTTTTTGAGAGAATTAGAATGAAATGGGTGTCTCCCCCTCATTTCCACTGCAACAGTTATCACACCAAGCTATCTACCATTTGTATGTATTTGTGTGCCTGCCCTGGGGCTTGAACTCAGGGCCTGGGCATTGTCCCTGAGCTTTTTTGCTCAAGGCTTGCACTCTGCCACTTGAGCCACAGTGCCACTTCTAGCTTTTTTTTTGGGGGGGGGATAGCTTATTGGAGATAACAGTCTCATGGCTGGCAGGGTGCCAGTGGCTCATGCCTATAATCCTAGCTACTCAGGAGGCTGAGATCTAAGGATTGCCATTCGAGGCCAACCTGGCAGGAAAGTCGTGAGACTTTTACCTCCAATAAACTACTCAGAAAAAGCCAGACTTGACACTGAGGCTCAAGTGGTAGAGGGCTAGCCTTGAGCACAAAGAGGCTCAGAGACAGCTCTTAGACCTTAAGTTCAAGCCCAAGGACCATCAAAAAAAAAAAAATCTGGGAGGACACTGATGGTTTATGCCTGTAATCCTAGCTACTCCGGAGGCTGATATCTCAGGATCATTGTTTGAAGCCAGCCTGGGCAGAATAGTCCCCATGAGACTCTTACCTCCAATAACCACTCAAAAACCAGAAGTCGCGCTGTGACTCAAGTGGTAGAGTGCTAGCCTTAAGCACAAAGAGGCTAGGCTCAGGGACAGCACCCAAGCCCTAAGTTCAAGCCCCACAACTGACCAAAAAAACAAAAAAAGTCTGACAGATTTTCCTGCCCAGGTTAGCTTCTGAGATCCTCAGATCTTATCTTCCTGAGTAGCTACAATTATAGATCTGAGTGAGTGCCTGGCTCTGCCCACCTGTTTAAAGTTAAAACCAGCAGGGCATTGGTGGCTTAGGCCTGTAATACTAGCTACTCAGGAGGCTGAGATCGGAAGATCACAGTTTGAAGTCATCCCAGGAAGGAAAGTCTGTGACAATCTTACCCTCAATCACCAGAAAACTGGAAGAGGTGCTGTGGCTTAAAGTGGTAGAGTGCTAGCCTTGAGCAAAAGAACTCAGTGACAGCACAACCCACAAAATAAATATATAAATAAATTTACCAGTAAGTTTACTTACATTAG
>NW_012267242.1:11786401-11788208 GCF_000151885.1 Dipodomys ordii
CTCACAGAGTTTCTTGCTCTGGCTGGCTTTGAACCGTGATCCTCAGATCTCAGCCTCCTGAGTAGCTAGAATTACAGGTGTGAGCCGGCCTCTGTGAGTAAAAGGTTATAAATAGAGTTCTTTAAAAGTTCATCAAGTCTAGCACTCCGAGGCAGAAGCAGGAAGCTTGTGAGTTCAAGGCTAGCCTGGACTATCTAATGAAATTGCCTCAGAAACAAAGCTCATCATGGGCTATGGATGTAGCTCAACTGGCAGAGCACTGGCATAGCATACACAAAGCCTAGGTTCAAATCTCAGTAGCACACACACAAAAAACATTATATTATAAAATAGATTAATTTCTATATTAATCCATTGTACTGCCAATGAAATGCCAGGTTTTTAACTGTCCTTGCACTAGAGATCAATATTATTCTCATCTTTCTAGCTGATGAACAGAGGTAGTATGGTAGAACAAAGGCAGGGAAAGCATGCTCCCTTACCATACTTAGCTCAAGGTGAAGCATGCTTGTAAACCTGCTGCCAAGGAGAGATGCACAACCAGACTCATGAGTGGGTGGATTGTAGTCTGTTAAACTGCTAATGCTCAGCATTGGCAGTGCTAAGAGAATGATCCAATTAGGAGATTGTAGTGGCTTACTACCAAGCATATTAAATTAATCCATTTTAAAGGAAAAACTGTTTTTTGTTGGTCATGGGGCCTGAACTCTGGGCCTGGGTGCTGTCCTCAGCTCTTCAGCTCAAGGCTAGCACTTTACTGCTTGAGCCACAGCACCACTTCTGGTTTTTTCTGCTTATGTAGTGCTGAGGAATTGAACCCAGGGCCTCATGTATGCAAGGCAAGCACTCTACCACCAAGCCACCTTCCCAGCCCCCAAGGTAAAACTTTTAAAAGGTTTTGTTTTGTTGGTACTCTGGTTTGAACCCAGGGCCTCCTACTTGCTAGGCAGGAGCTCTACCACTTGAGCCACACTCTAGTTTCTTAAGAGTTTTGATACCATGATATCATTGGTTTGCATCATTTTGGATTAGAAAACAAAATTAAGAACATTAGTGAGAAAAGCTGAAGTTTTTAATACGCCATTTCAGTTTGCCTCCATCTATTCACTCCACTGCACCTCATTTGCCTTTTCTACTGAAATAGGTGACCCCCATGCCTCAATAGTACCGTTCTCACATCCCACCACCTCAGTGCTGGCCACCCTCGCAGCCCTTGCTGAGGCTTCAGCCCCCTTCGCCAGCTCACACAGAGGTAGGTAAGGGATAGCTGCTGGGTGATTTCCAGTCTTCTTTTGTTTTTAAATCTCCAGCAGATTTAATTTGCATGAAATATCAAAGAATTGTAGTTTAATTAAAAGAAGCTAGATAAAGGGATATGGAATCACTGACTCAATGAGAAAGAGATAGTATCAGAGAGTTGAATAACAAAGAATGACTTATTTCTTTGTATTTTTACAAAAAATTGATTTGCCGGGACTGGGAAGGTGGCTCAGTGGTAGAGTGCTTGCCTTGCTTGCATGCATGAGGCCCTGGGTTCGATTCCTCAGCACCACATAAGCAGAAAAAGCCAGAAGTAGGGCTGAGGCTCAAGTGGTGGAGCGCTAGCCTTGGGGTGAAGAGCTGAGGGACAGCGCCCAGGCCCAGAGTTCAGGCCCCTTGACCGATTAAAAAAAAAAAATTGATTTGCCTTGACTAGTAGTTTTGTATTGAAATGTTTTGTTTTAAATTCCTAGATTTTTTAAAGATAATCTGTGCTGTGTTTTGACTAAAACTATCTTAGAACCATTCAAAGTAGCAGTCTAGATAT
>NW_012267242.1:11789548-11793588 GCF_000151885.1 Dipodomys ordii
TACTCCTAGCTACTCAGGACACTGAGATATGAGGATCTTAGTTTGAAGCTAGCTGAGGCAGGAAAGTCCCTGAGAATTGTACATCCATTTAATTACCAAAAAAGCCTGAAGTGAAGTATGACTCAAGAGGTAGCCTTGAGGACTGGGAATGTGGCTTAGTGGTAGAGTGCTTGCCTAGCATGCATGAAACCCTGAGTTTGATTCCTCAGTACCACATAAACAGAAAAAGGCCAGAAGTGGTACTGTGGCTCAAGTGGTAAAGTGCTATCCTTGAGCAAAAGAAACTCAGGGACAGTGCACAGACCCTGAGTTCAATCCCCAGAACTGGCTCAAAAAAAAAAAGGAGAGAGAGAGAAAATCTTACCCACAGTGGTAGAAACTGTGTGTCTAATATTTCTTAGTGTGCTCAGATATTTAAACAAAATAGGAATTCAGTATACTTTGGAACTTCTACTCAAGGCTAGCACCCTACCACTTGAGCCACAGTGCCACTTACGGCTTTTTCTGTTTATGTGGTACTTTGGAACTGAACCCAAGGCTTCATGCGTGCTAGGCAAGGACTCCACCACAAAGCCACATTCCTAGCTCAACACTTATTTATATTACTGTTGATTTATCAGATGGGAAAGCTTTGCATCATATAGTTTTTCTGTGAAACTTCAATCTTTTAATTACTAAACATGGTAGTTTGTTAACTTGTTACTAAATATTCTCATTTTATCTACTCTAATTTACAGTTAATTTTCTAAGTTTCATAGATATATTTAGACTTTTAAAATGTTTCTAAAAATTGGTTCCAAGACAAATATATTGGGGAAACTCAACATATCTTACACATTGTAGGAGAATCACAATGTTCCTTAGCCTACTGAAGCCTCTGATACTTGCCACAAAACAAAAAAGTTTAAATATATTTAAATTAGCATTTTGAGGATGTATTTATACATCAAACCCATCCATGTTGAAAGCAATTAGCATCTCAACAAAGACATTTCAGAAAATACATTCTAATCCATTCCCTATTTTCTTTTCTTCTCTGACTTAGCATTGTTCAGGAAAGCTTTTGTAAAGTATTGTGAATAACTTATTTTTTTTTAGTTTTTCCTTTCTCTGAATAGTGTCTATTTCTAAGAGAATGAAATTACACATTTTTTGTTGTTGTTGGTTGTGAGGTTTGAACTCTGGGCCTGAGTGCTGTCCCTCAGCTCTTCAGCTCAAGGCTAGCGCTTCACCACTTGAGCCACAGTACTACTTCCGGTTTTCTGAGTCATTTATTGGAGATAGGAGACTCATGGACTTTCCTGCCCAAGCTGGCTTTGAACCATGATCCTCAGATCTCAGCATTCCTGAGTAGCTAGGATTACAGACGTGAGCCACCGGCTCCCAGCTGAAATTACACTCTTATTTTTTAAAAAGTTGAAATCTTAAATTTACTTTTGTTTTCTCTAGCTAATTCAGAGGAATTCATAGAGGGGAATTCTGTTGATTCATCAATCCATCAAGTGATGGGCAGTGGAGGCCAGAGAGTTATCACCATAGTGACTGATGGAGTTCCTCTGAGTAATATCCAAACGGCAATTCCTACTGGAGGCATTGGCCAGCCATTCATTGTAACTATGCAAGATGGACATCAAGGTGAGTTATCGCCTACAGACAATTGTTTATTAAAAGATATTTTAAGGGGCTGGGAAGGTGGCTCAGTGATAGAGCGCTTGCCTTGCATGCATGAGGCCCAGGGTTTGATTCCTCAGCACCACATAAGCAAAAAGAAAAAAGCCGGAAGTGGCTCTGTGGCTCAAGTGGTAGAGCGCTAGCCTTGAGCTGTAGAGCTGAGGGACAGCGCCCAGGCTCAGAGTTCAGACCCCACGACCTGACCCAAAAAAAAAAAGGTATTTTAAGCCCAGTATGGTGGTATGTACCTGTAGCCCCAGCTACTGAAAAGAGACGCAAAAGGATGACAAGCTCAAAACCAGCCAGGTATATTCATGGGCACCCTATCTCAAAAGTAAAATATAAACAAAAGACTTAGGGGTATGGTTCAAGTAGTAGAGCATTTGCCTAGGATGTATGAGGCCCTACATTCAATCCCAAATTAAATATAAAACTGTAAAAAAGGTATTTTAGACATTCAGTAGTTCCCAAATATGATCCATTAAGACAAATAGTAGTCTAGGTGCTGGGAGGCTCACACCCATAAACCTGACTATTCAAGAAACTGAGATATTGGGATCATGGAGGATCCAGTTAACTAGCAAAAAGCCAGAGGTACAAGTGTGGCTCAAGTGGTTGAGTGCCAGCTTTGAGTAAAAAAACCTAAGCAAAAAAAAAAAAAGAATTGAGAGCCCTGGGCTGGGAAGGTGGCTCAGTGGTAGAGCGCTTGCCTTGCATGCCTGAGGCCCTGGGTTCGGTTCCTCAGCACCACATAAGCAAAAACAAAAAAGCCAGAAGTGGCGCTGTGGCTCAAGTGGTAGAGCGCTAGCCTTGAGCTGAAGAGCTGAGGGATAGCGCCCAGACCCAGAGTTCAGGCCCCACAACCAGACCCCCCCAAAAAAAAATTAGCCCTGCTGGGTCTGTAATCCTAGCTACTCAGGAAGCTGAGATCTGAGGATTGAGGTTCAGAGCCAGACAAGGCAAGAAAGTACATGCGACTCTTTATTTCCAATTAACCACCAAATGTTGGAAATGGAGGCTGAACTCAAGTAGGAGAGTGCCATCTTTAAGTGAAAAAGCTCTGGACAATGCATCTAGACCCTTAGATCAAGCCCCAGTACTGGCACAAAACAACAACAACAAATAGAGAAAGAAGTGGTGTTGTGGCTCAAGTGGTAGGGTGCTAGCCTTGAGCAAAAGAAGCTCAGGGACAGCACCCAGGCCCAGAGTTCAGGCCCCAGAACTGGCCAAAAACAAAACAATAAAAATAATATTTGCTTACACCTGTAATCCTAGCTACTCAGGAGGCTAAGATTTGAGGATTGCAGTTCAAAGCCAGCCCAGGCAGGAAACTGTGTGAGACTCTTTATCTCCAATAAACCACTAGAAAACCAGAAGTGGTACTGTGACTGAAGCGGTAGAGTGCTGGCCTTGAGCTGAAGAGCGAAGGGACAATGCCCAAGTCCAGAGTTCAAGTCCCACGACCAGCAAAATAAAAAATAAAAAAATAATAATATTTGCCAAGCACTGGTGACTCACACCTGTAATTCTAGCTACTGAGGAGGCTGAGATCTGAGGATTTTCTGCCAGCCTGGGCAGAAAAGTTCCTGTGAGACTCTAATCTCCAATTAACCACTGAAGAACCAGAAGTGGTACTGTGGCTCAAAATGGTAGAGCACTAGCCTTCAGCAAAAGAGTTGAGGGATAGCGCCCAGGCCCTGAATTCAACTACCATGACCAAACAAAAAAAAAGAACAAATAATAGAACCAGGCACTGGTAGCTCATGCCTGTAATCCTAGCTACTCAGGTAGCTGAGACCTGTAGGACCACAATTCAAGGTTAGTCTGGGCAGAAATGTCCTTGAAGGTATATCTCTAAATAACCAGCAAAAAGCAGGACTGGAAGGCATGTCTCAAGTGGTAAAGCACCAGCCAAAGAAGCCCAGCAAGTACAAAGATCTGCAAAAAACAAAAAAACAACGACTAATAGTGAGAGTAGGAGAATGCCAGATACAAAGAACCTCTCAGAAAAGAAACAGTCTGATAAAAGCTCTTTCTCAGGCTGGGAATGTGGCTTAGTGGTAGACTGCTTGCCTAGCATGAATGAAGCCCTGGGTTCCATTCGTCAGTACCACATAAACAGAAAAAGCCAGAAGTGGCACTGTGACTCAAGGGGTAGAGTGCTAGCCTTGAGCAAAAGAAGCTCAGGGACAGTGCCTAGGCTCTGAATTCAAGCCCCAGAATTGACAAAAAACAACAACAACAACATAAAACAGTAGTTCTCTGGCTGGGAAGGTGGCTCAGTGATAGAGCGCTTGCCTTGCATGCATGAGGCCCTGGGTTCGATTCCTCAGCACCACATAAGCAGAAAATAAAAAAGCCGGAAGTGG
>NW_012267242.1:11795643-11811196 GCF_000151885.1 Dipodomys ordii
AAGAAGGATTAAGAAATGTTTACCATGTGGTGACACGGTTTGCTTTACAGGAAGGCAGTGAAAGAGAATTACTACAGCAGCAACTCCAGGAGGCCAATCGAAGAGCTCAAGAATACCGACACCAGCTCCTAAAGAAAGAGCAGGAGGCAGAACAGTACCGCCTTAAGCTAGAGGCTATGGCCCAACACCAGCCTAATGGAGTTGATTTCACTGTGGTTGAAGAGATAGCTGAAGTGGACACTGTAGTAGTAACAGAGGGGGAGGTGGAAGAAAGAGAAACAGAAGTGAGGAGGTCAGGAAGCACCACAGAAAACAACATTGGAGTTTCCATAGAAACTGTTTCTTCTTAACATGCAGGGGCCACAACTTGCATTGAGTATATCTTGTTCCTTTTAAGAAGAAAATACAAAGACAAACGAATAAAAATTAAGAATGGAGCTGGCTTCCGGTGGCTCACACCTGTAATCCTAGCTACTCAGGAGGCTGAGATCTGAGAATTGTGGTTCAAAGCCAGCCCGGGCAGGAAAGTCCATGAAACTCTCCAATAAACCATCAGAAAACCTGAAGTAGCTCTGTGGCTCTAGTGGTAGAGCGTTAGCCTTGAGCTGAAGAGCTTAGGGACAGCTCCCAGGCTCAGTTCAAGCCCCTCGACCGACAAAAATAATAACAATAATTAAGAATGCTTGACGCCAGTGGCTCACACCTGTAATCCTAGGTACTCAGGAGGCTGAAATCTGAGGATTGTGATTCGAAGCCAGCCTGGGCAGGAAACGCTGTGAGACTCTTATCTCCAATTAACCACCAGAAAACCAGCAGTGACACTGTGGCTCAAGTAATAGAACACTAGCCTTGAGCTGAAGAGCTGAGGGACAGCACCCAGGCCCAGAGTGCAAGTCCCACGACTGACCAAAAAAAGAAAAAGAACATATGTAAGAAGAAAACTATAGCAGGATACAGTGGTTGGGCCCAGAAAGGCTCTGTATGCAACTGGAAAATTCAAAGCCAAGCCATACTTAGGAAACACTTCTAAGGGACTCAACTTATTAGGACCAAATTTCTCAGCTTACGTAAATGCTTTAAGCATAGAAGCAAATGAGTGCTGAATGTTGTAAGTTGATTATTTTTATAAATAACTGACTTTATATAAAAAGGTTTAAAAATAATACTTCTAATATACACACCAAGAGCCTTTAATAATTGTGACTGAAAATTTCAAGTTACCTAATGCCTTTTGCCTTATATTTTTGGAACTGATTAGCAGGGAGATTAGAAGCAAACTTTGGGGAAATAAAAAGGAATGTATTCTACTTCTAAAGAATGAGGCACTCTCAACTATCCTGAGGTAATTTTACCAAAAATAAATTATGAGCTTGGAATGGTGGTATACATCAATAATCCCAGCACTCAGGAGACTTAGGTAGTAGGCCAGCCAGGACTACATAACTAAGCTCTGCCTCCATTATGTGTCCATAGCTCAGATATCAGTTTAAAAAGTGGAAATATTGCTGGAGATGTAATTCAGTGGTAGAATGGGTACCTAGTATGGATAAAGCTGGGTTCTATTTCTAGCAACATATACATAATTTTTTTAAAAAAATAGCTGAGTGAGAGTGGCTCTTGCCTATAATTCTAATTACTTGGGAGGCTGAGACTTAAAGGGTTGACGTTTGAAGCCAGACCTGGCAGAAAAGCACAGC
This sequence comes from Dipodomys ordii, assembly GCF_000151885.1. Classification (NCBI taxonomy): domain Eukaryota; kingdom Metazoa; phylum Chordata; class Mammalia; order Rodentia; family Heteromyidae; genus Dipodomys; species Dipodomys ordii. The sequence continues at coordinate 11,797,341 of NW_012267242.1, forward strand.
ACACAGTCTCCAGTTAGCCAGCAAAATACCAGACTGGAGGTTTAATAGAGGACCAGCTGTGAGCAAGAAAGCCCTGCAAGAACATGAGGCCATAAGTTCAGGCCCCAGTACTGGCACAAAGAAGAAAAAAAAATCTGAAATCAAAAAATTTAAAACTATAAAGAACACTTGTTTATGTGGGAGAAGTGTTGTTTATAAAACCCAAGTCCTCTGTCTATAGTTTCACAGTGCTGGAAAACGGCCAACAAGAGGCTTATTGGGCTGTGAAACTAGTCTTGATATAAAAACTTAACGTTGACTGTATTTTAGAAAATTGTAATCAGGAGGATAGTCTGAACAACTTGTTTCCAGACATTTATTTATGTAAAATTGAACTCAAACTCTTTAATTTTAGAAATTTTATTGAATCTCCTGTCATTTAGGATACATGGACTTTTCTATGGCCCTGTATCTTACATGAAAAAAAAAGTCATGGAGTAGAGATGATGAATGCTGGTGACTATCATTTTCATTTCCATTTGATTTTGAGTGAGTAAATCACTCTGCTTCTCTAAGCTTGGGCCTGATACAGAGCTTTGTGCCTTATCAGTATGTATGACCTGGGGAATAGCGACGACTATCCGTGTGATAAAATGCGAAACCAGTGTCTGACCCCTTTGTCTACCTTCCTCCTTTTTCTCCCACTGCCTACTCCATCTGCCCAGAGGCTTTGGTTAAGTGGTTTCATTGCTCAGTTTTCTTTGTATGTCAGCATGAGGGTTTAAAAAAGAAAGAAAGAGAAAGGGATAGAGAGAGAAAAGTTGTGAAGAGGTTACATTGAATAGGTTATTGCCTTTGAAATCCAGCCCTCATCATTTTAGACTTGCTTGCTTGTTTGTAAATGAGAAGAAACTTGAGAGAAACTTTTTTTGGGGGGTGGGGGCAGTCTTGGGGCTTGAACTCAGGGCCTGGCACTGTCCCTAGTTTCTTTTGCTCAAGGCTAGTAATCTACCACTTGAGCCACAGCACCACTTCCAGGGCTTCATGCATGCTATGTGAGCACTTACCACTAATCCACAGTCCCAGCCCCCAAGTAAACATTTGAATGATTGTTTAGAATATGGTTTTCTTAATTACAGGTCATGGGGAAAACATTGCTTTTTTTTTTTTTGTGCCAATCCTAGGACCTGAACTCAGGGCTTGGACCCTGTTTTGAGCTTTTTTTTTTCTTTTTTGGGTCCGGTCGTGGGGCTTGAACTCTGGGCCTGGGCGCTGTCCCTCAGCTCTTCAGCTCAAGGCTAGCCTCTACCACTTGAGCCACAGCGCCACTTCCGGCTTTTTTATTTTTGCTTATGTGGTTCTGAGGAATCAAACCCAGGGCCTCAGGCATGCAAGGCAAGCACTCTACCACTGAGCCACCTTCCCAGCCCCTTGAGCTTTTTTTTTTTTTTTTTTTTTTACTCAAGGCTAGCACTCTACCATCTGAGCCACAGCTCTACTTCAGGCTTTTTTGGTGGTTAATTGGAGCCCAAGCAGGCTTTTAACTGTGATCCTCAGATCTCAGCCTCCTGAGAAGCTGGGATTACAGGCATGAGCCACCAGCACCAATCAAACACACGGGAAAAGAATTTGACAAGTGGGAAGTGGCACTGTAGCCCAAGTGGTAGAGCGCTAGCCTTGAGCTGAAGAGCTGAGGGACAGCGCTCAGGTCCAGAGTTCAAGCCCCACGACCGACCTAAAAAAAAAAAAAAAAAAGAATTTGACAAGTTAACTTAATTCTCTTTACCTTGATTCGTGAAGTAATTTGTTGTAGTGTTTCAAGTTGCAGAATCATTTTGGGCTCAAAATACACTGAAAATATAATTCCCAAAACCAAATTTAGCAAACAGAATTGGCTATTAGAGGCATTTAGAGAAAGGATTGGTTTTGAAACTAATCTTGGCTACTAGCCACCTAAGCTAGGTTTTCTCTGTGGTTTTGAGTACCTAGCACTTCCAAAATGCATCGATAAGAGAAAAAGTGAAATTGTATCTGCTATCAAATTATCCTGTTCCCATTTGAAGTGCTTTTTTTTTTCTTCTGTGTCCCTTTGGAAATCAAGTGCTAATAATTGGGCTGTTATGTATGGCATTTCAAACCTTAGCTTAACTACAAGGACCAAGAATCATTTTACATGTTAGTTGTTTTTGTTCTTGTGTACATGTTGGTTTTACTCCTTCTCCACCATTAAGGGAGAGTAGAGGTTAACCCAACACATCCAAATCCACCCACCTCATTCTGTGGACTACTTATTGGGGATGGTGAGTATCCATCTAACGCTCTTTTTCCTGCATAAAGAGTCCCCACCTATAAGGAGAATTGTAAAAGATATGTTTGCACTAAAAAAAAAAAAAACCTGTAATACAGGTCAAGTCATTTTTGACAATAGAGTAAGAAAGAAGTTTGTTAGAGAAAAGGTAGGGAAGGAGAGAATGGAAATGTTTGAAAGAGGTGCACAGGAATAAAGATATCATTGTTATTTATTTGGAATAGGCTGTTTAACATCCCAGAGAAGGGACATAGGATTTGATCTCCAGTTATATTACCATGAAGAGGGGGGTGGGTCAGGATGCCTTCAAGTAGTTAGAAATTAAATATTGAAGACTAGAGGTATGGCTCAAATGGTAGAGGGCTAACCTGGAACAAAAAATTTGCTGAGTAAGAGTGCAAGACCCTGAGTTCAGGCCCCAGTAACACATGTACGCACACGCAGGCACACACACACACACACACACAGAAGAAAAAAATTAAATACTGAAGGGTCAGACCATTAATCCTAGCATTCAGGAGGCTGAGGTTGGAGACCAGCCTGGACTACATAGAAATATTGTCTGAAAATAAAAGATAAATTTGAAAGGAGTGGGGCGGGGGCGGGGACGGGGAAAGCTGGGTACAGGTGGCTCATGTCTGTAATCCTAGTAACTACTCTGGAGGCTGAGATCTGAGAACCACAAGTTGAATCCAACCCAGACAGAAGGATCCAGTTAACCAGCAGAAAGCCAGAAGAGCTGCCAGAAGTGGAGCTGTGACTCAGGTTTGGTAGAGCGCTGGAGTGAAAAAGCTAGAAGACAGCACTGAGGCCCTCAGTTCAAGCCTCAGTTACCAGCATAAAAAAGTAAATAGCGAACAAACTAGCGCAATACCATTTTACGACTTTACATAATTGAATCAGTCATGGAAGTCATTAAGATGTGGCTTAATTCTTTCAGTTTAGAAGATTCCAGCTGTTTTTTGTTTTGTGTTTTGTTTTGTTTTTTTGTCAGTTATAAGGCTTGAACTTAAGGTCTGGGCAATGTCCTTAAGCTTTTTACTTCAAGTCTAGAGCTCTACCATTTGGAGCCACAGTGCCATTTCCAGTTTTCTGATAGTTAATAACCTTTCCCACCCAGGCTGCCTTTGAATCACAATCCTCAGATCTCAGCCTCCTAAGTAGTTAGGAGCCACCAGCACCTGGTGATACTTTTTTTTTTGGGGGGGGGTCCGTCATGGGGCCTGAACTCTGGGCTTGGGCACTGTCCATCATCTCTTCAGTTCAAGGCTAGTGCTCAGGCTGGGAAGGTGGCTCAGTGGTAGAGCGCTTGCATGCATGAGGCCCTGGGTTCGATTCCTCAGCACCACGTAAGCAAAAAAAAAAAAAAAGCCAGAAATGGCTCTGTGGCTCAAGTGGTAGAGCGCTAGCCTTGAGCTGAAGAGCTGAGGGACAGTACCCAGGACCAGACCCAAAAAAAAAAAGGCTAGCGTTCTACCACTTGAGCCACAGTGCCACTTCCGGCATTTTCTGTTTATGTGGTGCTGAGGAGTCGAACCCAGGGTCTCATGCATGCAAGGCAAGCACTCTACCACTGAGCCACCTTCCCAGCCCCCCCACCTTTTTTTTTTTTGGCATAGTTGGTTTATTGAGAATTATCAGACAAGTAGTCCAGAGTTGGCGCTTGAACCAGAGGAACTTGGAGTTTAGAGTGGTGCTTGCTTTAAAATAATGCTGCTTTAGCAATATCAGTATTAATGTCAGGAATTTTGACCCTATGTTTGCATTTTGGTCTTAAGCCTTTGCTGTAAAAAGATGGAAAAAAAGAATTTTAATACTTCTGTTCTTATTCCTAACTTCAGGGAAATTAATTGTAAATGTATAAATATACATTCCCTTCCCGTGCCTAACTTTGTGGGACCGCTAAGTTGTAAAGCCAGAGTTAAGATATCTTGATTGAACTGTAAGAGAATTTGGCTATAGGGTTACCTGTTTTGAACTCAGTGCCTTAAAAGATACTTTTTTTGTCAAATATTATTATTTTGTACTTTGATTTCCCTCTACTTCAGCTTTACTATTGCATTAAATGTTTGTCTACTCAGTAATACTAGAAACCTGTGACATACAAGGTGATTTCCTTTTTTATATTGATATAAAAGAAATTTACTAGCTAACTCCATTTGTTTGGTATTGAATGATAAGTAGTTTTTATATGTATTTCTAGATGTAAGTTAGTGTACATGTTTGTAAATATATATATGGATTTTCCCACTATTGTTCATTTTAGGTTCATCTCTAAATTACCTGGTATAACCTGGAAATTTTAAATTTAATGAAACACAGAGGTTTCTTTGTATCAATGAATGGGCTGAAAATGAGGAAGACAGCTTTACCTTGCCTTCTCTGTCAAGCAGTAAAGAGAAATCCAAGGGTTGAAGTCTTAGGGAGAGCCAGTGCCTGGCAGTAAAGGCAATTATTGCCAAGTGCTGGTGGCTCATGCCTGTAATCTTAGCTACTCAGGAGCCTAAGATCTGAGGATCAAGGTTTGAAGCCAGCTTGGGCAGACAAATCCTAGAGACTTGTATCTCCAATTAACCAGCTAAAAAGCTGGAAGTAGAGATGTGGCTTACATGGTAGAGTTCAAGCCCCAGAAAAACAACATTAAAAAGTTATAAATAAATGGAATTGATTAGCCAACAGTGTGATGACATGATGTATGTAGAAAGATTGAGAGTTCTACTTTTACTCCTGTGGAAGATACTTTGACACAAAATCCCTTATACATCCCAGCAAGTCAGAAGTCTCCCGATAAACTGTCATGGTAAAAGGAACAGAACAAACATTCTGTAATATAGCTACCTTTGAGGTTCAGAATCTGATCATTTTGACAAATGATGTTCATTTTGAGAAAGCCTGTGTGACCATGTCTTCACATTAAGATCCTTCAGGCTAGAAGATTTACAGCACAGAATGAACTTGGCCCAGAAGTTTAACAATGTGATGGCATAAGTTTTTGCCCTAGTTTATTAGAGAATTGCTGTTGTCTAGTCTTTGTGCAGCCCAAAATGGAATACATGTCAAGGCACCTGTATGCACTTTGAGCCCTTATCTATCTCCACTTTGTGTGGTGATTCTTTCCCCCTTCTAAGTTTGTACTCTTTGCTATGCCAATTTATCTAACAAGAGACCAGAATTGAGAAGAATGTGAATTGGAATTAAATAGCTTTGAGCCTCTGGTGCTGCCCTTAAAAAAAAAAAAATTAACCTCTTTAGGATTAGGGGGTGGGGTGACATTCCTAGACTCTACAGTAGCAATTTGGCTTGTTAATAGCAGGAAATTGTATTCCCTATCTCTCTCCCTTCCCCTTCCCCCTGCCCCACGACTGCTTCTGTGGTTCCATTGTTCTTATCTCACTGAGGCTTTCCCAGGCACTAGAACCTAATTAGTAGGTCATCTTTAATCCTTGGGCCTTATCTTTTGGACCCCTACTCTCCCCATTACCACATACTTTGTTTATTCTGCCGTTGATTTGTTTCTGAGAATTAATCTAGGTCACACCCTCTATGTAGCTGTGCTTCCCAGTTGGTTTGAGCATCTTGTTCTGTCAACAATAATGGTAGCCACTGTGTTCCCTGGCTTAATGGTAGCAACTCCGTTCCGTGGCTTTGCCCCGTCCTTCTGCCAAGGCCACTGTGTTTTTCAGGCAGGGGCATGTCCCTAGACTCTTCACAATGTCCTCCGTTTTCCAGGGCATCTGACAGCTTTATGTACAGAAACTTCAATTTTAGGAAAACTTAAATATCATTTCCTTTTTTTAAAATTTGCGATAGTTTGATTCTGATAAGTTTGTGTGGATGTGTGTGTGAATGAGCAGCTATGTGAATATACACTTACACAGATCTATATATACATACAATTTTCTACTGTCAGTTAAAATAAAAATGTTTCTTAATAAAACGTCAGTGTCATTGAATTCTTTTTCATTACATAGGCAAAAATTACATTTATCTTCTGATCGTATTCCTACCTTCTGCCTTCTCCTTATCTAGTGACTCCATGGCTGGGTATTCTTGACAGGCAGAACAAATTAAATCTACCCCTTTGCCTAGCAGTAGACATCTAAGAGAGGAGAATGGTAACTGAAAGTCTTATGTGGGAGTCATTGCTGAGCCAGAGTGAGGGAAACACTGAGCTCAGGGAGACTTGGAAAGAGTGGATTTGCCCTGCTGGCTTCTCAGCTATTCTTAGCTAATATGGTGTTTGCTCTCAGCCCAAATTCAGCACCCATTATTAATTATATACAAGGAGCGGTCTTATAGTAGCATAATCCCCTTGTTAGCTAGGGTTGAATAAGCTGATTAGGCCAGCTAGAGGTGCTCCCATTTAATGTATAGTGTTTTCAAATGATGTTCTATCCAGTGGCCACCAGTGGCTCATGCCTGTAATCCTAGCTACTCAGGAAGCTGAGGTCTGAAGCTCCAGGTTCAAAGCCAGCCCAGGCAAGAAAGTCTATGAGACTCTTATCTCCAGTTAACTACTGAAAAGCCAAAAATGGAGCCATGGCTCAACTATAATGCTAGCCTTGAGCAAAAAAGTTAGACAGTGCCCAGGTCCTAAATTCAAGCCCAGGACTGGTACGCACACACACACACATAAAAGATGCTTCATAGGCAATAAGGATGCTTTTCTTCAAAGATGATAATAACTGGGTACCTGGGGCTCATGCCTGTAATCCAGTTACTCAGGAGGTTGAAAGCTGAGGATCCTGGTTTAAAGCCAAGACAGAAAAGTCCAAGAAACTCATCTCCAATAAACTGCTCAGAAAATCTGGAAGTGGCGATGTGGCTCAAGTTGTAAAGTGCTAGCCTTGAGCAAAAGACGCTCAGGGACAGCACCCAGGCCCTGAGTTCAAGCCCCAGAACCTGCAAAAAGAAAAAGGAAAAAAATGGTAATAATATCAAGGCCAAAAACAAAAATGTCTGGCTTTGAGCTGGGTGCTGGTGGTTCACACCTGTAATCGTTACTCAGGAGACTGAGATCTGAGAATCCAGGTTCAAACCCAGCCCAGGCAGAAAGGCTTCCTGTGACTCTTTAACCACTCAAAAACTGGAAGTGGCACTGTGGCTCAAATGGTAGAGCACTAACCTTGAGCACAGAGGCTAAGCACAGGCCGAGTTCAAGCCCCACAACCAACAGCAACAACAGTTTGGACTCAACAATGAGAATCTGATACTCTCAAAGTATATATTTAGGCTATAGGTAAATTATTTTTTGTTTTTTTTTGTGGGGGGGGGGTCCAGTCGTGGGCCTGAACTCTGGGCCTGGGTACTGTCCCTCAGCTCTTCACCTCAAGGCTAGTGCTCTACCACTTGAGCCACAGAGCCACTTCCGGCTTTTTTCTTTTTTTGCTTATGTGGTGCTGAGGAATCGAACCCAGGGCCTCATGCATGCAAGGCAAGCGCTCTACCACTGAGCCACCTTCCCGGCCCAGTAAATTTTGGTAAATACATATAATGAATAAATATGTATATATGAATTACAAGGTACTTCTGAGAGGTACCTTACAAATGTATATGTGATCATTGCTATACTGAAGGAAGAGAGCAGGAAAACTTGAGAAACAAACTAAGTTTGTTTGAATTAAAATCCTAGGGGCTGGGAAGGTGGCTCAGTGGTAGAGCGCTTGCCTTGCATGCATGAGGCCCTGGGTTCGATTCCTCAGCACCACATAAGCAAAAAGAAAAAAGCCGGAAGTGGTGCTGTGGCTCAAGTGGTAGAGCGCTAGCCTTGAGCTGTAGAGCTGAGGGACAGCGCCCAGGTCCAGAGTTCAGGCCCCACCACTGGACCCAAAACAAAACAAAACAAAAAAACAACTAAAGTTCTATATCATATTCCTAAGTAATGGGGGGAAAATGAACCAGGGCTGAGAATGTGGCTTGGTGGTAGAGTGCTTGCCTTGTATGCATGAAGCCCTGGGTTACATTCCTCAATACCACATAAACAGAAAAAGCTGGAAGTGGTACTGTGACTGAAGTAGAAAGTGCTAGCCTTGAACGAAAGAAACTCAGGCCCTGAGTTCAAGCTCCAGGACTGGCCAAAAGAAAGCCCCATGAACTATGGTGACTTTGCTGGGTCTTAAACTCTGGGCCTAGATGCTGTCCCTCAGCTCTTCAGCTCAAGGTGAGTACTCTACCACTTGAGTCACAGTGCCACTTCTGGCTTTCTGGTGGTTAAGTGAAGAGTCTCATGGACATTCCTGCCTGGGCTGGCTTTGAACCATGATCCTCTGATCTCAGTCTCTTGAGTAGCTAGGATTACAGGCATGAGTTACCAGCCCCCAGCACCACTAATATTTTCTTTGTGACGAGATTCCTCTACTCCTAGATTGATAGAAAATGCAGAAGATGTTGGGCACCAGTGGATTACATTTATAATCCTAGCCAATCAGGAAGCTGAAAAAATGAGGATTGAGATTCAGAACCAGCTGGGGCAGAAAAAAAGCTAGAACTAGAGGTATAGCTGAAGTGATAGAAGGCCAATTGTGAGTGAGAAAGCTGAAGAAGAGCTGAAGACCCTGAGATAAAGCCATAGTACCAGCACAAAAGAAAAGAGGAAAAAAGACTGGAATGGGAGCAACCTGGTGATAACTATGAACACCTTAGGCAAGACATCCAGGAGGCATGAGAAAGATGAGAGGGGACCTTTGAGCAAAAACACGATGCTGTTCAATTTATGAAAGATTATTATAAAGAAAAGTAATAATCTGGGCATCAGTGGCTTTCACCTATAATTCCAGCAACTCAGGAAGCTGAGATCTGAGGATCCTGGTTCAAAGCCAGCCTCACTAGGAAAGTCCTGAGACTCTTACCTAAAATTAGCCACCAAAATTCTGGAAATGGAACTGTGGCTCAAGTGGTAGAGTACCAACCTTGTGCAAAAAAAAAGTAAGGGAAAGACGGGTGCTGGTGGCTCACACCTGTAATCCTAGCTACTCAGGAGGCTGAGATCTGAGGATCATGGTTCAAAGCCAGCCCAAGCAGGAAACTCCGTGAGACTCTTATCTCCAATAAACAACTAGAAAACCAGAAGTGGCACTGTGGCTCAAGCAGCAGAGCGATTGCCTTGAGCTGAAGAGCGCAGGGACAGCGCCCAGGCCCAGAGTTCAAGCCCCATGACTGACCAAAAAAAAAAAAATTAAGGGAGAGCATCCAGGCCCTTCATTTCAAACCAACACTAGCAAATAAATAAGTATGGAAGAGTCAGGCATGGTGATACAAGACTGTAATCTAAGCACCTTCATTATTTTAAGCATGTCATCTTCACCCTGTTGGAATCCTAATACACCTAATAAAAGGTAGTTGATCTTCTGAATTTTTTTTTAATTTTTTTAATTTTTTTTTTGGTCCAGTCATGGGGCCTGAACTCTGGGCCTGGGCGCTGTCCCTCAGCTCTTCAGCTCAAGGTTAGAGCTCTACCACTTGAGTCACAGCGCCACTTCCAGTTTTTTTCTTTTTATATAGTTTTTTTTTTGTTGTTGTTGGTCCTGGGGCTTGAACTCTGGGCCTGGGCGCTGTCCCTCAGCTCTTCAACTCAAGGCGAGCGCTCTACCACTTGAGCTACAGCGCCGCTTCCCAGTTTTTTTTTTCTTTTTGCTTATGTAGTGCTGAGGAATCGAACCCAGGGCCTCGAGCATGCAAGGCCAAGCGCTCTACCACTGAGCCACCTTCCCAGCCCCAGATCTTCTGAATTTATAAGTCTCATATTTTACCCATGCACTTGAGGCTAGCTGTTATATGTATAAGCTTAAATTCACTGTTTGTTTTTGTTTGTGTGTGTGTGTGTGTGTGTGTTGATCCTGGGGCTTAAACTCAGAGCCTGAGCACTGCCCCTGTTTTTTTGTTCAAGTATACTGCTCTACCACTGAGCCACTGCTGAACTTCCAGCTTTTTGGTGATTAATTGGAGACAAAGAGTGGCCTCGACTTTCCTGATTAGGCTGGCTTTGAACCTCAATCATCAGATTTCAACTTCCTGAGTAGCTATGATTAGAGACATGAGCCACCAGCGTCCAGATTTAACCTTAAATTCTTATGACTCAACATTTCTGAAGAATCAAATGCTGGATAATGTAGTAAAGGGTGACTCACACCTGTGTGTTTGAAGGCATGGAATGGTGGCATCAGGAACAACAACTGATAGTAATAGCTCAGGCCCTTGTGACTTAGCTCCTGAAGAACTCAATATGTTAAACAGCTTTTCAAGCCCTGTGACTTGGGAACCTTTTGTGTGTCAGGTCCCCAAAGCCTTTTTCAAGCTGATAGGCCCTGTCTGCTGGGGAGCTGGTTTCTCCATAACTAGAATACTTCTGAGAAATCAGCTTAGAAATCCCCAAGGATGACAACGCTATCCTCCGGTTGGCACTTCCCCCTAGTACTGGGGATGGAACTCAGGGCCTTGTTCATGCTAGGCAACTGCTCCACCACCTGAGGCATACCCATACTTTTTGTTTTCAGATTGTTTGTGAGCTATGGTCTTGACTTAGTTTGTCAGGGCTGGCACAGAAATCCTCTTGCTTCCACCTCCTGAGTAAATGGGATTGCAAGCTAGAACCACCATGCCCTGACAATTCTAGTTTTCTTTTCTTTTTTTGGTTGGTTGTGGGGTTTGAACTCTGGGCCTGGGCGCTGTCCCTGAGCTCTTCAGCTCAAAGTGAGCGCTCTCCCACTTGAGCCACAGCGCCACTTCCAGTTTTCTGGTGGTTCATTGGAGATAAGAGTCTCACGGACTTTCCTGCCTGGGTTAGCTTTGAACCATGATCGTCAGATCTCAGCCTCTTTCGTAGCTAGGATTATAAGCATGAGCTAAGGGCACCCCACTCCAATTCTAGTTTTCTACAGACACATTTGTTGTTTTGTTTTTGCTAGGCACCTAATCTCAGAGCCTCAAGTTCTCAGTCTTCTTGCTTAAGGATAGTGCTCTACCACTTGAACCACATTTCCACCTCATTTGTTGCTGGTTATTTTGGAGAAAAAAGTTTCTTGAACTTTTTCCCAGGCTGGCTTTGAACCTCAATCCTTTGGATTTCCAGCCTCCTGAGCAGTTATAATAACAATTGTGAGCCATCAGCCCCTGGCTAAAGATATGTTTATCTTTCCGTCATCCACAATAATAATTTCTTGAATTCATCCCCTTTATTCACTATTGTAATCTATCAGGAGGAAGTATCTCACGAGTATAGTGAATTACATACTTGGTAGTATTGTACTTTGAGGCAAATAGCAGGGTTTGTTTGTTTGTTTTTTTGCCAGTCATGGGGCCTGAACTCTGGGCCTGGGCACTGTCCCTCAGGCTAGCGCTCTACCACTTGAGCCACAGCGCCACTTCCAGCTTTTTCTGTTTATGTGGGGCTGAGGAATCGAACCCAGGGCCTCATGCTTGCAAGGCATGCACTCTACCACTGAGCCACCTTCCCAGCCCTTGTTTGGGTTTTTGTGAGGCAGAGTAAAGCTGTCCTTGAACTCACAATCCTCCTAACTTCCCTAACAGCTGTGATTAAGGCATATACTACCATGACTGGCTAACTAACTTAACTGAGGTTTTTATTTTGCAGTTCTAGGAATCCACCTAGGGTCTTGCACATGCTCCGGAAGCACTCTACCATGAAAACAGATCCCTAGACTGAAGTACGTAATTTAAATATTTATTTATATAGTGTTTCACAAACCTCTATTAGTATATGTTCTTGCCAGGCCTGGTGGCTCATGCCTATAACCCTAGCTACTCAAGAGGTTGATATATGAAGATATCAACCAAAGCTCAAAGCCAGCCCGGGCATCTCCAATTAAACACCAGAAAACTGGACGTGGGGCTGTGGCTCAAGGGGTAGAGAGCTCACCTTTAGCTGAAGAGCTCAAGGATAGCGCCCAAGCCCAGAGTTCAAGCCCCACAACTGACAAAAAAAAAAAGGTATATGTTCTCTCTATTCCTTACAAAAGAAACTGCAGGGCTAGGAATGTAGCTTAGTGGCAGAGTGCTTGCCTAGCATGCATAAAGCCCTGGGTTTGATTCCTCAGTATCACGTAAATAGAAAAAGCTGGAAGAGGCTCTGTGGCTCAAGTGATAGAGTACTAGCCTTACAAAAAAGAAGCTCAGGGACAGTACCCAGGCCCTGAATTCAAACCCCCTCACTGAGCCCCTTCACAGGTGACTTCAGTGATAGAATGCTTTCCTTGCATGAATGAGGCCCTGAGTTCAATTCCTCAGCACCATATAGGCAGACAAAGCTGGAAGTGTGGCTCAAGTGGTAGAGTGCTAGCCTTGAGCTGAAGAGCTGAGGGACAGCGCCCAAGCCCAGAGTTCAGGACCCACGATCAACAAAAAAAAAATAAAATAAATAAAAGGGGCTGAGAAGGTGGCTCAGTGGTAGAGTGCTTGCCTTGCATGCATGAGGCCCTGGGTTCGATTCCTCAGCACCACATAAGCAGACAAAGCTGGAAATGGCGCTGTGGCTCAAGTGGTAGAGCACTAGCCTTGAGCTAAAGAGCTGAGGGACAGTGCCCAGGCCCAGAGTTCAGGTCCGACGACTGGCAAAATAAATAAATAAATGAATGAATGAATGAATGAATGAATGAATGAAACTGTCTAGGAGAGTTAGTTGAATTACTAACATCACATACAAAGCAAGTAGTAGGGCTGTTTTTTGTTTGTTTTGGTCAGTAGTGGGGCTTGAACTCAGGAACCAGGCTGTCCCTGAGTTCTTTTGCTCAAAGATAGCCTTGTACCACTTTGAGACAGTGCCACTTTCAGTTTTCTGGTGGTTAATTGTAGATAAGCATCTCATGGACTTTACGGCCCAAACTGGCTTTGAACCACGATCCTCAGCTCTCAGCCTTCTGAGTAAATAGGATTACAGGCTTGAGCTACCAGTGCCTGGCCCATTATACTTAATACAACATAGGAGTTTCTATTGGCCCTGAGAGTCCAGCTAAGACACTAAGGCCAAGAGAAGTCACCATAGTCATATGTACTAATAAATGACCATCTTTTACAATTAAATTACAATCAGGACTTTATCTGTAAATTGCTGCTGCTCGCAAAGAATTACAACACTAAATTTCTACTGCATATATACTTGACCTCAGTATGTCTGGATTGAATCTACAGATTCAACTAGCCACAGGTCAAAAATACTTGGTGGGAAAAAACTGTCTTTGCTGAATATGTGGACTTTTTATCTCTTGCCATTGTTTCTAAACAATACAGTATTAACAGCAGTTTACATAGTATTTATATTACATTAGGGATTATTGTTTTGAGAGATTATGATTTTAATCAAGAGATGCTTTAAAGTATGCTGAAGTATATACACATAGGTTATATACAAATATAATGACTTTTTTTTTTTTGTCGGTCATGGGGCCTGAACTCTGGGCCTGGGCACTGTCCCTCAGCTCTTCAGCTCAAGGCTAGTGCCCTACCACTTGAGCCAAAGCGCCACTTCCAGCTTTTTCTGCTTATGTGGTGCTGAGGAATCAAACCCAGGGCCTCATGCATGCAAGGCAAGCACTCTACCACTGAGCCACCTTCCCAG
>NW_012267242.1:11811437-11814165 GCF_000151885.1 Dipodomys ordii
ACCACTTGAGCCTCAGCACCACTTTTGGCTTTTTCTGCTTATGTGGTGCTGAGGAATCAAACCCAGGGCCTCATGCATGCAAGGCAAGCACTCTACCACTGAGCCACCTTCCCAGCCCCTACAATGACATTTTATATGAGGGACTTGAGTATCCACAGATTTTAGTATGAACCAATTAGTAGAACCAACTCCCCCATGAAAAGACTTCCTTCTTAGTTGTCTTTTTGTTTTGTTTTGTGCAAGTCCTGGGGCTTGAACTCTGCGTTTAGGCACTGTCCCTCATCTCTTCAGCTCAAGGCTAGCACTCTACCACTTGAACTACAGCATCACTTCCGGTTTTCTGGTGGTTAATTGGAGGTAAGAGTCTTGCAGACTTTCCTGCCCTGGCTGGCTTTTTTTTGTTGTTTTGTTTTTTGATTTTTGGTCAGTCATGGGGCTTGAACTCTGGGCCTGGGCGCTGCTCAAGGCGAGCGCTCTACCACTTGAGCTACAGCGCCACTTCCGGTTTTCTAGTGGTTTATTGGAGTCTCACAGTCTTTCCTGCCCGGGCTGGCTTTGAACCGCGATCCTCAAATCTCAGCCTCCTGAGTAGCTAGGATTACAGGCGTGAGCCACCTACGCCCGGCTCCCTGTCTGGTTTTGAACCATGATCCTCAGATCTCAGCCTTCTGAGTAGCTAGGATTACAGGCATGAGCCACCAGTGCCCGGCTTTTTCCCTGAGATTTTTTTTTTTTTGAATCCGGTCATGGGGCCTGAACTCTGGGCTGGGCGCTGTCCCTCAGCTCTTCAACTCAAAGCTAGTGCTCTACCACTTGAGCCACAGTGCCACTCCCGGCTTTTTTCTTTTTGCTTATGTGGTGCTGAGGAATTGAACCCAGAGCCTTGAGCATGCAAGGCAAGTGCTCTACCACTGAGCCACCTTCCCAGCCCTCTCTGAGATTTTTTGATCAAGGCTAGCACTCTACCACTTGAGCCAAAGTTCCATTCTCGACGTTTTGCTGGATTAAAGTCTGAGATGAGACTTTCCAGTTCTGTCTGGCTTTGAATTGCAATCCTCAAATCTCAGCCTCAGCCTCAAGTAACTAGGATTACAAACATAAATTTTAGTTATCTGTCTCTTTTGTTTTTATTGTTTTGTCAGTTGTGGGACTTTGAACTCTGGGCCTGGGCGCTGTCCCTCAGCTCTTCAGCTCGAGGTGAGTGCTCTACCACTTGCGCCACAGTACCACTTCCCGTTTTCTGGTGGTTAATTTGAGATAAGAGTCTCACAGATTTTCCTGCCCAGGCTGGCTTTGAACCACAGATCTCAGCCTTAGTAGCTAGGATTACAGGCGTGAGCTACCAGCGCCAGTTCTGTTTGTTTTTAAACCTTAAGATCATTTACCCCTTTGCTTATAGCTACCTTCAGGGCAAGAACTGTGAAAGTAGTTCCTCAGAGGCAGCTTTTAGGCTTCACGCTTTCTTTTTCTTTATCCTTGCTTTACCATACATACTGATTTGAAGAAGTTTTAATGAAGTCAGGTGACTGGAAAAACCTTCCGCCCCTATTTTATACAGTCTCAGTAACGATGGCCCCGAAGCAGAATCCAAGAAGAGAAAAACCGAGGTTTGTTGGAAAAGTTGCTAAGGAGAAAGATTAAATTCTGGAGGACAACCAAATTTGTCCAAATAAGCTTAAGTGACATTCGAGAACCATTCAGAGGGGAAAATATGCACACAAAGCTTATAAGGATGCAAAAGGAAACTGTTGCCTAGTAAAAGCATACTGCTAAGCATGACTCTGTAGGAACCCCCAACACGCTTTCTCCTTAGCACTTGAGCGACCCCATTATTTCGCAAGTAGTGACGGGAGGAGGGATAGTAATTCTTTCTTCTTCTTGGTCTGAGCCAAGACCGTTTAAGCTAATGGAGAGAGGGAGGAACTGATGAGTCCCTGGGCTGCAGGACTTGGGCCTACCTCTAGGCGGCGCGCGCTGGAGATGGCGCAGGGCTGCAAGTGGGCGGATGGCTCTCACCACGCGCGGGCGAAAAGCCGGACTTGCAAATCCGCCAGTGCAGGCGCCGCCCACGCGAGGCCTTAAGTGTCCTTAACTCCAGGGGGTGGGCGGGGCAGATGGTCCGGTGCTTCCCATCGGTACCCAAGAGTCTATAAACAGGTATCTGCAGCCAGCACCGGCCCAAGGAATGGAGCATCATCACGACGGGTACGTGCGAGCTGATCCCCGGCGCGCCGCGCTGGGTTTCTGGGCGAGCGGCCGGCCAGGAGGCTCCAGGAGGGGAGGCGGCGCATGCGTGCATGAAACCCTCTACCGCTCACTGAAGGGGAGCTGCTCCCCCCCCCCAACTGCTGGGGCAAACTCTTGCCTCCACCAGGGCTGAGGAATCCTCTCTGCTGGGTGTTTGTTTGTGCAGACGCTACAAGTCTAATTCTCTTTAGGACGAGATTTCCTGATGTGAAACTCCCATCAAGCTGCTTCATTTTATTTCTCAAAGGGGGTAAAAAAAACCCTCCCTCTTCCCCCCCAGCCTAGGCCTGGAAACCGCCCCTTCCCGCCTGCGCGCGTCCCTCACCACCACCTCACCTCTCGCCGCGCGTCCCGCGGGCCCCGGCTCATCCCCCCACGCGCGTCTCCTTCAGGAAACCTTTCCTGATTAACCCCGGCGGGACTGCAGCCTTCCCAACGCCCCGGGAGAGCGCGCGAGGCCACGGTGAGGGCGGCGGCGGGG
>NW_012267242.1:11819214-11819909 GCF_000151885.1 Dipodomys ordii
GTGAAGTCAGGCAGCGGCTCGGGGACACAGCTGTATTGGGGAGCGGGGGCTCCTACATAGTAGGAGGAGGCACGTCCCAGTCCCGGGGGGGCCGGGAACTCTGTACACAACGCGCGCGCGTGGCCCCAGCCCGGTCCATCCCCCCTCCGGCCCGCCGTGCGGCCCGCCCGGGGCCCAGTCCTCCGAGGACGCCGGAGGGGCGAGTTAAGGCAGCTTGGCTGGAAGGGAAGGGGGGGGAGGTGGGAGTCGGCCGTTTCCCCCCAAAACGCTGGCTCACCGGGAGGACGAGCTTCGCGCCTCCCACCCCCCTCTCGGGGACATGGGGGGGGGGAGACAATCGACGGTAATAAATAAGCCCGGGGCCAGACGGGGGGCCCCCGGGAGACTCTCAGAGTCCAGGAAGGCTGGAGGCGCGGGGCGGAGAGGGCGGTGGCGATCCTCGGGGAGGCTGGGGGGGCCGGGCGCCCCAGCAGCAGCCTCTAAAAGTTAAAATGGCTGCCCTGAGGGGCGGCCCCGACGAGGGGAGACTTGGGGGACAACGGGGACTTGTCCACGTCCACCCTCTTCGGGGCGCGGCCGCGGTAGCCCTCGGCCCGGCCCAGGTACAGGAGGTGTCTCCCGGGCCCCCCGGAGTACCTGGAGGGGCCCCCGGAGGGGACTCGGGTGAGCAGCGCCGGGGGCGCCCGGTGCGTGGG
>NW_012267242.1:11820399-11824880 GCF_000151885.1 Dipodomys ordii
GGTCGGCGTCCTTGGACGGCGGCGGGGGCTCCAGGCCGGCCCCGTGCAGCCGCGCCAGGCTGCGAAGCGAGAGAGGGCGCGGGAGCACCGGCGACTCCACGTCCTTGTTCCGACGGTGGTGGGTGCGGCGACACACACAGGAGACCAGGAGGCCGGAGACCGAGGCGCCCAAGGCGAAGGCTGCGGCCACACTGGCCAGGAGCAGCGGGATGGGGACGGAGCGGGAGGCCGAGGCGGGGAGGAGGTCCCGGCGCACGCCTGCCGACCGAGAGGGAGGAGGGAGGCTCAGCCCCGCGGAGACCGCCGAGGCTGGGCCTCCAGGGCAAGTTCAGGAAGTCTTAACACCAGTCGCCTCGGATCAGACCTCACTGCCTGCCCCACCCCGCCCCGCAGCCCCCCCCCCACACCGTCTGGGGCATAGATCTGGGGGGTCTCCAGCCCAGCCTGGCCCCTGTGAGCCATGCCAAGAACCTCTGCCAAACTGCTCGTGCAGGGGGCGGCGGGCTGCGATGCCCAGCTCTGGGCAAGGAAGGCCCCACACAGGCATCAGTGGGCGCCCCACACCAGCCTGAGGATTCTCCAACCGTCAGCAGCCCCACACTGCACTCCTCGTCCCTCCCAGGTAAATCCCCTTACCCTCAGTGTGAGCTCCAAGAGTGGAAGACAGGGGCCCGGGGTGGACATCACTGGGGGAACTGGGGGTCTCAAGGGAAGGGCCAGGACCCAGAAGCACTGGTGACAGAGACCAGGTCAGAGCCGGTGAGGCTCCTGCTCTCCCCCCTGCCACCCCCATACAAAGGTTCTCTTCCTCTCTGCCCCCATCTTGGGAACCTAAGAGTTCAGAACTCTAATCTGTACTTCCTTTTGGGGTGGAAGGGCTCACCGTACACAGCCTTTATTTGTTTTAAGTCCTATTTATTAAGCACCCAGGCATTGAGCCAGATGCTGGTATCTGGAGGATGCTGACCCTTTTCTGGGACCATGAGGTGTGCAGAGTGCTGTCTGCTGCTGCTCTTGGCCACAGAGTTGGTATGGAGGCTGAACAAGGGGAAGGAGAGCTGGAAGGAGAGAACTCACCATAAGCAGAGTCCCCAGGGCCAGACTGACTCCCGGTGGCTCCATCTATGAAGAAAATAGAGGGTAAACACGGGGGCAGGAGGAAGCTTCGTAAAGAACTGAAGGAGGTGGAACTGAAGGTAAGAGAGACAAGAGCCTGAGATGTGGCCATGAGACCATGTGCAGCCGTGTGCCTCTGTTTACCTCGGCAGTCACCATGCTCCGTGGGCTCGTGGTTCCCAGCGAGGGCCACATCAGGCCTAGGAGGAAAAGAAGGCAACTCAGAGCAGTTCTGTGCCTCATCCCCATCTCCCACACCTCCTTTATTTCTCAATTCTTTTAATTCTTTTCTCTCTAATATATTATCAGTGTATATTAATTGGAACAGAGTTTCATTAGATATTTCCATACATGCATATAATGTACTTTGATCAAATTCATCCCCCCTATTAATCTTTTTCACCCCCCCTCCCCCTTTTGAACACTTGGAACAGGTTTCATTATTCTATTTTCATACCTGCTCAAGAAGCACTTCAATCACATTCACCCCTCCTTCACCCTCTTCACCCTCCCTGGTTCCCACTCCCTAGCACACAGTCCCCCAGCTTTACTCTCCTGTCATCTTCCCTCCCCCCTTCCCAGGCTTCCCTTCTTTAGTGGTGGAGAATATGATCCTCAGGAGATCTACGGGCTCCTTACTTACCCACCAGGTCCTCTGATATCCACACAGCCTCTGGAGCTATGCCATCCACAGTATGGGTCCCGAGAAGCCAGACAACTCCTAAGGGAAACTGAGTCACGTGAGACTGGGACCCCCTTCACTCCAGTCACATTCTATTTCACGGCCTTTTCTACTCTTCCCCTGGCTTATGGGGAGTTCCCGGCCCCATATTCCCATCCTAGCCTGCCCTCGAGGCCTTTAAACCGTTCAAGTACCCTTTTACCCCAAGCTTCCCCTTACATCTCACCCTCCAGCCCACTTGCGCTCTTGCTCCCCAGGAAGCCTGGGGAGGCAGTGCCACTGGGTTTCAGGCCCCTCTCACCTTTGACAGGCCCCGTGCCGGGCACAGCGGCTCAGAGGGAGGTAGACAATACAGCCAGAGAAGGCCACAAAAAGCCTGTGACCTTCAGTGTCCAGCTCCAGCCCTATAATCCGTCGTGCTGTGTGGGCTGCCCGCTTCCCGCTGCACCTAGGGTGAGGCCAGAAGGAATCAGAATGCAGCAAACGAGGTTCCCTTTTGCCCAAAACGATGAACAGGAAGGGAGGTCACAAACTAAGTTGTGTGCTCAGGTCTCCTCACCATGCTCCTTTCTCCACCCACCGTTCCTGGCCCATCAAAAGCCATCACTAGAGTTCCTAGTCCATTCCCACACAGCCATGCGCCACCTCCCAGCCCACCTCTGCCCCTCAGAGAGCAGCCCTCCAGAGACTCACCGCGAAGGGCTGTAGGCATCAATCTCTTCCAATAGGATGGGCTCAGGCTCCCCGGATTGCCCCCCCGGGGGCAGCACCTTCAGCACTGTCCCGTCATTGGAGCCAAGGAACAGGACGGTGGTGTTACTATGGGGGCCAGCCATACCGTCCACAGCTACCTGGGTCAATAGCGCCCTGGAGTGATAGGCCTTGGGTGAGGGCAACCTGTCTAGCTGAAGGTTAGAACCCAGGTTCCCGCTCCAGTGTCCTTCCCTTGCACCCTCTGGGCTCCCTTCTTCGCTCTCCCCCTTCTGCCTTCGCGAGCTTTTACTCCCACCAATGGAATTGACTTTGTAAAGCCCGAGAAGGAAGAGCGGCTAAGGACAGGGGGCAGTGGCCAGTGCTTCATAGCCCCATACCTGTTACTGAGCGTGAGGAGAGGCTGATGGGTGGCAGGCGGCACAGCGGGGTCTAGCAGTGGGTGCGCCTTGATGAAAGTCAGGACGTCATCAGGGAGGTCTTGAGAAGAGGAGAACAAGGCAGCACCTCCCACACCTGCACACGACCCTGGCCTGGCAGGCACATGGGCAGGAGCACCTTAGGGCAGGGAAGCTGACCTTCGTGAAGCTGTGCCCCCAATGCTGCTCCCAAACATGGGTGGTAAAGCCTCTGCTTCCTCCACACAGACACTGGCACCACTGCATTCCCTTTCCTCTTGCAACCCAAGTGTCACTGCAGACCCCCAACAGCTCCTTGCTCAGGCCGGGGCCACTTTAGGTTTTCTCCTAATCCCACCTTGGGACGAGACACTTTGCTTCTGCCCCCAGCAAAAGCCCCACCCCCACCCCTGGGTACCTGGGTGAAGGGACCCTGTCCTCAGACACAGGGGTCCAGGCCCCATCCAGACTCCTCTGCTCCTTGAACTTGCCCTCAAACCCACGCTCAACATCATCCAGGTAGAAGGCGCAGACTGCAGAGCCAGGAATGCTGAGGAAGCCAGAAAAAAAATGAGGGATGAAAGAAAGGGCCTGCAAAGCTCCTGCCTGTAAGAAGAGCGGCCGCCCTTCCTTCACGCACTATGCCAGGAGGCAGAGCCGGGACTCGGTGGCCACTGGCTCCCATGCTAGGAGAAAAAGAAAAACAAGTGGGCAGAACAGAAAACCAGATGTGTTTAAAGTACACCCTCACTGTCTCCAACAATAGAACTGAAGAGGGGAGTTTGAACTTAGAACAAGGAACAGATTCAGTACTAGTCAGCCAAGGACCAACCTATTGGTCTGAGTGGTGAAGACTCCAAAGAGAGCAGAGCGACCATGCAGGTTCACAGGCCCAGTCAATGCCTGCAAGACGTCGAAGTAAAAGGTAGAGTCCCCAGGAACAGAGCAGTTGAGCCGCAGCTTTAGGAAGGATGTCCAATGGCGGTCCAAGGCTCGAGGTGAGCCCCCCATGTCCCGTTTACACACCCGGGCCACCCGGGAGAACTGCACCTGCCAGCAAGAGAGGCGGAGAGCCACGGGGCCAGTTGGCTGGAAGGAACGTGCTGAGTGATCAGCACCAAGAAGCAAACGCGGGGGAAAGAGGAATTACTTAAATATTTAAGTGAAAAGGCTATCCACTTTAAATTGTAAGTATATAAAAATATTGATAATTTGTGACCTGACAAACAAGTAAAGTGATTAATACTGCTACCCTTTTTTTTGGTTGGTTGGTTGGCTGTGGGGCCTGAACTCTAGGCCTGGGCGCTGTCCCTCAGCTCTTCAGCTCAAGGCTAGCGCTCTACCACTTGAGCCACAGCGCCACTTCTGGCTTTTTCTGTTTATGTGGTGCTGAGGAATCGAACCCAGAGGGAAGCACTCTACTGCTGAGCCACCTCCCCACACACCCCCACCCCTGCTTTTTTTGTCATGGGGCTTGAACTCAGGGCCTGGGCACTGTTCCAGAACTTTTTTTTTTTTTTTGTCCGTTGTGAGGCCTGAACTCTGGGCCTGGGCACTGTCCCTCAGCTCTTCAG